>NC_092150.1:17431280-17743780 GCF_045791955.1 Oncorhynchus clarkii lewisi | reverse complement strand
TGAGAATTAAAAACAGGTTCAGCCCCTGGTTCGACTGTGATCTTGCAAAGTTACTCCACCTCAAGAATTGCATTTGGCGAAAGGCTCGGCACACGCATACTCAGACTTGCTGGCTCTCATTCAGGCAAATGAGAAATAAGTGCACTCAGGAAGGCCAAAGTTAGTTACTTTAAGGAGCAGTTCTCTCTCTGTGGTTCTAACCCCAAGAAGTTCTGGAAAATGGTTAAAGACCTAGAGAATAAACCCTCCCCCTCACAGCTGCCCATGTTCCTTAAAGTCTTTTTCCCCTGCCCCACTACAAAGTTTCTCCCTGCAGGCAGTGACTTAGTCTGAGGTGCTAAAGGAGCTCCTTAACCTTGACCTCAAAAAACCATCTGGTTTAGATGGTTTACACCCTTTCTTCTTTAAGGTTGCTGCCCCTATCATCAAGCTGATCCTAACTATCCTAACTGGCGTATTTCTATTTTGCCCTGTTTATCAAAAGTATTGGATAAACTTGTCAATAATCAACTGACTGGCTTTCTTGGTATTCTCTTGGGTATGCAATCTGGTTTCCGCTCAGGTTATGGATGTGTCACTGCAACCTTAAATGTTCTCAATAATGTCATCATTGCCCTTGATTTTAAGCAATGTTGTGCTGTTATTTTTAATTGACTTGGCCAAAGCTTTTGATATGGTAGACCATTCCATTATTGTGGGCCGGCTAAGGAGTATTGGTATCTCTGAGGGGACTTTGGCCTGGTTTGCTAACTACCTCGCTTAAAGAGGGCAGTGTATAAAGTCAGAAAATCTGCTGTCTAGGCCACTGCCTGTCACCAAGGGAGTACCCCAAGGCTCGATCCTAGGCCTCACCCTCTTCTCAATTAACATCAACAACATAGCTCAGGCAGTAGGAAGCTCTCTCATCCATTTATATGCAGATGATACAGTCTTAAACGCAGCTGGCCCCTCCCCAGATTTTATGTTAAATGCTATACGACAAAGCTTTCTTAGTGTTCTTACAAGCTTTCTTTACCCTTAACCTTGTTCTGAACACCTCCAAAACAAAGGTTATGCGGTTTGGTAAGAACAATTTCCCTCTCCCCACAGGTGTGATTACTACCTCTGAGGGTTTAGAGCTTGAGGTAATCACCTCATACAAGTACTTGGGAGTATGGCTAGACGGTACACTGTCCTTCTCTCAGAACATATCAAAGCTGCAGGCTAAAGTTAAATCTAGACTTGGTTTCTTCTATCATAATCGCTCCTCTTTCACCCCAGCTGCCAAATTAACCCTGATTCAGATGACCATCATTCCCATGCTAGATTACAGAGACATAATTTATAGATCGGCAAGTAAGGTTGCTCTCGAGCAGCTAGATAATCTTTACCATTCGGCCATCAGATTTGCCACCAATTCTCCTTATAGGACACATCACTGCACTCCTCTGTAAACTGGTCATCTCTGTATACACGTCGCAAGACCCACTGGTTGATGCTTATTTATAAAACCCTCTTAGGCCCCACTGAGATATCTGAGATATCTACTGCAGCCCTCATCCTCCACATACAACATCTGTTCTGCCAGTCACATTCTGTTAAAAGCCTTTTGCCTTTTGGTAGGCCGTCATTGTAAATAAGAATTTGTTCTTAACTGGCTTGCCTAGTTAAATAAAGGTTAATAAAATAAATAATATAAAAGATAGGTAGGCCTCCTGGACCATCATGTTGTCAATGACTTGGTGCAGAATGTAGTAGTGTTAGAGATGCCTCACTTCAGTGTTTGAAGTAGGGTATCAACATTTGCAGAAGGTACAGATGTATATGACATAATGTATACTGTCTCCATGCAGTGTAGAAACAATAACTGTAGCAGATGGCTTTTAAAGGCCTTAGATTAAATAAGGACCCTTGACTGAGTGTTTTCACTGCGATTCTGGTGATGTACTTCTTATAGTAATTTCCAAAATGGCAGCGTTTCCATTTTTTCTACTCATAGTGATAACGATGGCTTGGAAAAATATTTAGCCTGTATGTTTGGCAGATTCTTGTCGCCACAACCTTTAGAGTTCGTAGCTCTTTAACTGATGCACTAAGAATGTTCTCTCTCTTTCACCGTGCCAGTGGCCAGCTTTGAAGGACATGACATTTTTGGAAGCGTAACGCTGGCCACAGCCTTTACCAGGATATACATCTATACAATGAACACGGCGGTGGCACCTGCTCATTTGCAAGACCACCTGTGTTAATGATCATTATCATTCCACTTCAGTCCAGTGGTGAGAGGAAGAAAAGGCTCAGGGAGAGAGAAAAAAATCTGTCATTTTTGGCATGAAGCACGTAATTGACAATCTGTGTGTATTTGAGAAATGTGCTTTGCGCCTCAAAGCACACAATTGCTATTCCAAAAACAGGAGCGTACTGCAAGGTTTATTTGTTAGAGCCTGTTAAGTGTGGAATCTGGAAATGTGCAATTAGTGTTTTTTCCAAATGCTGCCTGAATGGGCACTGTGAAATAAAGTGCTGTGTTTGCATGGATGGAGATGGGTGGGTGGCTTTTTTCATCTCATCCCTCTCTTTACCACTCCATCCTGCGCCAGCCTTGGAGCTTTGAAGCTTCATCTTTAAAGACACCTTTCAATTTGTAAAATCAAAGGACCTCAAAAGCAGTTCTGTCTCTCAGACCTAGTCAGTTTGGAACTGCCAATCTTTGAGTGTGAATTTACTGTGATCAACTGATCTGACTCTAGGTTCAACTTCTGCTGCTTTTTTAAACAGGTCCCAATGGCCTGGTATTATGGATATCATATGCCATAATGCCAATGTGGCTAACTAATGGAGAACTCAATTTTTGCTTTTATCCTATAGTATTTTCCAGGTGTAGTTTCCTCTTATAGAACCTAAAAGAGTTATTCGGCTGTCCCCGTAGGAGAACCTTTTAAATAATCCTTTTTTGGTTCCAAGTAGAACCCTTTTGGTTCCAGGTACAACTATTTTGGGTTCCATGTAGAACCCTTACCACAGAGGGTACTACATGGAACCTAAAAGGTTACTTACTACCTGGAACCACAATGGGTTCTACCTGGAACCAAATAGGGTTATCCTATGGGGACGGCCAAAGAATCCTTTTGAAAACCTAAACTCCCATTGCTCTCCATCTGATGAGTCGAAACCATGTTCCTCTGTCAGTCCACCCGCGCCTTCTGCCCCGCACCACTGTGAACATACACAGTATTTACTGCACTCTGAAACCCCATCAATTAATGCCGTCAATTTAGCTTCTTCATCAGGGATGCAGACCACTGGATGTATTTATAGTGCTGGTTTGGCACTGGCAGAGACCACTCAGTCAGTCCACACATACAGGACAGCTACATCCACTGGAGGTGCCAACTTTCCACCACAGTATTGAACCTAGAAGACTGTACAGTAGTGTTGTATTATAGTTAGTGGTGTGTCCAAGATAACCTTCAACCTTATAACCAACTACAAAATAGACTACCGTGGTATCACTTGTGATTTTGTCAAGGCCTATTTCTCATCCCCTTTTCTGTATTGATCCCTCAAACACAGTCTTTCAGAACGAATCATTAGGTTTAACAGCGTTCCTCACCCTCATTATGCACACCGGCCGAGAGGACAGGTCTAGGACTGTTGCGGCGACGGTATGAGTCATGACTGCAGTCAAATTCCACGTGACCTTTGAGTCACGGTAATCTCCTCATATGCGCTCTGGACTTGCGTTGGTAGGACCCAACTTGCTAATGACCATCAGGTGTGAATGGCCTGGTACTCAGGGCTCTATTGTCTCTCCATCAGGTCCTAATGGCCTGGTACTCAGGGCTCTGTTGTCCCTCCATCAGATCCTAATGGCCTGGTACTCAGGGCTCTGTTGTCCCTCCATCAGGTCCTAATGGCCTGGTACTAAGGGCTCTGTTGTCCCTCCATCAGGTCCTAATGGCCTGGTACTCAGGGCTCTGTTGTCCCTCCATCAGGTCCTAATGGCCTGGTACTCAGGGCTCTACCTATCCCTTAAACCACTCTGACATCAATGCAAACACGTATCATCAAAACAGTATCATAATTTTAAAACTCACCTCGATAGATCAATTTGAAGAAAGAAGTTCAACAACAGGTTGAAACTGAGGGAAAAACATGGTCGTTGTGAATGTTGTTTCAAAGCCAAACAGAATGAAATGGACAACACTTTCTAAAGAGGCCTATATATGAGCCCAAGCCTGAAAAAAACCCAGAATAAAAATAATTATTGTGCCGTTATACAAAACATAACCTAATAGCCTACTGTGTATTACCCAACTAAAGATTTAAGATGTCTTTGCTACATAATTGGTGTATTGGTTCATTGATTGTGCAGGGCGGCTTACGGAGTTAGCCTACAATTAAAGTGAATTTGATTTTGAATAGCCTAGTAATAGGGCATTTATTTTATGTTTTCATAATTAATAGGCATTACCTTTAGCTACAGAATATCTTACCACCGGGAGTTTCCATCTCCTCTCTCTCCTTCATTATTTTCTCAAGCGCGCAGAGAGAGGGGCTGTCAATAGTGAAATATGTTCAGTTGTGAAAACATGTTACTATCAATGTTCCTGAACATATTTCACTTGGTTTCCCAAATGAAGCACTGGGTAGCTGCAGGAACAGGATTGGAGAGCCCATGGCACACAGAGTTTGGGCATAATGTCATCTTTTGCACAGCAAGAGGCTGCATTCTCCTCAAACTGTGTTTGATGTGTGGATGGAAATATATATGTTCTATAAGCCCAGGGATTTCTATATGCAATCCCGTCTGAAAGCAGAGTTTTGATGGTTACCACTAAAAACAGGAGGATCCCAGCTGCTACTATAGTTATAAAACCGGAGTAGCCTACCCTGCATGATTGAAAAATGAACCACCGGGAAGCGACCTCCATTCACTATTCCAGTGCATACAGATGACATGTCTTTTTTTCCCCTGTCCCTGCCCTTGTCCCTGTCTCTGTCCCTGCCCTTGTCCCTGTCCCTGTCCCTGTCCCTGTCCCTGCCCTTGTCCCTGTCCCTGCCCTTGTCCCTGTCTCTGTCCCTGCCCTTGTCCCTGCCCATGTCCCTGTCCCTGCCCCTGCCCTTGTCCCTGTCCCTGCCCTTGTCCCTGCCCTTGTCCCTGTCCCTGCCCTTGTCCCTGTCCCTGCCCTTGTCCCTGTCCCTGTCCCTGTCCCTGTCCCTGCCCTTATCCCTGCCCTTGTCCCTGTCCCTGCCCTTGTCCCTGTCCCTCTTTCTGTTTCTGTTCCTGTTCCTGTCCCCGTCCCCGTTCCCGTTCCCGTCCCTGTCCCTGCCCCTGCCCCTGCCCTTGTCCCTGTCCCTGTCTCTGTCCCTGTCCCTGTCCCTGTCCCTGTCCCTGCCCTTGTCCCTGTCCCTGTTTCTGTTTCTGTTCCTGTTTCTGTTTCTGTCCCTGTCCCTGTTCCCGTCCCTGTTCCTGTCTCCGTCCCCACCCTTGTCCCTGTCCCTACCCCTGTTTCTGTTTCTGTTTCTGTTTCTGTTCCTGTTCCTGTCCCAGTTCCTGTTCCTGTTCCTCTTTCTGTTTCTGTTTCTGTCCCTGTCCCTGTACCTGTTCCCGTCCCTGTTCCTGTCTCCGTCCCCACCCTTGTCCCTGTCCCTGTTCCCGTCCCTGTTCCTGTCTCCGTCCCCACCCTTGTCCCTGACCCTACCCCTGTTTCTGTTTCTGTTTCTGTTCCTGTTCCTGTCCCAGTTCCTGTTCCTGTTCCTCTTTCTGTTTCTGTTCCTGTTCCTGTTCCTGTCCCCGTTCCCGTCCCTGTCCCTGTTCCTGACCTTATCCCTGTCCCTGTCCCTGCCCTTGTCCCTGTCCCTGTCCCTGTCCCTGTCCCTATCCCTGTTCCTGTCCCTGTCCCTGCCCTTGTCCCTGTCCCTGTTTCTGTTTCTGTTTCTGTCCCTGTCTCTACCCCTGTCCCTGTTCCTGTTCCTGTTCCTGTCCCTACACCTGTCCGTGTCCCTGTTCCTGTCCTTGTTCCTGTCCCTACCCCTGTTCCTGTCCCTGTCCCTGTTCCCGTCCCTGTTCCTGTTCCTGTCCTTACCCCTGTTCCTGTTCCTGTCCCTGTTCCCGTCACTGTTCCTGTTCCTTTCCCTACCCCTGTCCCTGTCCCTGTTCCTGTTCCTGTTCCTGTTCCTGTTCCTGTTCCTGTTCCTGTCCCTACACCTGTTTGTGTCCCTGTTCCTACCCCTGTCCCTGTCCCTGCCCTTGTCCCTGTCCCTGTCCCTACCCCTGTTCCTGTTTCTGTCCCTGTCCCTACCCCTGTTCCCATTCCTGTTCCTGTCCCTGTCCCCGTCCCTGTTCCCGTCCCTGTTCTTGTTCCTGTCCCTACCCCTGTTCCTGTCCCTGTCCCTGTTCCTGTCCCTTTTCCTGTTCCTGTCCCTGTCCCTGTTCCTGTCCCTGTCCCTGTCCCTGTTCCTGTCCCTGTCCCTACCCCTGTTCCTGTTCCTGTTCCTGTCCCTGTTCCTGTTCCTGTTCCTGTCCCTACACCTGTCCGTGTCCCTTTTCCTGTCCCTGTTCCTGTCCCTGTCCCTGTCCCTGTTCTTGTCCCTGTTCCTGTTCCTGTTCCTGTTCCTGTTCCTGTCCCTACACCTGTTTGTGTCCCTGTTTGTGTCCCTGTTCCTGTCCCTACCCCTGTCCCTGTCCCTGCCCTTGTCCCTGTCCCTGTCCCTACCCCTGTTTCTGTTTCTGTTTCTGTTCCTGTCCCAGTTCCTGTTCCTGTTCCTGTTCCCGTCCCCGTCACTGTCCCCGTCTCCGTCCCTGTCCCTGTTCCTGTCCCTAATCCTGTTTCTGTTTTTCTTCCTGTCCCTGTTCCTGTCCCTACTCCTGTTTCTGTTTCTCTTCCTGTCCCTGTCCCTCTCCCTGTCCCTGTCCCTGTCCCCGTCCCCGTCCCTGTTCCCGTCCCTGTTCTTGTTCTTGTTCCTGTCCCTAGCCCTGTTCCTGTTCCTGTTTCTTTCCCTGTCCCTGTCCCTGTCCCTGTCCCTGTCGCTGTTGCTGTTCCTGTTCCTGTCCCTGCCCATTTGATAATGGACCATTCTAAATAGAAACTCCTTTTTAGATATTTGTAAAGACAAGATTAAATTGATAATAGTCTGACTTGATGACAGAACAGCGTGTACAGCCTGAGGCAAGGAAGCATTTTGTGACTTTCTCAAATGATCAATAGCCTATTTATTGAACCTTTACTTAAACTAGGCAAGTCAGTTAAGAACACATTTTTATTTACAATGATGGCCTACCCTGGCCAAACCCTCCCCTAGCCCGGATGGCGCTGTGCCAATTGTGCGCCCCCCTATGGGACTCCCGATCACAGCTAGTTGTGATACAGCCTTGGATCGAACCTGGGTCTGTAGTGATACTTCTAGCATTGTGATGCAGTTCCTTACATGGAACCCAAACCGGCTGCGCCCTTGCGCCATCGTGCGCTATCATTAAAATATCAAAACAAGGGCCTCCCAGGTGGCGCAGTGGTCTAGGGCAGTGCATTGCAGCGCTAGCTGTGCCAACAGAGACTCTGTGTTCGCGCCCAGGCTCTGTCGCAGCCGGCTGTGACTAGGAGGTCCGTGTGGCGACGCACAATTGGCCTCGCGTCGTCCGGGTTAGGGAGGGTTTGGCCGGTAGGGATATCTTTGTTTCATTGCGCATTAGCGACTCCTGTGGCGGGCCGGACGCAGTGCACGCTAACCAGGGTTGCCAGGTGCACGTTGTTTCCTCCGACTCATTGGTGCGGCTGGCTTCCGGGTTGGATGTTGGCTTCCGTGTTAAGAAGCAGTGCGGCTTGGTTGGGTTGTGTTTCGGAAGACACGAGCCCGTACAGGAGTTGTAGCGATGAGACAAGATAGTAACTACTAATAATTGGATACTACAAAATTGGGGAGAAATTAAACAAAATATATATATAAAAATATATAAAAAAAATAAAAATAAAAACAAACTCAATGACATTAATTTGGGGACAGGTTGAAAAGCATTAAACATGCTTGGCAATTTAGCTAGTTAGCTTGCACTTGCTAGCTAATTTGTCCTATTTAGCTAGCTTGCTGTTGCTAGCTAATTTGTCCTGGGATATAAACATTGAGTTGTTATTTTACCTGAAATGCACAAGCTCTTCTACTCCGACAATTAATCCACACATAAAACGGCCAACCGAATCGTTTCTAGTCATCTCTCCTCCTTCCAGGCTTTTTCATCTTTGAAATGATATGGTGATTGGCATCTACACTTTTACTACGACAACCGGCAAAACATTTCGTCTTTCAATCACCTACATGGGTATAACCAATGAGGAAATGGCACGTGGGTACCTGCTTCTATAAACCAATGAGAAGATGGGAGAGGCAGGACTTTCAGCGCAATCTGCGTCAGAAATAGAAAGGAGTTCTATTTTAGCCCTTGGCGTCGCAGACGCTCGCTGGCGCCCGCGAGCAGTGTGGTTGCAATAATTGAAAAACATGAATTTCTAAATGTATTTTGCAACGCTGGTGCACGCGACGTGTCCTGTCTGGTCAGCATGTAAGACCGCTGCGCCTCTCAGGATCCTTATAGTCACATGTAGCCCATACATGTTTTTATTTCTAAGACATTCCAAGGTTTGTATCATTCACAACTAAAGTTGCCAAATAACTCTAAATCTAGCTATAGTACTTGTTTCAAATGATCACTTTTATGCTCAACAAAGCCACTTCATATGCGCACTTACATAAATATCCTTTCTATTTTATTCAGCTAAGTTCAAATATATTCTTCTTACTATAAAATCATATAAAATTATGTCATGGGACTTATAAGCATATATTGTCAACTAAATGAACAAGCCTACAGTCCATATCATGGTGCATAGCCAGTTAACATACTGTACATCTGGCCAACTCATATTCTGTTCTTCTGAAATACCTTTCCTTCATATCATAATGTTTCTTTAAACCTGCCTAAAATAAATAATGGATTTGTTGTGGTGGTGTATATTAAATGTATTTATTAGACTGTATTAAACTGTAGATGTTCCAAAGGCACATCAGTGGCTTGTATGTGTGGAGGCCTGGAGATGCAAAACATGTTTATATTAATTATCGGTCAATTACTGTGATTCCGGCAGTCATTTGCATGACAAGAACCGTCTGACAAAATGTCATGAACACCACAGCCCTAGCCAAGACCCTCACTGTACACACACTGTACACACATAAAATCGTTACTGTACACACACACACACACACACACACACACACACACACACACACACACACACAAACAATTGCACAGAAACACACAACTGTTTTGGTCCACAAAGACACGTAGTGTGTTCTTCAGGATATATTTCCTATGGATCTGTGACTGTATATAAGTCATGCTCAAGGGCTGTTGTCTATTATAAGTGAGTAAAATAACAAATCAATGGCCTGGGTCTCCTTAGCCAGGGGTCACAGTGGAGACCAGTGTCCAGACTCCAGGCCATTTTAGCTCCATGAATAGCAGGAAGCATCTCAATTGTCTTGAGTGTTTTTCCTGTCCTTGTCTCACCTGACCTTCATTTGTACTGACATGGGAATGCAGGTGAAAGCAATATGGTGCCTGCCAAGTTGCCTGCCTTCACTTATCCAGGTCTTTCATATTAGAGCAGATGGAAGATAAAGAGACAAGGAGAGGAAGCATCTTGATACTATTGAAATGCACCTGAAGGCCTCCCATTTATAGTGCAGGAGGGTGCACTGTCAGAGGATGGAGGCCCAGCCGCATGCAGCTCCCTTTAAGGTGCCTGACTTAATTAAGGTTTACAGGTTATGCTAGAGTTCTGCTTATATTACAGCACTCATTACAAGGTAATTAGGCTGGGGCAGGGAAAATATTGTTGTCGGAACAATGAATGAGAGCACTTTGGAAAGTACCCCCACCTCTTCCCTTTTGTTCTCCCTGAGCAGTGGCTGGGTGGTTGGCTGTTGATATGTTCCAAATTCTAGCAGCCTATTAAGCCCGTGTCTTGTCTTGGGAATGGGGCAGATTGCTAGGAACCTCTCAAGAGGAATGCGTCTGTCTCCCCATATGCACGTCTGTCTATTGTTTGTCTATTTAACCTGTAAATATACAGTGGCAAGAAAAGGTATGTGAACCCTTTGGAATTGCCTGGATTTCTGCATAAATTGGTAATACAATTTGATCTGATCTTCATCTAAGTCACAACAATAGACAAACACATTCGGCTTAAACTAATAACACACAAACAATTACATGTTTTCATGACTTTATTGAACACACCTTGTAAACATTCACTGTGTAGGGTGGAAAAATATGTGAACCCTTGGATTTAATAACTGGTTGACCCTTCTTTGGCAGCAATAACCTCAACCAAATGTTTTTGAGAATCTGATCTGCACAACGGTCAGGAGGAATTTTGGACCATTCATCTTTACAAAACTGTTTCAGTTCAGCAATATTCTTGGGATATCTGGTGTGAACCGCTCTCGAGGTCATGCCACAGGATTTTAAATCAGGTTGAGGTCAGGACTCTGGGCCACTCCAGAAGGCATATTTTCTTCTGTTGAAGCCATTCTGTTGTTGATTTACTTCTGTGTTTTGGGCCATTGTCCTGTTGCATCACCCAACTTCTGTTGAGCTTCAATTGGCGGACAGATAGCCTTACATTCTCCTGCAAAATATCTTGATAATCTTGTGAATTCATTTTTCCGTCAATGATAGCAAGCTGTCCAGACCCTGAGGCAGTAAAGCAGCCCCAAACCATGATGCTCCCTCCACCATACTTTACAGTTGGGATGAGGTTTTGATGTTGGTGTGCTGTGCCTTTTTTTCTCCGCACATAGTGTTGTGTGTTCCTTCCGAACACCTCAACTTTAGTATAATCTGTCCACAGAATATTTTGACGGAAGCGCTGTGGAACATCCAGGTGCTCTTTTACGAAACTTCAGACGTGCAGCAATGTTTTTTTGGACAACAGTGGCTTCTTCCGTGGTGTCCTCTCATAAACACCATTCTTGTTTAGTGTTTTACATATCGTACAATCATCAACAGAGATGTTAACATGTTCCAGAGATTTCTGTAAATCTTTAGCTGACACTCTAGGATTATTTTTAACCTCATTGAGCATTCTGCGCTGTGCTCTTGCAGTCATCTTTGCTCCTAGGGAGCAACAGTGCTGAAGTTTCTCCATTTATGGACAATTTGTCTTACTGTGGACTGATGAACATCTAGGCTTTTAGGGATACTTTTGTAACCCTTTCCAGCTTTATGCTAGTCAACATTCTTAATCTTAGGTCTTCTGAGATCTCTTTTGTTTGAGGCATGGTTCATGTCAGAGAATGCTTCTTGTGAATAACAAACTCAAATTTTGTGAGTGTTTTTATAGGACAGGGCAGCTCTAACCAACATCTCCAATCTCGTCTCATTGATTGGATTCCAGGTTAGCGCCTGACTCCAATTAGCTTTTGGAAAAGTCATTAGCCTAGGGGTTCACATACTTTATCCAACCTACACTGTGAATGTTTAAATTCTGTATTCAATATAGACAAGAAAAATACAATAATTTGTGTGTTATTAGTTTAAGCACACTGTGTTTGTCTATTGTTGTGACAAAGATGAAGAACAGATCACATTTTATGACTAATTTATGCAGAAATCCAGGTAATTCCAAAGGGTTCACATACTTTTTCTTGCCGCTGTAGAATTTGTTCGCCTTATCTTTCGGTTCAGCATTTCTACACCTTAAGCAAATTTACGATTCCCAAAATGTTTGCGCTGATCTGGGATCAGGGGTGTGAGAAGTGGGTGTGATTAAGAGCAGTAAGGACTGCTCTGAGACTAGCCCTGATTACCCCTCATAGTCAATCTGCGCCACAGAGCTCCGCAACGCCTGGCACTGATTCAGGTAATAATCACATTGTATCAGTGCTGATGAGGTGCATTTCGGGCTCCAGCCCCTCAGAAAGCCTATCATTTCCCCTAAGCCCTTGCAGCAGTAAATGAAGTAAGCAAGTAATCTACCTTCGGCGATGACATTTTGCAGAGAGTGCAAATGAAGTGTGAGGGAGTGGGCAGGCAGCGAGTAGAGACCTGTGCCAGGGCTTGCTGTGTTTCTGCTACTTTCACACTTTTGGTGAAGTAAATCCCACAGAGAGGGGAAGTTCACACTTTTTCATTACACTGGGGCAGGCGCCTCTGAGGCACAGAGATGGAATAGAGAGAGTTGGAGTGAGAGACACTGTGGGGTGTGTGTGTACGTTAGGCTGTGTGTACGTTAGGTTGATGTGTGTGTGTGTGTGTGTGTGTGTGTGTGTGTGTGTGTGTGTGTGTGTGTGTGTGTGTGTGTGTGTGTGTGTGTGTGTGTGTGTGTGTGTGTGTGTGTGTGTTTGTGTGTGTGTGTGTGTGTGACAGTAGGAATGGGTAGTAGTAGGCTCTTAGAATAAGTGCTGATTCTGGTAGAGAGGGAGAGAGAGAGAGGGAACGGTTTATCAGTAGGACCGCTACACTTAGCAGGCAGTACCTACACTTCACAGATTAGGGCCAAAGGTTTCTGGACCAGACACAAGTTCCCTCCTGCACTATTAATGGAGGGTCATATCGGCAGGAAATAACCGTGCAAATGGCTACTGTCGAAGCAGTGGGAGGAGGGAAGAGGAGAGAGGAGGGGAGAGCAGAGTCTCTTCAATTACAAACCATCTCAACACAATAGAGCCAGGGAGAGAGAGTCGCCCCAATGACCCCATATGTTTCTCTAGACTGATCAGCACTGCAGCCTCTCTGTAGATACTTCAGCATCTCTGTAGCTTCCTCAGCCTCTCTTTAGGTACCTCGGCCTCTCTGTAGCTATCTCAGCCTCTCTGTAGCTATCTCAGCCTCTCTGTACCTACCTCAGCCTCTCGGTAGAAACCTCAGTCTCTTTGTAGACACCTCAGCCTCTTTGTAGACACCTCGGCCTCTGTAGACACCTCAGCCTCTCTGTACCTACCTCAGCCTCTCTGTAGACACCTCAGTCTCTCTGTAGACACCTCAGCCTCTCTGTAGACACCTCAGTCTCTCTGTAGACACCTCAGCTTCTCTGTAGACACATCAGTCTCTCTGTAGACACCTCAGCCTCTCTGTAGGTACCTCAGCCTCTCTGTAGACACCTCAGTCTCTCTGTAGACACCTCAGCCTCTCTGTAGACACCTCAGCCTCTCTGTAGACACCTCAGCCTCTCTGTAGACACCTCAGTCTTTCTGTAGACACCTCAGCCTATCAGTAGGTATCTCAGCCTCTCTGTACCTATCTCAGCCTCTCTGTACCTATCTCAGCCTCTCTGTAGACACCTCAGCCTCTCTGTACCTATCTCAGCCTCTCTGTAGACACCTTAGCCTCTCTGTACCTACCTCAGCCTCTCTGTAGACACCTCAGCTTCTCTGTAGCTACCTTAGCCTTTATGTAGCTTCCTCAGCCTCTCTGTAGCTACCTCAGCCTTTCTGGAGCTACCTCAGCTGATGTAATGGAGCCACTCATCAGACAGGGTTATATAAGAAATAGAGAAGGTGGAGAAGGAGATTCTTCGCCAGAAATCAACGTGAGATAAGGGTTGTTTTAGATCGGTATCAAATGATGCAGCGGTAAGATCATATCCTCCAGACCGTGCCTTCCCTTTGCTGCATCAGCACCACCAGCCTCTTGCTCTGGGTTACATCGCTGTTTGTCGTGTTTCAAACAATTTCATCATGCTCCGACTTCTGCACTTGATATGCAATGCAACGCAGGCAATTTGTACGTGTTTGGATTCCAATTAGGAAGCTGTTAGAGCTTTCACCCGTGGCCAGCAGATTCTTATTAAGCCTTACATTAAAGAACATAGAAGCACATTTAAATGGAGTTCATGTTCCCCTTTGTTTGTTGGCATTGTGGTTGTTATTAATTTATTCTCAATGCTGTATGTGTTACACATTAACAAATGAATCCAACTTGGGCAGTGTTTGTGATTGTAATATGCAAACGAGGCCCTGCTCAGTGAGAGATGGTGGTGGCGCGTGTCCAAAAAACTAACAACACAATTCCACAGAATAATAACAACAAAACAGCCCCACATACCACCATGGTCTCTCAGACAGAAAAACAACAGAGTAAAGCCTCAGTGAGAGGGACAGGGCTGATGTGACGTGGGGAAAGAAGCATCACGATAGAGTGATATGCTTGGTGGCCATTGGAAATCATTAAGTTAGGGCTGGCGGGGACCAGGTGTGCAGTGTGAAGAGAGCTGCACCATAACCCCAGGCAGTGCTACTGTAAGTGTTCATAGTACATTTAATTAAATAAACTGAACACTGAATGACAAAAAAACAACAAAGAGCGTGAACGACACGAAACAGTCCTGTAAGGTGAAAAAACACAAACAGGAAACAACTACCCACAAAACCCATGTGGGCAAGAGCTACCTAAGTATGGTTCTCAATCGGAGACAACGACAGACAGCTGTCCCTGATTGAGAACCATACCTGGCAAAACAAAGAAATACAAAAACATAGAAAAAATAACATAGAATGTCCACCCTAGTCACACCCTGGCCTAACCAACATAGAGAATATAAAGCCTCTCTATGGCCAGGGTGTGACAGCTACAGTCAGCCAGTGAGGACTGAGGGGGTGACCCCAGACAGACTCCATCGCTGCCCATCCATAATATACATACAGACTCGGAGAGCAGGGACTAGAGGTAGGCCTGATGTGCTGGGAGACTGTGTAAGTCCCCTTTATTTTTGTGTTACTGTAATGCACTGACCTGGCTATGTGAAAAGGCAGTAAAATAAAAGAATAGCTGGGAGAAAATTCTGGGGTTATTGAATGCCTGTGTAGGGGGAAATACATGCTTGAGCATGTTGTAATACAGCCAGGCTGCGAGGAGTTGAATGAGGTGGGGAATTTATAGACAGATAAAAGTGATGTGATATGCAACATGGGGAATGAATGTAAATATTTTCTCTGTAAAGACAGCTAATTCATTTCCACTCACTGAATATATTTTCTGTTGAAATATGATCCGAAAACTGATGGCCTCTAATAAACCGCCTGCAAAATGGCAGAAATATGATAGTGTGTGGTAACCCACATGAACTTTATTAATATAACACTACCAAAACTATTTATTCAAACAGTCTGGGGGAAATGATTGCAATAGTATTTATCTGGGTCTCTTTCTCTCTTTTGTCTCTCTCTCCCTCTCTCTCTCCTCATCTCCCTCATTTCTCTGGGCTGTCTGAGTGCCTGCAGGAGGAGCTCTTTATTTGGCAGATGGTGTTGGAGTGATATTTCTCTCTGTCTCTGTGTGTGAGTGTCTTGTTTGTGTGTGGTACTCACCTGGAGTTCTTGTGACTGGGGATTCGTTCTGTGGTCAAAGAGTCCTGAGGCTTGGAGCCCTTCCCTCCCTCCCTCCCTCCCTTCCTCCCTCCCTCCCTCCCTCCCTCGCTTTCTCTGCTGCTGTCAAAAGGGCTCAGTATTGTGAATTGCAATAGTGTGGTAGTCGCTTTGGACAAGGAGAGGCTGATCTATGGCACTGGGAGTGGGAGAGAGAAATAGAGGGAGAGAGAGTGAGAAAGAGGGGCACAGAAAGAGAGAGAGAGAGAAAGAGAGACAAAAGAGAGAGATCGAGAGGAGAGAAAGAGAATACGAGAGAGAGAGAAAGCAAGGCACAGAGAGGAAGCATCCATCCCTGAGCCAACCGAAGAAAGAAACAAAATAGAGTGTATGTCTGCATTGAGACTGTCTGCAGGGAGGGACAGCTCCCAGTAGCAGCTCTGGCTGTGTCATTGTGAGGGACACTTCCCTTTCACAGGGTGTTGCTTTTCATGACTGACAAGGGTCTGAGACTAAGTGAGGTTGATGGGGACCCAGTGGGTTGGGTGGAGGGGATTCGATTGTGAACAGTGTTGTTGCCAAGTGTTGTTGTGCTTTGTAACTGGGCTAGGGATGGTAAAATTATCAGTCTTCTCTGTTGTTCTGTGACTGAGCTAGTGTTGCTACTCCATGTTTAGTGTCCTTTCTTTTCCCAGTGTTCAGTCCCCAGTGTTCAGTCCCCAGTGTTCAGTCCCCAGTGTTCAGTCCCCAGTGTTCAGATAGACTAGTTTTAATATCTGTCCCAACCTCCCCCTCTCTATTTTTCAGGCTGTGCGTTCCTCACCTACTGCGCCCGTGAGTCGGCCATCAAAGCCCAGAACGCTCTCCATGAACAGAAAACACTGCCAGGGGTAAGTCTCTCTCTGTACCTGCTCCACCACCGTGCCATCTGAACAACACAACCCACATCACCACTCACCACTGACCACCTACCAGCCTGCTTCAATCCGCTCCAGCCCCAGATATAACATTGGAAAAGGATTCAATCAATAATCCAGGCTTTTAAAGGACTGGTTTGAACTGTTTCATGTGTCTGTTATATCCAGCATTGATCAGATGCACTTCGCTCATGCTTTCTGAGGCAATGACATCAAATGTCAATTAATTTGTTCTTTGCGTTTAAAAAAAGGCATAGTGAGTCATTTCTGTTTCTAAGTAAACAACAATGACTCACTATGCCTTTTTTTAAACGCAAAGAACAAATTAATTGACATTAGATGTCATTGCCTCAGAAAGCATGAGCGAAGTGCATCTGATCAATGCTGGCTATAACAGACACATGAAACAGTTCAAACCAGAACAGAAATTATATGCATGAGGGACAAAGAGCCCATTTGAAATAGGGAAAGTGCACTGTGTGTGTGTGAGAGAGAGAGAGATAAGTTCTGCATTTATAAACAATGTTTGTGCATATCTGTGCACAGAATGTGTGCATGTTTATGCACAGTATCTGTGTGTGTGTTTGTGTGTGTGTGTGTGTGTACACATTGTATGTGTGTGGGAGTAGTCATCCTACTATTCCCCCCACTATGGCAGATGGCAAGGACATCGTCAGCTGCAGAGCAAGAGTAGAGCAGAGCAGAGCAGAGTAAATCAGTTGTAGAGCAGAGTAAAGCAGAGTAAATCAGTTGTAGAGCAGAGTAGAGTAAATCAGTTGTAGAGCAGAGTAGAGCAGAGTAAATCAGTTGTAGAGCAGAGTAGAGCAGAGTAAAGCAGAGCAGAGTAAAGCAGTTGTAGAGCAGAGTAAAGCAGAGTAGAGCAGAGTAATGCAGAGCAGAGTAGAGCAGAGTAAAGCAGTTGTAGAGCAGAGTAAAGCAGTTGTAGAGCAGAGTAATGCAGAGCAGAGTAAAGCAGAGTAGAGCAGTAGTAGAGCAGAGTAGAGCAGTAGTAGAGCAGAGTAAAGCAGGAAGAGAGCATAGTAAGCAAAGTAAAGCAGAGTAGAGGAGAGTAAAGCAGTAGTAGAGCAGTAGTAGAGCAGTAGTAGAGCAGAGTAGAGCAGTAGTAGAGCAGAGTAAAGCAGAGTAGAACAGAGTAAAGCAGTAGTAGAGCAGTAGTAGAGCAGAGTAAAGCAGTAGTAGAGCAGTAGTAGAGCAGAGTAAAGCAGTAGTAGAGCAGTAGTAAAGCAGGAAGAGAGCATAGTAAGCAAAGTAAAGCAGAGTAGAGGAGAGTAAAGCAGTAGTAGAGCTGAGTAAAGCAGTAGTAGAGCAGAGTAAAGCAGTAGTAGAGCAGTAGTAGAGCAGAGTAGAGCAGTAGTAGAGCAGAGTAAAGCAGAGTAGAACAGAGTAAAGCAGTAGTAGAGCGGTAGTAGAGCAGAGTAAAGCAGTAGTAGAGCAGTAGTAGAGCAGAGTAAAGCAGTAGTAGAGCAGTAGTAGAGCAGAGTAAAGCAGTAGTAGAGCAGTAGTAGAGTAGAGTAAAGCAGGAGGAGAGCAGAGTAAGCAAAGTAAAGCAGAGTAAAGCAGAGCAGAGTAGAGCAGTAGTAAAGTAGAGTAGAGCAGAGTTAGGAAGAGTAACACAGTAGTAGAGCAGAGTAAAGCAGGAGGAGAGCATAGTAAGCCAAGTAAAGCAGTAGTAGAGCAGAGTAAAGCAGTAGTAGAGCAGAGTAAAGCAGGAGGGGAGCAGAGTAGAGCAGAATAAAGCAGGAGTAGAGCAGAGTAAAGCAGTAGTAGAGCAGTAGTAGAGCAGAGTAAAGCAGGAGGAGAGCAGAGTAAGCAAAGTAAAGCAGAGTAAAGCAGAGTAACACAGTAGTAGAGCAGAGTAAAGCAGGAGGAGAGCATAGTAAGAAAAGTAAAGCAGAGTAGAGCAGAGCAGAGCAGAGTAGAGCAGTAGTAGAGTAGAGCAGAGTAAAGCAGAGTAACACAGTAGTAGAGCAGAGTAAAGCAGTAGTAGATTAGAGTACAGCAGTAGTAAAGCAGAGTAAAGCAGAGGATAGCAGAGTAGAGCAGAGTAGAGCAGTAGTAGAGTAGAGCAGAGTAGAGCAGAGTAAAGCAGAGCAGAGTAGAGCAGAGTAAATCAGTTGTAGAGCAATGTAAAGCAAAGTAGAGCAGAGTAGAGCAGAGTAGAGCAGAGCAAAGCAGAGTAGAGCACAGTAGAGACTGGTCTCCTACTGAGACAGCATGGCTCAACATGACCAGATCAGACCTCCACAGGAGAACATTACAGATAGAAAGACCAACCACCATCTAAGACAAGAAAATAAGGAGCCCAGCCAAAAGGAATGTTTCACATTAAATATCCAAATACTAACACCTCAAACTTTGAACATTACTGGCGAAAAAAACAAATTATTTATTTTATCTTTCAAATTTGCCAAGCTCCAGGGTGGAGGAGCTATTTCTATATTTTTTTTAAAGAGCATTTGAATATTTAAACAAATATGTTGTTATTTGAGAGAACTCCAAGGGATGCGTACACGGTAGGCTATAACTGTGTTTAGCAGTGCGTTAAAGAGAGGGGGATTCTCTCCCAGTTCATTCCACCCCACTAGTAGTCTCCTCTGTCTCGTGGAGTCGCTAATTGCGCCTCCTTGCCAGCCTGGGAGGGCATCCGTCAGGCTTGACCCACCACTGGGATTAAAAGGCAAGATGTGGATGAATGTATAAATGAGGGGTACCGTGAGGCTGGGAGCGAAAACACAGTCTACAAACCATCTGGCCTCTGAAAGATTTAACATCCACAAGGATGGAACATATTAAAGACCACCAAGCTATGTCAGGGAGAATGAACTCCTCTCTCTGCATGCATGTTTATTATATTATGCATCGCTCTGTTTTTTCCCAGTAGACACATTCCACTTACAGTACACAAAATGGTAATCGGGCACTTATATTGAGGCATCCAACGAATCAATGTCATCCGACAAACTACGTTACCCATACAACCCCATCATACAATCCCCAGAAATAGAATGCATCCTCACGCTGTGTCAGCCACCATCTTTCCCGCTGATATCCTCCACTGTACTCTAGTAGTACTTTTCTATACATCAAACCCCTCGACTGCCTGCCGTTGAGTTGTAATTCCACTTTTAGTCATGGCGAATACAAAGAGGTGAGCGTGGCTGTGTCTTCCCTCTCACCTGAGTGCTGTGAAACAGTTACCCCTTCTCCTGTGTTTCCTGGCCCCTGCTCTGGCCCCTGCTCCCCCTGCCTCCTCTTTTCCTGAGATATAACATGTCAGACAAATAGAACAGGCAGACGTTGAAATGTGTCAGAGCCCACCGAGAATGAGAATCAGATGGGTGGTCGGGGGGGGGGGTGTAGTAGCTAGCTACACAGCGTTTGTATAGAGCAACCACTACCTCAATCCACAAAGCAAACACAGAAACACAGGCCTGCAGATTACTGATACCACACTGCTACCATCAAACCATCAGAGACGTTCTGTAGTCAGAGGAGAGAGGAACTGATAGTAGTGTCTATTTTCATGTTATGCAAATGGAGAGACAGCAGTGGCGATTTTAGCATGGACATCTTGGTGGAGCAAACAAACAGAACATGTGGGATGCATTCCAGCAAAGCCACTACACAACACAACACTAAACAATGAATTGTCATTCAGGGCAGGTGGGGCAGAGCTTTTAGGTAAAATAAATAAATAAAATAAAAAATGTTTTTTTTGGGGGTGGGGCTTGTCTGTTTAATTTGTTATTTTGGCATTAATACGTGTCACATATCAGTTTGCAAACAATGTAAAAAAATCTACAAAATGTAATTGAGTTAATAAAGCCTCATACAAACGTTCTCTTTTTTGCTTTCTTGAGTAAGGCAGCTCCAAATTGCAGGTGTTTCAGCCTAGCTCAGTGCTTTCTGTGGTGGTGGGGCTAGCCAGCAGAAAATACCTAATGGGTTCAGGTTTCTGTTGTGATTGGCTCAGTTTTCTGTCACTCATGGGACAGTACGTCATCCCCAATTCTAAGCTTAGAGCTCGAAAATGTTAGCCCCTTGGGATATGCCGGAGATTAATATTAGTAGTGCCCATCCAAGAAGGCTCAAGGTCTTTGGCCACAGATAGAATGAAATCAAATCATGTTATAGCTACAGTAGCTTTGATTGGACTGATCATGTCAACATCTTACTTTCAAAGTCTTACCTAACAGTCATCATCAGTTGTCATCAAGTCAACAATCTACTGGCAAATCCTTTTTAATCCTTGTCATATGAAGAGAAATAATGAAGAGAAATTATAGATAAAACGTATCGGTGCTCATCGGCCATTGTACATAAAGATTACACAACAAGTTGTAAATTGCAAATTCGACAATGAGTCGTTTGGAAGGAATCAGTGGCTAACTGCAAGCGTTGCAAAGAAACCACTAACGTTAGCCTGCTGTTCAATGGAGTGGCTGTGTTTTTTTCCCCGAGTTCCCACCATAAATCCAGAGAATGCCCGACTTTGATGACAAAATTTGATGACAGAATTTGCCCACAAAGGACCGCTGCGCCACCTTCACAAGGTGAGTCCAAACATCCATTGCATGCTGCTGCATAAATTATGTAATATGCAAGAGAGAAATGTATATTGTAGCTCTGAAAGTAATACTAAGTGTATGTTGTGTAGTAAGCTGTCAGTAGCCCATGTGCCTCACCCTAATAATTTGGTGTATTTTCACCAAGGCGGTATTATAAACACATTGTTCGTGGTCCGGTGAGTGCTTGTTTGGCTACTTTTTTATACAGCTTTGACAGTGCTACTGATAGTATTGGTGGTGCTTGGATTGCACATGCAAATTCAGAACACACAACATTCTATAATATAATTGTGTTATTTGACGTGTCAAATTAAAAGCTCATTTAACGCAAAAAGTGTTATATGACGTGTATCTTTTTTGACACGCAAAGACCCAAATGTCGTTCAATGTGCCTCACCCTAATAATTTGCTCTATTTTCACCTCTTAATTTCACCTACTGTTCTAACTTGGTGGTGCACAAATAGCCTAAAACCTGTTATTGAGAAATGTAATCATTGAATATTCTAAGCGCTTTCATTGTCTGTTTATATGCCCCCTTTATTTATCCTACAGTTCTGACTTGTTCTACAGGGAGTACACTGTAACAACGGCACATGTTCTGAATTCTGTCGCTGTACATTTCAAAAGTGCTCGACAAATAGTTATATTGACAACGTCCGTCCTAGCTCGCTCATTAATGTCTTAATCGAAAGTACGGATGACCTCTTATCCGCTTGTCGTCCCCTTATGCCATAGTTGTACATCTCTATTGTAACTAGAAACCACATTTGTTTATGCAAGTCTGCCATATCAGCTATGTTTCTTAAAAGGCAGTAAATGATACTGAACGAACTGTTTGGCTGCCAGACAAGGCTCCACTGAAAGCCAGGTGTAGCAGTGGTAAGATGTTGGGACTCTGCTGTTGGGACAGCTTTATGTAGGCCCCAGTGGCAATTTTAGCATGTAAGTCTTGGTGGGGCAACAAAAAAAATGTGAGATGCATGCCAGCAAAGCCAATACACGACACAACACTAAACAATACATGAATTGCACTCTAACAGTGACAAACGGTGCCCACAAACTGTTAGGGCCTACATTTTTTATGTTGACATTGTTTGCAAACTGATATGTGACACGTATTAATGGCAAAGTAACAAGCAAAACAGGCAAGCCCCCCCCCCACCCCCCCAAAAAAGCAATATTATTATTGTTTTTTACCTTAAAGTTTGGTGCTCAAAACAGCCCCACCTGCCCTGAATGACGGGTCGCCACTGAGAGGCAGGGCCATGGAAAGAGAAGGAGAGAGAGAGATAGAGGGGAATGATGAAGGGAGAGATGGAAACAGAGAGAACATATGTGTAGTAGGTATGCAGCAGTGTAGCAGGATGTCTGTGTGAAGTGCATTGTGGGTTGTGTGTTCTGTGGGCTGGAAAAGCTTCTCTCTGCTCAGCGGCCTCTCACCAGCCAGACAGTCAAACAGCCATCCAGCCTTCTTTTAGAAACAACCCGCTACTCTGCGCTGATGGTAAGTAGATATGCCAGTTGGTTGTTTGTAATACTGCTTGATATGCAGTTTGCCCTTGGCTATGGTGTAATGAATGTAAACTAGGATCCCCCAGGAGAGGAGTTATGATCGTCGTTAACTCCTTCACTGCCGGCTGTCCCCCCACTTAAAGGTGTGTCATGTGATTGCCATCTGATCAATGTGAAACCAAATCAATATAGACAGTGCATAAGCAGATAGTCAACATGAATGAATAGTACATATTCAAGGTGTATACAAGAACCCTTACAGGTGACTGTGTTCCAGGCCCACCATTACCCTCTTCTCTGCCTGCACACATTCCCTCATAATGCTATCTGGCCTTTCATGGACTCATCAGGAATTGCTCACCACAATGTCCTGAGTTCCCAGGAAGACATTTGCGGCAGAAATTAGTAGCACACCCTGATGGCTGGACTGGGCTAGAAACTAAATATATGTGGTGCAGTGAGAGAGGGAAAGAGAGCTAGATAGAGGGAAAGATATAGAAATATAGAAATATAGGGAAAGAGAGAGAAAGATAGAGAGGGCAAGCAAGAAAAAGATAGAAAGATAGAGGGGAATTACAGAGACAGAGAGAGAGGGAAAGAGAGACAGATAGAGAGGGCAAGCGAGAAAAAGATTGAAAGATAGAGGGGAAAGAAAGAGACAGCGAGAGAGGGAAAGAGAGACAGATAGAGAGGGAAAGAGAGACAGATAGAGAGGGAAAGAGAGAGACAGAGAGAGAGAGAGAGAGAGAGAGAGGGAAAGAGAGAGACACAGAGAAGGAAAGATAGAGGGAAAGAGAGAGAAATATAGAGGGAAATAGAGAGACACATAGAGAAGGAAAGATAGAGGGAAAGAGAGAGAAATATAGAGGGAAAGAGAGAAAGATAGAAAGAGAGGGAAAGAGAAACATAGAAAGATAGAGGGATAGAGAGAGAGAGGGAAAGAGAGAGAGAGAGAGACAGAGAGAATGAAAGATGGAGAAAGACAGAGAGAGAGGGAAAGAGAGAGACATATAGAGAGAGAGAGGGAATGAGAGAAAGAGTGAGGGAAAGAGAGAGGGAAAGATAGAGACAGAGAGAGAGAGGGAAAGAGAGAAGAAATATAGAGAGAGAGGGAAAGAGAGAGAAAGATGGAGGGAAAGGGAAAGACAGATAGAGAGAGTGGGGAAAAGAGAGAAAGATTGAGAGGGAAATAGAGAGAGAAAGATGGAAAGAGAGAGACAGATAGAGAGAAAGATATAAAGAGAGAGACAGATATAGAGAAAGATGGAAAGAGAGAGACAGATATAGAGAGTGGGGAAAAGAGAGAAAGATTGAGAGGGAAAGAGAGAGAGAAAGATGGAAAGAGAGAGACAGATAGAGAGAAAGATGGAAAGAGAGAGACAGATATAGAGAAAGATGGAAAGAGAGAGACAGATATAGAGAGTGGGGAAAAGAGAGAAAGATTGAGATGGAAAGAGAGAGAGAGAAAGATGGAAAGAGAGAGACAGATAGAGAGAAAGATGGAAAGAGAGAGACAGATAGAGAGAAAGATGGAAAGAGAGAGACAGATAGAGAGAAAGATGGAAAGAGAGAGACAGAGAGAGAGAGAGGGAAAGAGAGAGAAAGATAGACGGAAAGAGAGAGTAAGATAATGAGAGAGGGAACGAGAAAGACAGATAGAGAAAGAAAGAGAGAGAAAGACAGAGATAGAGAGAAAGATGGAGAGAGAGGGAAGGAGAGATAATGATAGTGAGAGAGAGAAAGATAGAGAGAGAGGGAAAGTGCCCCGGGGAGTGGAGAGTGTGTGTGGTTAGGTTTGTCTAGACAGTGGGAGATGCTCTGACAGCTGTCCAGGTGCGTACAGTATGCTACCATCATCTCAGGGTCCTCTGTGGCTACAGAGAGAAGTGTGTAGGGGTGTTGTGAAAAACATGTGGACATGGCAGCTTGTGGTGATCAAACCGCTCACATCACTGGTCTGTGTGTGTGTAATTGTGTACTGTATACAGTAGTGTTTATTGTTGTGGGTGAAATTACAACATTATGTTTAATACTGTTATTGCATCAAATGGTTGTTTATGCAACAGAATAGGGGTTTGTTAGAACTATATTGTGTCTGTGTGAACTGAGAGTGGGCCTCTGGGGCTTCATGCTGACAGTAGATGTACGATGCCTTAGGTGATAAACCGAACCAGCCACATTCCATTCATGTGAGGGAGATTTCTCCTGTCTGACTGGAAGGTACCAGAGGGAGATTTCTCCGGTCTGACTGGAAGGTACCAGAGGGAGATTTCTCCGGTCTGACTGGAAGGTACCAGAGGGAGATTTCTCCGGTCTGACTGGAAGGTACCAGAGGGAGATTTCTCCGGTCTGACTGGAAGGTACCAGGGGGAGATTGCTCAGGTCTGACTGGAAGGTACCAGGGGGAGATTTCTCCTGTCTGACTGGAAGGTACCAGAGGGAGATTGCTTGGGTATGGATAATTATGAGAGGAACCTTGGCCAGACCCTGGTTTCTACCCTCAACGAGAACAGTCTTTACAGCATCTTTCATACAAATCCTAACCTTGTGGCTCATTCCATACATCTGTTGTTTGTCTTGAACATTCAGGAGGATGAACTTTGCTATAAAATGCGATGGCTCAAATGCACTCAACTAATCATCTAGGGGTAGTTTGTCTACTAGCTTCATTATTGCAATAATTCATCGATGTTAAATCAAATCAAAGTTTATTTGTCACGTGCGCCGAAAACAACAGATGCTTACTTACAGGCTCTATCCAATGGTGCGAAAAAAAGGTGTGTGTGTGTGTGTGTGTGTGTGTGTGTGTGTGTGTGTGTGTGTGTGTGTGTGTGTAGGTAGGTAAGTAAAGAAATAAAACAACAGTAAAAAGACATTTGAAAAAAGAGTAGCAAGGCTATATACAGACACCTGTTAGTCAGGCTTATTGAGGTAGTATGTACATGTAGGTATCGTTAAAGTGTCTATGCATATATGATGAACAAAGAGTAACAGAAGCGTAAAAAGAGGGGTTGGCGGGTGGTGGGACACAATGCAGATAGCCCGGTTAGCCATTGTGCGGTTGGTCGGGCCAATTTAGGTAGTATGTACATGAATGTATAGTTAAAGTGACTATGCATATATGATAAACAGAGAGTAGCAGCAGCGTAAAAGAGGGATTGGGGGGGGGGGGGGGGGGGGGGCACAAAATGCAAATAGTCCAGGTAGCCATTTGATTACCTGTTCAGGAGTCTTATGGCTTGGGGGTAAAAACTGTTGAGAAGCCTTTTTGTCCTAGACTTGGCACTCCGGTACCGCTTGCCATGCGGTAGTAGAGAGAACAGTCTATGACTCGGGTGGCTGGGTTCTTTGACAATTTTTAGGGCCTTCCTCTGACACCGCCTGGTGTAGAGGTCCTGGATGGCAGGCAGCTTTGCCCGAGTGATGTACTGGGCCGTACGCACTACCCTCTGTAGTGCCTTGCAGTAGGAGGCAGAGCAATTGCCGTACCAGGCAGTGATGCAACCAGTCAGGATGCTGTCAATGTTTCAGCTGTAGAACCTTTTCAGGATCTCAGGACCCATGCCATATCTTTTTAGTTTCCTGAGGGGGAATAGACTTTGTCGTGCCCTCTTCACAACTGTCTTGGTGTGTTTAGACCAATCTAGTTTGTTGTTGATGTGGACACCAAGGAATTTGAAGCTCTCAATCTGCTCCACTACAGCCCAGTCAGTCGATGAGAATGGGGACGTGCTCGGTGCTCCTTTTCCTGTAGTCCACAATGATCTCCTTAGTCTTGGTTATGTTAAGGGATAGGTTGTTATTCTGGCACCACCCGGCCAGGTTTCTGACCTCCTCCCTATAGGCTGTCTCGTCATTGTCGTTGTTGTCTCGTCAGCAAACGTAATGATGGTGTTGGAGTCATGCCTGGCCATGCAGTCGTGGGTGAACAGGGAGTACAGGAGGGGACTGAGCACGCACCCCTGGGGAGCTCCAGTGTTGAGGATCAGCGTGGCAGATGTGCTGCTGACTACCCTTACCACCTGGGGCGGCCCGTCAGGAAGTCCAGGATCCAGTTGCAGAGGGAGGTGTTTAGTCCCAGGTTCCTTAGCTTGGTAATGAGCTTTGAGGGTACTATGGTGTTGAACACTGAGCTGTAGTCAATGAACAGCATTATCACAAAGGTGTTCCTTTTGTCCAGGTGGGAAAGGGCAGTGTGGAGTGCAATAGAGATTGCATCATCTGTGGATCTGTTTGTGCGGTATGCAAATTGGAGTGAGTCTAGGGTTTCTGGGATAATGGTGTTGATGTGAGCCATGACCAGCCTTTCAAAGCACTTCATGGCTACGGACGTGAGTGCTACGGGTCTGTAGTCATTTAGGCAGGTTGCCTTTGTGTGCTTGGGCACAGGGACTATGGTGGCCTGCTTGAAGCATGTTGGTATTACAGACTCAATCAGGGACATGTTGAAAATGTCAGTGAAGACACCTGCCAGTTGGTCAGCACACGTCTTGGTAATCCGTCTGGCCCCGCAGCTTTGTGTATGTTGACCTGTTTAAAGGTCTTACTCATGTCGGCTATGGAGAGCTTGATCACACATTCCCCCTGTACAGCTGATGCTCTCATGCATGCCTCAGTGTAGCTTGCCTCGAAGCGAGCATAGAAGTGATTTAGCTCGTCTGGTAGGCCCGTGTCACTGGGCAGTTCGCGGCTGTGCTTCCCTTTGTAGTCTGTAATAGTTTGCAAGCCCTGCCACATCCGACGAGCGTCGGAGCCGGTGTAGTATGATTCAATCTTGGCCTAGTATTGACGCTTTGCCTGTTTGATGGTTCGTCGCAGGGCAGAGCGGGATTTCTTGTAAGCTTCCGAGTTAGAGTCCCGCACCTTGAAAGTGGCAGCTTTACCCTTTAGCTCAGTGCGAATATTGCCTGTTATCCATGGCTTCTGGTTGGGGTATGTACGTACAGTCACTGTGGGGACGACGTCCTCAATGCACTTAAAGCCAGTGACTGATGTGGTGTATTCCTCAATGTCATCAGAAGAATGTTCCAGTCTGTGATAGCAAAACAGTCCTGTAGTTTAGCATCTGCTTCATCTGACAATTTTTTTATAGACCGAGTCACTGGTGCTTCCTGCTTTAACTTTTGCTTGTGAGCAGGAATCAGGAGGATAGAGTTGTGGTCAGATTTACCAAATGGAGGACGAGGGAGAGCTTTGTACGTGTCTCTGTGTGTGGAGTACAGGTGATCTAGAATTTTTTCCCCTCTGGTTGCACATTTAACATGTTGATAGAGATTTGGTTGAACTGATTTAAGTTTCCCTGCATTATAGTCTCCGGCCACTAGGAGCACTACCTCTGGGTGAGTGGTTTTCTGTTTGCTTATTTCCTTATACAGCTGACTGAGTGCGGTCTTAGTGCCAGCATCTGTCTGTGGTGGTAAACAAACAGCCACGAAAAGTATAGGTGAGAACTCTCTAGGCAAGTAGTGTGGCCTGCAATTTATCACAATATACTCTACTTCAGGCAAGCAAAATCTAGAGACTTCCTTAGATTTCGTGCACCAGCTGTTGTTTACAAATATGGACAGACCGCCCCCCCTCGTCTTAGGGTGTGTGCTGTTCTATCCTGCCGGTGCAGCGTATATCCCGCTAGCTGAATATCCATGTCATTATTCAGCCACGATTCCGTGAAGCATAAGATATTACAGTTTTTGATGTCCCGTTGGTAGGATATTCGTGATCGTACATCTAGTTTATTGTCCAATGATTGCACGTAACGGCAGCTTTCCTAGTTGCCTTCTGCAGGGTCTGGACGAGGCATACGGCTCTTCGTCCTCTGCGTCGCTTCCTTTTGCGAATAATTGGGATGTCTGCCCTGTGGGGTGTTTGGAGAATATCGTGTGAGTCCTGCTTGCTGCTGTTGTTGTTGTTGAAGAAATCTTTGTCTAATCCGAGGTGAGTGATCGCTGTCCTGATGTCCAGAAGTTATTTTCTTCCGTAAGATACAGTTGCAGAAACATTATGTACAAAATCATTTAAAAATATCGCGAAACAAAAACACATTATAGCACAATTGGTTAGGAGACCGTAAAACAGCGGCCATCTCCTCCGGCGCCAATCTGTTGTATTAATACGTTTTGAATAAAGTAATATCCTGATTGGTGGTTGACCTTGTCTCTCTTCATTATTGATTAATATTTCCACGACATTATGTTGGTATGTGTGCAAGTCTGTGTGTGTATGTACCTGTATTGTGGGACAGACAATCACAATAT
Organism: Oncorhynchus clarkii lewisi; assembly: GCF_045791955.1. NCBI lineage: Eukaryota > Metazoa > Chordata > Actinopteri > Salmoniformes > Salmonidae > Oncorhynchus > Oncorhynchus clarkii. The sequence continues at coordinate 17,715,165 of NC_092150.1, read as the reverse complement.
CAGATCGTTTCACACTGGGCACACACTGGTTGAATTAACGTTGTTTCCACGCCATTTCAACGAATTACGTTGAACCAACGTGGAATAGACTTTGAATTGACGTCTGTGCCCAGTGGGTTGACATTAATGCCATCAAATAAATGCATGGTCGTTCCTAGACTGTTTTCAACCAGTTTTTCAGAATACTTGATGATTTCCCCGCACTGTCTAGTTTGTTCTTAGAACATTTAACAGTGGCAATGTGACAGAAGCGACATATCAGGGGAGACAGTTGATGTCAGAGCTAGCCCCTACACCAGTCCTGGTGTCGGAGCTAGTCTCTACACCAGTCCTGGTGTCGGAGCTAGTCCCTACACCAGTCCACCAGAGATTTAATTCACACACTCCACACACTACACAGCTCAGCATCATAGCAAATCCCACATCGTTCACACAATCCCCCCTCCCAAATCCAACAGATAAAATAAAATAATCGTAGCCGTGTACGTATCAGCAACGTCAACACTAAGTATCTCTCTCTCTCTCTCTCTCTCTCTCTCTCTCTCTCTCTCCCCCCTCTATCTCTCTCTCTCCCTCCCTCTCTCTCTCTCGGTCCCCTTCTCTCCCCCTTCTCTCTCTCTCTCTCTCTCTCTCTCTCTCTCTCTCTCTCTCTCTCTCTCTCTAAAATTAATTCAAAGGGCTTTAGTGGCATGGAAAACATATGTTTGCATTTCCTCCCTCTCCCCCTCCCTGTCTCCCCCTCTCTCTTAATTCAATTTGATTTAAGGGCTTTATCTCTCTCTCCCTCTGTCTCTCTCTCCCCTCCCTGTCACTCCCCCCCCTCTCTCTCCCCCTCCCTATCTTTTGCCCCCCCCCTCTCTCTCTCATTCCCTCTCTCTCGCTCCCCTCTCTCTCTCCTCCCCTCTATCTCTCTCTCTCCCTCCCTCTCTCTCTCTCAGTCCCCTTCTCTCTCCCCCTACCTATCTCTCTTCCCCTTCCTCTCTCCCTCTAGCTCTCTCTCTCTATCTCCTTCTTTCTTTCTCTCTCTCCCCCTCTAGCTCTCTCTCTCCCTCGATCTCCTCTCTCTCCCCCTCTCTCTCTTTTGCTCTCTCTCTCTCTCTCTCTCTCTCTCTCTCGGTCGCCCTCTCACTCCTCTCTCTCTATCTCTCTCTCTCTCTCTCTCTCTCTCTCTCTCTCTCTCTCTCTCTCTCTCTCTCTCTCTCCCTCCCTCTATCTCTCTCTCTCTCCCCCCTCTCTTCCTCTTTCCCTCTTTCTTACCCCCCTTGCTCAGCTGTAATGGGATGTGTGAGGTGATGGGAGGTAGCTGCATGGCCGGGGCTGTGTGTGCCGGGGCTCAGCTGTAATGGGTTGTGTGAGATGATGGGAGGTAGCTGCATGGCCGGGCTGTGTGTGCCGGGGCTCAGCTGTAATGGGATGTGTGAGGTGATGGGAGGTAGCTGCATGGCCGGGGCTGTGTGTGCCGGGGAGAGTAGCCGACCTTGTGCGGTAGAAATGAGGCTGGCTTGCCACGGTGCTGTGCTGTTCTCCTCGCCTCGCCTCCCCTTGCCGTGCCAGTCACCAGGCTTCACACACACGCAATCTCCCATTCACCTGCTCATCCACCGCGGCCTGGCCTGATTTCCCACCTGCCTGCTTCAAAGGCTGATTAATTCAAGGCTGTGTTTGTGTGGGGGGCAAGAGGGGAGGGGACCGGTCAGCGAGAAACCAATCGGTGATGGCAGGGTGGGAGACCTTGTAGTCTAGGGAGAGTGCCTCGTTAGAATTGATCCCCTAGGTAATAGGAGTGTATGTGTCTATGTATTTGTACGTACATGTGTGGCAGGAGGGGAATGGGGGAAAGGAGCTGGAGAGGTGGAATAGAAATACAGAAATATCTCATTTACAGAAGTCTTAACACCCCTGAGTCAATACTTTGTAGAAGCACCTTTGGAAGCGATTTCAAAATCTCAATTTAATTAATTTTATATTCAGCCTGTAACACAACAACATGTGGGAAAAGTCAAGGGGTGTGAATACTTTCTGAAGGCAATGTATCTGTTTCTTTAGCAATACATGATTGATGCTCGTATTAGCAATAGATGCTTGTCTGCGATGCGTTATTTGAAACGTTTTGCCAAGGTCTCACTTTTAGCAACAGATGTTTAACGCTACTAGTGTGGTTCAGGATTGATAATGTCTAAGAAAGAAGCGTCCAGGGTGCCGCTTTAAAACCCTTGGTTTAATCCTGGGAGTCTGAATGACTCTGAGTCTGATATTTCCTGAATTGGTGTGAGCAGCCAATGAGCTCTCAGTTGGAGCCGTGTGTATTCTGACAGCCCGGGGAGTCCAGAGGGCAGGGCTATTATTTTCTTTAATAAGCTCTGTTGATTCATTGAGATGACAATGAAGTAGGTTTGTGGATTGTGGAGCTCTAATGGGTTTATATCTGTGGCCAGGACTGTCGGAGTGTTATTATACAAAGCCCTGGCGGCGTCATAAAAGAAGTCAAAGGAGAGAAAGGTATATGCACCACTCTGCAGTTTACGCTTATGAAGTTTTATTGTGATGCACGGTTGTTATACGTTCCAACGTGCCACAACTGGAACACTGAAGTATTACTGCAGTGCCAGTGGCAGCATGTTAGGACTAGGAGTTAGAAAGAAAAAGAGATAGCGAGAGAAAGAGAGAGAGAGAGAGTGTGTGTGTGCGTGTGTGTGTGTGTGTGTGTGTGTGTGTGTGTGTGTGTGTGTGTGTGTGTGTGTGTGTGTGTGTGTGTGTGTGTGTGTGTGTGTGTGTGTGTGTGTGTGTGTGTGCGGGGGGTGGGGTTTGCTATAATGGTACAGGGGTGTAAAATACTCAATAAAGAGTAGCTGTACCGGAGTGCTCCTCAGTAAAGAGCAGCTGTACCAGAGTGCTCCTCAGTAAAGAGCAGCTGTACCAGAGTGCTCCTCAGTAAAGAGTAGCTGTACCAGAGTGGTCCTCAGTAAGAGTAGCTGTACCAGAGTGCTCCTCAGTAAAGAGTAGCTGTACCAGAGTGCTCCTCAGTAAAGAGCAGCTGTACCAGAGTGCTCCTCAGTAAAGAGAAGCTGTACCAGAGTGCTCCTCAGTAAAGAGTAGCTGTACCAGAGTGCTCCTCTGTAAGAGTAGCTGTACCAGAGTGCTCCTCAGTAAAGAGTTGCTGTACCAGAGTGCTCCTCAGTAAAGAGCAGCTGTACCAGAGTGCTCCTCAGTAAAGAGTAGCTGTACCAGAGTGCTCCTCAGTAAGAGTAGCTGTACCAGAGTGCTCCTCAGTAAAGAGTTGCTGTACCAGAGTGCTCCTCAGTAAAGAGTAGCTGTACCAGAGTGCTCCTCAGTAAGAGTAGCTGTACCGGAGTGCTCCTCAGTAAAGAGTAGCTGTACCGGAGTGCTCCTCAGTAAAGAGCAGCTGTACCAGAGTGCTCCTCAGTAAAGAGCAGCTGTACCAGAGTGCTCCTCAGTAAAGAGTAGCTGTACCAGAGTGGTCCTCAGTAAGAGTAGCTGTACCAGAGTGCTCCTCAGTAAAGAGTAGCTGTACCAGAGTGCTCCTCAGTAAAGAGCAGCTGTACCAGAGTGCTCCTCAGTAAAGAGAAGCTGTACCAGAGTGCTCCTCAGTAAAGAGTAGCTGTACCAGAGTGCTCCTTGGTAAAGAGCTGCTGTACCAGAGGGCTCCTCAGTAAAGAGATGTTGTACCAGAATGCTCCTCCGTAAAGAGCAGCTGTACCATAGTGCTCCTCAGTAAAGAGCTGTACTAGATTGCTTCTTAGTCAAGAGCAGCTGAACCAGAGTGCTCCTCAGTAAAGAGCTGCCGTACCAAATGGCTCCTCAGTAATGAGTAGCTGTACCAGAGTGCTCCTTGGTAAAGAGCTGCTGTACCAGAGGGCTCCTCAGTAAAGAGATGTTGTACCAGAATGCTCCTCCGTAAAGAGCAGCTGTACCATAGTGCTCCTCAGTAAAGAGCTGTACTAGATTGCTTCTTAGTCAAGAGCAGCTGAACCAGAGTGCTCCTCAGTAAAGAGCTGCTGTACCAAATGGCTCCTCAGTAATGAGCTGCTGTACCAGAGGGCTCCTCAGAATGGAGCTGCTGTACCAGAGTGCTCCTCAATAATGTGCTGCTATTCCAGAGTGCTCCTCAGTAAAGAGCTGCAGTACCAAATGGTTCCTCAGTAAAGAGCTGCTGTACCAAATGGCTCTTCAGTAATGAGCTGCTGTACCAGAGGGCTCCCCAGAATGGAGTTGTTGTACCAGAGGGCTCCTCAGAATGGAGCTGCTGTACCAGAGGGCTCCTCAGAATGGAGCTGCTGTACCAGAGTGCTCCTCGGAATGGAGCTGCTGTACCAGAGTGCTCCTCAGAATGGAGCTGCTGTACCAGAGTGCTCCTCAGTAAAGAGCTGCAGTACCAGAGTGCTCCTCAGCACAGAGCTGCTGTACCAGAGTGCTCCTCAGCACAGAGCTGCTGTACCAGAGTGCTCCTCAGTAAAGAGCTGCTGTACCAGAGTGCTCCTCAGGGAATTAAATCCCCACACCCCTGGAGAAGCAGCCAAAAATAGACTAAAACACATAGGGCTGTCTAATTTATTCTCTGTCTCTTTCCTTCCTCCTTTCTTCCTTCATTTTTTTGTGGTAGATTGTGGTAGATTAGCACATTGTGGTAGATGAACACATTGTGGTAGATTAACACATTGTGGTAGATTAACACATTGTGGTAGATTAGCACATTGTGGTAGATTAACACATTGTGGTAGATTAACACATTGTGGTAGATTAACACATTGTGGTAGATTAACACATGGTGGTAGATTATGGTAGATTAACACATTGTGGTAGATTAACACATTGTGGTAGATTAGCACATTGTTGTAGATGAACACATTGTGGTAGGTTAACACATTGTGGTAGATTAACACATTGTGGTAGATTAACACATGGTGGTAGATTATGGTAGATTAACACATTGTGGTAGATTAAAACATTGTGGTAGATTGTGGTAGATTAACACATTATGGTAGATTAACACATTGTGGTAGATTACCACATTGTGGTAGATTAGCACATTGTTGTAGATTAACACATGGTGGTAGATTATGGTAGATTAACACATTGTGGTAGATTAACACATTGTGGTAGATTAACACATTGTGGTAGAATAACACATTGTGGTAGATTAACATATTGTGGTAGATTAGCACATTGTGGTAGATTAGCACATTGTGGTAGATTATCACATTGTGGTAGATTAACACATTGTGGTAGATTAACACATTGTGGTAAATTAGCACATTGTGGTAGGTTAACACATTGTGGTAGATTAACACATTGTGGTAGATTAACACACTGTGGTAGATTAACTCATTGTGGTAGGTTAACACATTGCGGTAGATTAACACATTGTGGTAGATTAACACATTGTGGTAGATTCACACATTGTGGTAGATTAGCACATTGTGGTAGATTAACACATTGTGGTAGATTAACACATTGTGGTAGATTAGCACATTGTGGTAGATTAGCACATTGTGGTAGATTAGCACATTGTGGTAGGTTAACACATTGTGGTAGATTAACACATCGTGGTAGATTAACACATTGTGGTAGATTAACACATTATGGTAGATCAACACATTGTGGTAGATTAACACATTGTGGTAGATTAACTCATTGTGGTAGATTAACACATTGTGGTAGATTAGCACATTGTCGTAGATTAACACATTGTGGTAGATTAGCACATTGTGGTAGATTAGCACATTGTGGTAGATTAACACATTTTGGTAGATTAGCACATTGTGGTAGATTAACACATTGTGGTAGATTAACACATTGTGGTAGATTAGCACACCACATATTTAGACAGCCCGCCTCACCCCAGGGTTCTTTATATCTCCTCAGATTATTTAGCAGAAGCTGGTTTTTCACTGCACCTGCTTTTAGAGAAGGAACTACAGAGGAGCACTGGAACAAAAGGCAGGCTGCTGTACTGAAATATGATGGCTTGTTTTATATTCCGCAGGCAGAGAGGGACAGGGTGAGGAAGAAAGAGACATAGTTTTGGAGGTTTGTATTCCAGAATCCAGCAAACTCTTCATCGGTGGTTAGCTAAGGTCTTGGGATGATATGGTCACATTTTGCAGAGAGACAGATGCATAGCTGTCATGTTTATGTATGACCTGGAGGAGACTCAGTAAGATGACATCTCTAACACTCTGTAACACTTCTGTAACACCAGGAGCTTTCGAATAAACTGCAGAGAGACCGAGAGACGAAGGCAGCCTCCATGAACTGCTCTAGGGTTATTCCCCACTGTAACCCACTGTAACCCACTGTAACCCACTGTAACACAGTGTCCGCTCTGAGGATAGAACAATGGCATTGTCAACCACCCTCTTCAACCTATGACTGAGACGTGTGGCTCATCCTGAGAAAATAGCCTGGGAACCAGAATAATCTACCAAACATGTCCATTTAGCCAGTTCTCCATTTGAAATGTGATATTTCTTGTGAGGTACAGGTTAATAAAAAATATGAATTATTCATGTTTTTTAAAATTATTTTTAGCCTCTTTAACCTATTTCTGGTTGTGGCTGGAGACCAGCCCTGTGTCTGTGGGATTGAGTCATGTGACGTTGTGATCTGGGTTATGTGATGCTATTGTGATGGTGATGTCTGCCAGGCTAGCCCCGCCTACTTGGGTCTAGCCTGGCTTGATTCAGTTTGGCTTGGCTCGGTTTGGCTTGGTTCGGCCTGGGTCTGTGAAGCATCATCTGTCTGTCTGTCTCCCTGACGGGCCGAACCAGATGAGTCCAGTTCTGTTCCAGGCCAGGAGGAGTAGCGCGGCAGAGTGGAGAGCAAGGCTCAGATAATGTGAGTGCTAATCCATCTTGGTGTCCCTGAACACGCTTGTGCAGGTGTGTGCCACAGCGTGCAAACACACTCGCACGCACACGCACACACACACACACACACACACACACACTCGCACACACACACACACACACACACACACACACACACACACACACACACACACACACACACACACACACACACACACACACACACACACACAGTGAGAGAGAGGAAGAGTGTTGCCCTGAATAGAGATGTGTGTTTGTGTGTGTATGTGCAGAGGGAAAAAAATAGCAGATGATATAGCAGATGATATAACATGATATTGAAATAGACAGTGTGACAGTTGAGGGGGCCCTTGAAACAACTGGAAAACATGTCATTGCACTTAATAATGAATGGCACTTAATAATGAATGGCACACTTAAGAAATGTCTCCCTGCACTGCTAATCGGAGTTGATACCGCACTGCCCATGCCTGATACATCTGGGAGCGAGAGACAGGGGTGTGGGAGGGAGGGGTCCAAAGTGAGAGAATGGTTCAAGTATTGAGGGAGAAGGGCACAGCGAGAAATGGTGAGAGAGAGAGAGGTAGAGGGAGAGAGAGAGAGAGAGAGAGAGAGAGAGAGAGAGAGAGAGAGAGAGAGAGAGAGAGAGAGAGAGAGAGAATAAGAAAAAGAAAATGAGAGAGAGAGAGAGAGAGAGTACACAGGGTCATGTTGACTGTTTGACGCTGTACCTTCAGTGGAATGTGAGAACAGTTCTCCATGTTAAAACAGCCGTCCCTCTGAGCCGTGCTGCGGAGGGGGAGCCCACTCCCCCCAGTCCCTTGGATCCAGGCTTATTTGTAAGGCAGATCTGTCCCCAGACGGAGCACATAAGGTAGAGGGAGGCTGGACAGAGCCATTTGTCAGCAGAAATCCGGGCTGATGCAATATGCCGTCTGTCGGGGAGAGGAGAGGAGGGTGATTGACGGGAGGCGAGCTGGGACTGCTCATGACACCCCCCTCACCCCCTGCTGTCGCAACATCCCCCACCCATGGCCTGATTAGGCCGGTGGCACTCTGGCAGAACCAAGCGGAGGGGGACAGTGTGGGGACAGTGTATGTGAGGTGAGGGGGTAGTGACCGGGAATATGAGTGTGTGGGGAGCGCTGTCCATGCCTTCTCGTGTGGAAGTGTGTATAAGCATTGCAGAACAGAGTAGATCAGAGGAGAACCGGCAGTACAGTATGGGCTCCTCCCATCTAGAGCGCCATCATGGTAAATTAGACCCTCAACTGTTCCAGAGCCCAGTGCTCAGGCCACAGCCCACTGATTATCCAGCACAGACAGGGTAGAGGACAGTTACCAGACTCAGCACCAGATTAGAATTCATGTTGACAGAATGACTCAAATAATGGAAGTATTTTTGGGATATTCTTTTTTATATTTCTTTGAACTGGATGCTTTTGGATCTGTGCTTAGTATGCAATGTTTGACTCTATAGATATGATCTTGGAAGGAGATAGGGCGGGATGTCTGGTTGCTACACTTATACTGTAAGTATTCTTCTAGAAGCTTGATGGAAATACAGTGTCAAACATAAAAGCCAGGAATAAATCTGCAGGAAATAATTTCCTGCCAACAGCTAGCTAACTAGCTAGCTATAACCTCTGGCCTGTGAACTATTTCAGTGAGAGATGCTTACAGTGAGATGTGTGCTTTAATAATTCATTGTAAAACAGTATACTGGATGTCTTCCAGCTGACTTTTAGGTGAAACACTACGTTTACCCTCTCTCACAACGATAGCAAGGCAACAACCGATACCAGAGGAGCTCTACTGGGGACACCCACGTCATTTGGTTATGTTGCTGTTGTTGGCAGAGGTTGTTGACGACATGAAGGGAGGGACAGCCTGGTCCCCACTCCAGCACATCCCCACAGCTCCCCCAGTACAGTTGGGATGCATACAACAGCAGTGTGCCAGGGGAAGTAATTTGGCGTTGCACCGCATCTCTAAAAGTGTCTCCCTATGAGTTCTCATTCATTAGCCCTGGTAGAGAAGTGTCCTTCTGAAGTCAGAAAGGCAGGATGGAGAGAGCGAGAAAGAGAGAGCGAAGTGCCGTGTGAGGTAGTGAAATGTGGATATGATAACGATGATGATGATGATGATGATGACGATGATGGGGAATGGGGAAAGTGTGAGTGGGAGGTGAGAGTCTGGTTGTGCTGGGGCCCACTGCTGACCACGGCTTGGCTGGCGGTTCTAACCAGCATAGAGCGGGTAGCTACACTGTCCCCACGGCAGCCGCTCCATTACGAAGCAGCATGATGAACAACAAAGGATTCCCAGGGACAATCATTAAGTTGTCAGCATGGTGCTGTATAGAGCACTTCGGGATGAGACAGAATATTGCTGTGTTCTTTTGAAGAAAAGCGCCTTTGATGCCTCCAGATGCCCCCAAATGCTTTGGTGATCCATGTTTCTCATATAGTAGGAGTCTATTGTCCATGGAGCTTTGTCAATATATTAATACATGGTAGCGATGAGGGCCATAAAACCTCCTGCAGCAGGACCTCTGGAAACAACACAAACAATACCTCTTTCTTCTCTTTTTCTTTGAACTCTGTGTTTGTTTGGTGAATGTATGTTCCCCACTGAGTACCGTACACTGACTGGACAAAACATTAGGAACACCTGCTCTTTCCATGACATAGAATGACCAGGTGAAAGCTACGATCCCTTATTGATGTCCCTTGTTGCATCTAATTCAATCAGTGTAGATGAAGGGGAGGAGACAGGTTAAAGAAGGATTTTTAAGCCTTGAGACGATTGAGACACGGATTGTGTATGTGTGCCATTCAGAGGGTGAATGGGCAAGACAAAAGATTTAAATGACTTTGTACGGGGTATGGTTTTAGGTGCCAGGCTTATCGGTTTGTGTCAAGAACTGCAATGCTTAACAGTTTGCTGTGTGTATCAAGAATGGTCTACCACCCAAAGGATATCTAGCCAACTTGACACAACTGTGGGAAGCAAAGTATGGTCTCCACTGAGCAGCCAGCAGCAGGTCAGTTGAGGGTATTGGCAGCTCCTGTGTGTCTTGCTGTCCCTAGTGCTGTCCCTGGTGCTCTCCCTGGTGCTGCCCTGGTGCTGTCCCTGGGTGTGTGAGGCAACAGGCCGCCACACGGCAATTGCAGAAACACATAAACACACACGGACATGTAAGTGCGGACACACACACACAGGCACACAAAGAAGCACAGAAGCACAAATGAGCACACACACACACACGCACACGCACATGCACACACACACACACACACACACACACACACACACACACACACACACACACACACACACACACACACACACACACACACACACACACACACACACACACACACACACACACACACACACACACACCATCCACAATCCATTATGTGTAACGGCAGAGGACAAGAAAACAGCACATTTATTTACTGGGTGTATTTGACCTGTTTTCCCTGATTTATTATTTAGGATTCTATCGATCTGTGTGACACTGTGGCGGGCAGGGCCGAGTGCCTCGACTGCCTGTTGGACAGGCTGTTCCTCTGTTCCTCCACAACAACCAGGCTGCCGCTGGCACATCAGTCCACACAGCCTCTCTCTCAAAACCACAGGAGAGAACACCTTGCCTAATTCAATATCTTTATCACCCATCTTATTGGGCTGATTCATGCTTACACATTATATTCCAGCACAGAAAGCACAGGCTTGATGATTGACTTGAATATTTGGCTTAACTGAGCTGTGTGTTTTTTTTTTAGCTGTGCCTATTACTGCCAGATCATCAGCCTGGTCTCTTGAGGCTGCTCCCCAGTGCCCTCCCCTGGAGCCACAGGGAAAGAGGGAAAGAGGAGGAGCCGGTTGCCCATACCTCCCTCTCTCTCTCCTAAATCCCAGCCCAGCTAACAAGCCATAGTGCCCTGGCTGTCTCTCATCTTCCTCCCCCTGCCTCCCAGCCTCCTTTCCCTGCCTCCCAGCCTCCTACCCCTCCCTCCCAGCCTCCCAGCTTCCCTCCCCTGCCTCCCAGACTCCCTCCCAGCCTCCATCCCTCCCATCCTCCCCCACTGCTCCTCACTCTGCTGACAGACTTAACTAACTTTACACCAGGACAAATGAGAAGCCATCAACATGGCAATGAAAGTCCCTCACGTCTTCCCACACATCTAAAAACACTTTGTCTGTGCCAAGTGAATGACCAGCATCTGACAAAACCAGATTTATTATATCAGCGTCCCAGTGAAGCCTCTACAGGTACGCTGCTTCTACTCTGGGTTTATTTCAGATTGTGGCCAAGAACAGAACATTGTTTTGTTGTTTTGCCCAGGGAGAAAGGTACCTGTTAGGCATCCAGAGACACAGAACATCAGGCTGATGTCAAAATTCAGTAGCAGTCCAGCCCAGCCAAAGTGACAATATATATTTATTTTGGAGGCAGGCAATGTAAGACAAATCCTTTCTAATAGGAACCTGTGGGACTGCAGGGAGGAGAGTGTGGTCGATACAGAGGGACAGACAGTCAGGGGGGCTTTGACGATCCCTTATCTCTGTATCCCTCCAAATGAAAAGGCAGGAAAGAGTGAAAGAGAAGCCTTGGGGGATTGAGCCAGGCTAAGTTTCTATTAGTGCTATCTACATAACACCTTAGATGTCCCTCTTTCTGATGTGACAGGCAGCTAAATGATCTCACATTAGGTAGAACAACAAAGCTGTATGCTGTTCCATATCACTGGGAGGACAGTGCTGCATAGGGGATGTGTCTGTCTGAGGTACACCTAGGGAACAAGGGCATTCAAAAACACACTGAAAATGAAAAGGTGTACAATGTTTGGTTTGGTTTGGTTTTGCCTATGAACAAATGTTTAAAATACAGCATTATTGGAGGACCTTACATCTCAATCCTTTATTAGCTAGTGCAATTTTGACCCATCCTGAGCTGATTTCTTAAGAATAAAATAAACAGAACATCCCATCGTTGATACACAGTGCTATGCTCTGAGTGTATTATGAATCCCTAGAGGCACGCAATGTTCCTGAGATTTTAAACAATACAGTCATCGAATTAAACCCCCTCTTTCGTCACCCAACATGCATTGTGCTTGTGTAATATCCTCCAATCAGTGCAAACATCATTCACCAGTCACTGTTTGACGCTATCATACAATTGTGAGAAAAAAAATGATGTTCTATCTCTGTGTTTGACACTGGGAGTGTCAGTGTTTAGTTTGACATGCTTTCCAGCGACAGAGAGGGATGGAATCTCGTAGTGTCCGCATCTGAGTTTGAGTCATGTGAGCAAAGTGGACATCCGCTCACTTTTAATAGGTGTCCCTGTTAAGAGCACCGTGATGGGAGCATAAAGGAGTGAGTGTGTGTTTATGGCTGTCACCAGGGAGACGTTTCTACGCTGTGTCAGGAAGCCATTTCGGCGCCAGTCTGTGAGTCTTTTGGGTTTGAGCCTAATAAGTTAAAACTAAGCCTCTGGCCAACAGGATGAGAGTCATTAAGTTAAGGTGAATTGAACGATGATCATAGAACTGATTTAAATGGCTTAGTATGGCATAAGACAGACACTGGACTTATGTAGGGCTGTAGGGTGTCCAAGGGTGGGGGAGAGGGCACCAATAGGCTACCTTCCTCTTAAGAAACTGGAAATGGCTGCTCCCCCTTGAGCCAAAATTGGCCCTAATGCATTTTATATATACAGTGCCTTGCGAAAGTATTCGGCCCCCTTGAACTTTGCGACCTTTTGCCACATTTCAGGCTTCAAACATAAAGATATAAAACTGTATTTTGTGTGAAGAATCAACAACAAGTGGGACACAATCATGAAGTGGAACGACATTTATTGGATATTTCAAACTTTTTTAACAAATCAAAAACTGAAAAATTGGGCGTGCAAAATTATTATACAGTTTTATATCTTTATGTTTGAAGCCTGAAATGTGGCAAAAGGTCGCAAAGTTCAAGGGGGCCGAATGACCTAGTACAGCATGAATGGAACAGGGGCTACCTTTATAAAAAGCAGGTCCTTTCTTTCATAGAAATAACAGACAGCTTCCAAAAGAGGAGAATTGTAACATCATGTGCACAGCATGGGCACAACTATTATTCTGTCATCTTCAAGAATGAACGCCGCTACTGAATAGCCTACATGTCTGGCACAACACTTTAGTCAGCCTCAATAATTGTCCAAAAGCAATCTGAGCCATATTTGAAATACTGTAAACTGTCTGCTTTGGGAAGGTGAGGACGGTTAACACACTAGAAAAATAAAACCAGGAGAACAGTATCTCCGTCTTAACAAGGCAAAGCCCTGTTGAAAGCTTGAGCTTCTTCAGCCCACACGCTCCCACGACAAGGCTGTATATTTAGCAAGCGAGGCTATTTTCTCTCTTTGCTCCATGGTGCGAAAGGTGCACAGGTGCTCGGAAATGTTTGTCTTTGTTCTACTCCTAGAGTTTTTTTGTGTGGGCGTTTACAGTTTCAAGGACAACCTTGGAACTGCATTTCAACAGATGTAGTTTTAGCTAAAGTGTTTGCATCCAAATCAGCGCTTTACTTTTGTAGCGTTGTGTTTGTTTGTGTGTTTGTTTTTGGACAGCACTGAGGATGCATTTTCACATACCACAGGCCTGTCATGTCAAGTCATATCATTAGGTTCAACATTTTTAAAGAAATTTGAAATATCTTTGTTGAGCAACACCAACATTGTAGTGAAAGACAAGGTAGCTGTCCATAGTGCTGAATTGCTATGAGAACAGAATGCCTGTCGTTCCACAGCTAGCATCTATGTCGCTGTCCGTGGTTGCTGAAACAATGAGGATGTCCATCACAACAGCACAGCAGTCAAACAGTGTTCTTTTTCTCTGCGACTTTATTCGGAGCGGATTGGAATGTCATGTCTGGTCAAGAATCCAATAAATGTTGGCAATTGAATACAATATTTTTCACGCTTTTCCAAGAAAAACATGCACCCGCACAGGGTAGGTAGTAAGTTTGAGACATGGTGACAGTCAGCTAAGCTATACTTTTCCATATCTGAAACACATTTGTCATTTGAATGGACAACTGGATAATTTTGTGGTCAGCGTTTCTGGATGTGTATAGAAGTGACATTCCTGCCACAGAGTTTGGGGTATTATCTGTCAGTGCAGTATTGCATTGCTTTCACAGTGGGACTGTGCGACAGATAGTTAGTTCTACCTTAACTTAAACGACAGAGAGATGTGGCCCAGCTGTATTTAGAGGGAGCAGTTTGGTCTACGCTATATTTTTGTTAATTAATGAGATATAAGCTGACGCATCATCTCACCATTTACACAAAAAATACAACCGTGAGGAACGCCTCGCACGGTATCCATCATTTGTTTTTATTTATGCACAGGACAAAAATACAACCGTGAGGAACGCCTCGCACGGTATCCATCATTTGTTTTTATTTATGCACAGGACAAAAATACAACCGTGAGGAACGCCTCGCACGGTATCCATCATTTGTTTTTATTTATGCACAGGACAAAAATACAACCGTGAGGAACGCCTCGCACGGTATCCATCATTTGTTTTTATTTATGCACAGGACAAAAATACAACCGTGAGGAACGCCTCGCACGGTATCCATCATTTGTTTTTATTTATGCACAGGACAAAAATACAACCGTGAGGAACGCCTCGCACGGTATCCATCATTTGTTTTTATTTATGCACAGGACAAAAATACAACCGTGAGGAACGCCTCGCACGGTATCCATCATTTGTTTTTATTTATGCACAGGACAAAAATACAACCGTGAGGAACGCCTCGCACGGTATCCATCATTTGTTTTTATTTATGCACAGGACAAAAATACAACCGTGAGGAACGCCTCGCACGGTATCCATCATTTGTTTTTATTTATGCACAGGACAAAAATACAACCGTGAGGAACGCCTCGCACGGTATCCATCATTTGTTTTTATTTATGCACAGGACAAAAATACAACCGTGAGGAACGCCTCGCACGGTATCCATCATTTGTTTTTATTTATGCACAGGACAAAAATACAACCGTGAGGAACGCCTCGCACGGTATCCATCATTTGTTTTTATTTATGCACAGGACAAAAATACAACCGTGAGGAACGCCTCGCACGGTATCCATCATTTGTTTTTATTTATGCACAGGACAAAAATACAACCGTGAGGAACGCCTCGCACGGTATCCATCATTTGTTTTTATTTATGCACAGGACAAAAATACAACCGTGAGGAACGCCTCGCACGGTATCCATCATTTGTTTTTATTTATGCACAGGACAAAAATACAACCGTGAGGAACGCCTCGCACGGTATCCATCATTTGTTTTTATTTATGCACAGGACAAAAATACAACCGTGAGGAACGCCTCGCACGGTATCCATCATTTGTTTTTATTTATGCACAGGACAAAAATACAACCGTGAGGAACGCCTCGCACGGTATCCATCATTTGTTTTTATTTATGCACAGGACAAAAATACAACCGTGAGGAACGCCTCGCACGGTATCCATCATTTGTTTTTATTTATGCACAGGACAAAAATACAACCGTGAGGAACGCCTCGCACGGTATCCATCATTTGTTTTTATTTATGCACAGGACAAAAATACAACCGTGAGGAACGCCTCGCACGGTATCCATCATTTGTTTTTATTTATGCACAGGACAAAAATACAACCGTGAGGAACGCCTCGCACGGTATCCATCATTTGTTTTTATTTATGCACAGGACAAAAATACAACCGTGAGGAACGCCTCGCACGGTATCCATCATTTGTTTTTATTTATGCACAGGACAAAAATACAACCGTGAGGAACGCCTCGCACGGTATCCATCATTTGTTTTTATTTATGCACAGGACAAAAATACAACCGTGAGGAACGCCTCGCACGGTATCCATCATTTGTTTTTATTTATGCACAGGACAAAAATACAACCGTGAGGAACGCCTCGCACGGTATCCATCATTTGTTTTTATTTATGCACAGGACAAAAATACAACCGTGAGGAACGCCTCGCACGGTATCCATCATTTGTTTTTATTTATGCACAGGACAAAAATACAACCGTGAGGAACGCCTCGCACGGTATCCATCATTTGTTTTTATTTATGCACAGGACAAAAATACAACCGTGAGGAACGCCTCGCACGGTATCCATCATTTGTTTTTATTTATGCACAGGACAAAAATACAACCGTGAGGAACGCCTCGCACGGTATCCATCATTTGTTTTTATTTATGCACAGGACAAAAATACAACCGTGAGGAACGCCTCGCACGGTATCCATCATTTGTTTTTATTTATGCACAGGACAAAAATACAACCGTGAGGAACGCCTCGCACGGTATCCATCATTTGTTTTTATTTATGCACAGGACAAAAATACAACCGTGAGGAACGCCTCGCACGGTATCCATCATTTGTTTTTATTTATGCACAGGACAAAAATACAACCGTGAGGAACGCCTCGCACGGTATCCATCATTTGTTTTTATTTATGCACAGGACAAAAATACAACCGTGAGGAACGCCTCGCACGGTATCCATCATTTGTTTTTATTTATGCACAGGACAAAAATACAACCGTGAGGAACGCCTCGCACGGTATCCATCATTTGTTTTTATTTATGCACAGGACAAAAATACAACCGTGAGGAACGCCTCGCACGGTATCCATCATTTGTTTTTATTTATGCACAGGACAAAAATACAACCGTGAGGAACGCCTCGCACGGTATCCATCATTTGTTTTTATTTATGCACAGGACAAAAATACAACCGTGAGGAACGCCTCGCACGGTATCCATCATTTGTTTTTATTTATGCACAGGACAAAAATACAACCGTGAGGAACGCCTCGCACGGTATCCATCATTTGTTTTTATTTATGCACAGGACAAAAATACAACCGTGAGGAACGCCTCGCACGGTATCCATCATTTGTTTTTATTTATGCACAGGACAAAAATACAACCGTGAGGAACGCCTCGCACGGTATCCATCATTTGTTTTTATTTATGCACAGGACAAAAATACAACCGTGAGGAACGCCTCGCACGGTATCCATCATTTGTTTTTATTTATGCACAGGACAAAAATACAACCGTGAGGAACGCCTCGCACGGTATCCATCATTTGTTTTTATTTATGCACAGGACAAAAATACAACCGTGAGGAACGCCTCGCACGGTATCCATCATTTGTTTTTATTTATGCACAGGACAAAAATACAACCGTGAGGAACGCCTCGCACGGTATCCATCATTTGTTTTTATTTATGCACAGGACAAAAATACAACCGTGAGGAACGCCTCGCACGGTATCCATCATTTGTTTTTATTTATGCACAGGACAAAAATACAACCGTGAGGAACGCCTCGCACGGTATCCATCATTTGTTTTTATTTATGCACAGGACAAAAATACAACCGTGAGGAACGCCTCGCACGGTATCCATCATTTGTTTTTATTTATGCACAGGACAAAAATACAACCGTGAGGAACGCCTCGCACGGTATCCATCATTTGTTTTTATTTATGCACAGGACAAAAATACAACCGTGAGGAACGCCTCGCACGGTATCCATCATTTGTTTTTATTTATGCACAGGACAAAAATACAACCGTGAGGAACGCCTCGCACGGTATCCATCATTTGTTTTTATTTATGCACAGGACAAAAATACAACCGTGAGGAACGCCTCGCACGGTATCCATCATTTGTTTTTATTTATGCACAGGACAAAAATACAACCGTGAGGAACGCCTCGCACGGTATCCATCATTTGTTTTTATTTATGCACAGGACAAAAATACAACCGTGAGGAACGCCTCGCACGGTATCCATCATTTGTTTTTATTTATGCACAGGACAAAAATACAACCGTGAGGAACGCCTCGCACGGTATCCATCATTTGTTTTTATTTATGCACAGGACAAAAATACAACCGTGAGGAACGCCTCGCACGGTATCCATCATTTGTTTTTATTTATGCACAGGACAAAAATACAACCGTGAGGAACGCCTCGCACGGTATCCATCATTTGTTTTTATTTATGCACAGGACAAAAATACAACCGTGAGGAACGCCTCGCACGGTATCCATCATTTGTTTTTATTTATGCACAGGACAAAAATACAACCGTGAGGAACGCCTCGCACGGTATCCATCATTTGTTTTTATTTATGCACAGGACAAAAATACAACCGTGAGGAACGCCTCGCACGGTATCCATCATTTGTTTTTATTTATGCACAGGACAAAAATACAACCGTGAGGAACGCCTCGCACGGTATCCATCATTTGTTTTTATTTATGCACAGGACAAAAATACAACCGTGAGGAACGCCTCGCACGGTATCCATCATTTGTTTTTATTTATGCACAGGACAAAAATACAACCGTGAGGAACGCCTCGCACGGTATCCATCATTTGTTTTTATTTATGCACAGGACAAAAATACAACCGTGAGGAACGCCTCGCACGGTATCCATCATTTGTTTTTATTTATGCACAGGACAAAAATACAACCGTGAGGAACGCCTCGCACGGTATCCATCATTTGTTTTTATTTATGCACAGGACAAAAATACAACCGTGAGGAACGCCTCGCACGGTATCCATCATTTGTTTTTATTTATGCACAGGACAAAAATACAACCGTGAGGAACGCCTCGCACGGTATCCATCATTTGTTTTTATTTATGCACAGGACAAAAATACAACCGTGAGGAACGCCTCGCACGGTATCCATCATTTGTTTTTATTTATGCACAGGACAAAAATACAACCGTGAGGAACGCCTCGCACGGTATCCATCATTTGTTTTTATTTATGCACAGGACAAAAATACAACCGTGAGGAACGCCTCGCACGGTATCCATCATTTGTTTTTATTTATGCACAGGACAAAAATACAACCGTGAGGAACGCCTCGCACGGTATCCATCATTTGTTTTTATTTATGCACAGGACAAAAATACAACCGTGAGGAACGCCTCGCACGGTATCCATCATTTGTTTTTATTTATGCACAGGACAAAAATACAACCGTGAGGAACGCCTCGCACGGTATCCATCATTTGTTTTTATTTATGCACAGGACAAAAATACAACCGTGAGGAACGCCTCGCACGGTATCCATCATTTGTTTTTATTTATGCACAGGACAAAAATACAACCGTGAGGAACGCCTCGCACGGTATCCATCATTTGTTTTTATTTATGCACAGGACAAAAATACTTCAAAGACTTTGAGCTTGCACTCTCACGCACTAACTTCCCTCCTCGTCCTTCTCCCTGACTCCCTTCTCCATATTTCCCTCTCTATCTCTCCTGGCCCCATCAAAGCCATTTGTGTCTTCGCTCAGCCGCGGCTGTGCTTCTCTCGGGATTGTGAGCGTTCAACTGCCGCAGGCATCCCCTGCACGACCAGACAGGCCCCTAGCGCCTGTTAAATGTAGTACATCCACCCAATATCCGGGTTCAATATGCTGTCGTTTTCTAGCATATTGGAAGCTGTAACCGCGTTGACAACCTATTGATATTTCACCCACTGCATCTTTAAGGGGTCTCTCTGCTACTCCAACACATATGATATGATGCTCTCAGTAATTTCACTAACCCAAACAGCTGCCTATGGTACCACAAGGATGGGCAATTTAAAACAAGTAATAAACCAAACAAATAGGTCACTTCTATTGCAAAAAAAGAGTGCTAATGTAATCATGCTAACAGCTAAGCTATAATGAATATGTCCATTCTTTAACCCTCCTGCTGTTTTCCGGTCGAAATGGACCGATTTACAAGTTTTCTCTCTGAAAGATGTACTTAATTTAATCTGATTGTCATAAGGTTCCATGACTTCATCCACACAGGGCATCTGAACACACAAAATACATTTTTGATGATTTTCATCAAATGTTGTGTTTCATTTAACTTTTGTCCACCTGTGGTGTTCCCGGTCAAAAGTGACCGGTCATTAGAAATGAATGGGTGAGACTACAATTAGTGTATAAAATTGAGTTCAGGCACATGCCCATTCATCAGATGGACACACTTCCTCTCCCAGACCCCCACATGCATGTGTGTTTGACCACACACATACACACACACCTCACTCCCCTTCTTTGCTTCCATGGCAACCCCCACAGGAACCTTTCCCCAATAGAATCTTTCCCCCATAGGAATCACACCTGTTGACATTCTCACAAACAATTGAACATTGTTTCCATAATATATAGAATTTTTCTCGCAGCTCTGGTATATAAAGCTTTTTTGAGGTCTTGCTCACAATTCATTCTGTGGCAGCACAATGACCAAACGATATACTGTATGTGAGGCTCTTGATCATATCTTTGATCATGACACTGGTGAGGAGAAGAGTGTCATTGTTAAACTTTGACACAAAGTAGTCTGTGATAAATAGCACAATATATTTCATCTGAGTATTTGTTATAGTCAAAATAATCCATGCATTATGCTTTTTTTTAAACTCAAAATGCCTTGTGCGAGCTCAACTCAATGAGGCCTACAGGCCATAAATACCAAATAGAAGTTACAAACTTGTAATGTTCACAAGAACTTAAGTTGATAAAAAGATCTAGCACAACATTAGCACAAGCATAATATATGTATAATTATGGATTTATAATCAGCTACAATGGGGCAGTCATTTTGGACCAGGAACACAGAATGAATTAACATGCAACGTACACAACAGGGGGGTTAATGCATACCTTATACCTATGTTTGTTGCAATTTGTAGTTTTTGATTAAAACTTAATTCAATGTGACCTCTGTCAAATCCACTGTTTTCCAATGGAGTATGAAGTTAGTGACTTCAAATGGGTACTACCACTCAACACTTTTTGAAATATTAATTATTTAATGCTTCCTGTCTAGCTGTGCTTGTCTTGATTGTTATAGAGTTGTCGGTTAGATTTGGAATCCATAGTTTTTTATACAAAATCGCATCCTATGCATCCCCTGCCAAAATGAAAAACGGGGGAACAGTACGAAAAAAGTATGAAAATGTATGCGCTCGCTAGTGTAATTCGCTCTGGATAACATCGTCTGTTAAATGTTAAATGTTTCCATGTAAATGCTCCTTGTCCATTATCAAACAATGGCTCCTTTGGAGGAGGTCGTGTAAGATGTTATTGTTAACTAAATCTATGGGTTGCAGCACCCAAAGAAAAGAATGCGTTTACACAGGAAGAACATAGGCAGGATACGCATTAAAGAATGGCCATTTTTACAAGTATCGACTCATTCCTACTCTCTGTAGTCAGAGGTACACTGTGACAAAACTCATCGCCACTCAACTCCATTTTAGGGTGGAGTCTCAGCTATGTATTACTGGGGCGGGAGTGTATTATTACCAGCTGATTACAGCCTGAGCTTTTCCATAAACTGTAATTATTAAAATGTCTTAATAAATTACTAATAAATAAAAGGGATTTTAACCCACATTTCTCCCCCTAGACCACATTATGTGTTCATAACCTACTATCTGAGGAAATAAAAATACAGCCAGCTCCAAAAGTATCGGGACAGTGACACATTTTATGTGTTTTGGCATGATATTTATGCATCTGTAACTTTCTCACTCATCATTATTCACAATTCATTCAGAACTATCCGTAATAATGGTGGCATCCACATTAATGTAGAAGTCTTTAGAAACATATTCTATTCCTATTTAAAAGTATATTAAAGTGACTCCAAAATGACACAATACATTATTTACCATTCATTTCTATTGGGCACAAAATAATCTGAAACACAACCAAAACAAACAGCAAATGCATCCAACAAGTTTGTAGAGTCACAAGCTTTATGTAGTCATTGCGTTCTAGGAATATGTGACCAAATACTACACTTTTGACTATTTTAATACATATACAGTGGGGAGAATTTGATACACTACCGATTTTGCAGGTTTTTCTACTTACAAAGCATGTAGAGGTCTGTAATTTTTATCATAGGTACACTTCAACTGTGAGAGATGGAATCTAAAACAAAAATCCAGAAAATAACATTGTATGATTTTTAAGTAATTAATTTGCATTTTATTGCATGACATAAGTATTTGATCACCTACCAACCAGTAAGAATTCTGGCTCTCACAGACCTAGTTAGTTTTTCTTTAAGAAGCCCTCCTATTCTCCACTCATTACCTGTATTAACTGCACCTGTTTGAACTCGTTACCTGTATAAAAGACACCTGTCCACACACTCAATCAAACAGACTCCAACCTCTCCACAATGGCCAATACCAGGGAGCTGTGTAAGGACATCAGGGTTAAAAATGGTAGACCTGCACAAGGCTGGGATGGGCTACAGGACAATAGGCAAGCAGCTTGGTGATAAGGCAACAACTGTTGGCGCAATTATTAGTAAATGGAAGAAGTTCAAGATGACGGTTAATCACCCTCAGTCTGGGGCTCCATGCAAGATCTCACCTCGTGGGGCATCAATGATCATGAGGAAGGTGAGGGATCAGCCCAGAACTACACGGCAGGACCTGGTCAATGACCTGAAGAGAGCGGGGACCACAGTCTCAAGGAAAACCATTAGTAACACACTACGCCGTCATGGATTTAAATCCTGCAGCGCACGCAAGGTCTCCCTGCTCAAGCCAGCGCATGTCCAGGCCCGTCTGAAGTTTGCCAATGACCATCTGGATGATCCAGAGGAGGAATGGGAGAAGGTCATGTGGTCTGATGAGAAAAAAATATAGCTTTTTGGTCTAAACTCCACTCACCGTGTTTGGAGGAAGAAAAAGGATGAGTACAACCCCAAGAACACCATCCCAACCGTGAAACATGGAGGTGGAAACATCATTCTTTGGGGATGCTTTTCTGCAAAGGGGACAGGACGACTGCACCGTATTGAGGGGAGGATGGATGGGGCCATGTATCGCGAGATCTTGGCCAACCCTCTCCTTCCCTCAAGAAGAGCATTGATGATGGTCTTGGCTGGGTCTTCCAGCCAGTAAGTCGGAAAGCCTGCAAAATCGGCAGTGTATCAAATACTTGTTCTCCCCACTGTATAAGTGAATTTGTCCCAATACTTTTGGTCCCCTAAAATGGGGGGACAATGTACAAAATGTGCTGTAATGTCTAAATGGTTCACCCGATATGTGCGAAATTACCCTTAAATTAAAGCTGACAGTCTGCACTTTAACCCCATAGTCACTGTACCATTTCAAATCCAAAGCACTGGAGTACACAGCCAAAACATAAACAAACACATTGTCACTGTCCCAATACTTTTGGAGCTCAATTTACTGTAGGTAGCCTATGATAATTGAACTGGAATTGATTTTTCCCCAACCTTCTTGTATGTGAAGCCGCCTCTCTCGTTTTAGGAGGTCCTCATTAAAAACCATCTGCATAAAAGGAGCAGGTAAAGAAAGAAGATAAAACACATCGCTGGATTATGACATGGAATAACAGTTTTTGTTTCCAATTAAGTTTATGCTTTAAAATTTGCCGAAAGGGTTTCTTTCCTTAATCTCCACCCCCACCCTTCACTTCTTATTCGCCCCCCTCAACCCCTTTTCTCAATCTGCCACATTGCCAGGGAAATTAGATCACTCTCGCCTGCGCATTCACTTGGAAAACTCCATATTGTTTTGTTCTAATACAGAGAGACAGCTCTTTCATATCTCAGGCTCTGCCCTTGTCCTGACAAACAGACCCCGACTATATTTGTTGTTACCCTACATCGTGCAGTGTCAAAAACGTATGACAGTTTACCTATTGTTAGAATGGATTCCTAAAAATGCCTAGGAAATACCGAGCCAAAGGTCACCCAAAAGAGCTGTTGCCCACAAATTGTGACATTTAATTGGGAGTAGCTGATATTTTCATGCTCTTGTATATTTATTACAGAAGTAGTAGCCTACCAATGATAAATCCTTTATTTAATTTACTCACTGCACTGTCAGCCTCCTTTGTCATTGTGCAAGCATAGGCATGCATTAAGCCTACATGACATGACATAACTTAATTATATGCCATCGTTTCACACATGTCACCACTGTTCAATCAAACCCGCAATATCTATAGTTGCATATAATTGCATTGAGTCACAGTGCAAACTAAGTGAGATAGTCATGGCAGAAGTTCACGCAGAAGCTGTGTGTCTGTTCTGAAGGATGTTTTATATCCTAACCATCCCTAGCCAGAGACCGAGAGCACTGCTAGTAGCCATCTTTTATTTACAGTACTCTTTTCTGATATACAGTTCCTTCGGAAAGTATTCATACCCCTTGATTTACTCAACATTTTGTTGTGTTATGCCAGTGATACAAAATCTTTATTTAATAAATTTTAAGTTCAGGCTTTAACACAAGATGTGGAAAAAGCCAAGGGGTGGGAATACTTTCTGAAGGTGCTGGATCTGCTCAGTTGCCTTGAGAAGAGAGACTGTTTGTTTTGCCGAGGCCTCTTTCATTTTGCAGGGGCAGGAACACCATTAATATTGTCTTGACATGCATCTTATACACTGATAATGCAGGCATCGCCTCAAGATGAAAATAAATAGTGCATTACCATCACCCTGCCTGATGACACATGAAGCTTGCGGTGGCTGCTTGGAATAGCCTCGATGCAGGCAGGGGGAGAGGGCGTGATATCATAGGACACCATCCTCCACAGAATGAGGACATAGAGACTTTGTGCAGACCCCTTTCCACATCCCCTCCTATAGTATGCTTGCAGAAGTATTACCAGGGGATAATGTTAGCTCTTTCCAATTTCAGTAAATGAGTGGTGGTACACAGGTCTTAGATCCTGCGATAACTGGCTAGGGCGATGACAGAGTACAACAGTAGGGCAGTGTTTGAGTAGCCTCACAAGGCATTTTAATGAAGAGGTTAGCACATTAAACCACCCAAACGCCGTTCAAATCTCAATTTCTCTCACAGCTTTCAGATGGAGGGAATTTCCTATCATGTCATATTAGAATTGTTCTTTCTCATTTCACTCACCCTGTTGGAGAATGACTGACAGGGACATGACACAATACAATAGAATGTTCTGCTACTCATCATATCCTTTAAAATCTCCTTTATGGTTAATTAATGACACACACTCATGCACACACACACACACACACACACACACACACACACACACACTTTATACGTCCCTCCAGAATGAAAGGATACGAAAACAACAAAGAAACGTCATTTACGGCAACAACAAAAAACGACATTAAAATCAGTTCTAACGTGAAAAACACCATCATGTAATGGCTATGATGCCATTTATCATCACGTTATATCACGTTATACAAAGTGATCTCAGTACATATGATCCATGCATTGTATAGGATCCATAGAGCACTGAGCTCACTAAGCTCTCCACAACCAGTCTGACCTATGACCTCAATAGAATAATATGTCAAAATAATGAGAAATAATGTATGTTCACGATAAACAAAGGTCAATAGGGCCTAGTAGATGATATTCCTTTAACAATAGAGCAAGAAAGACCTGTGTGATGACGCAAGCTGCTCTACAGTATATTTCACTGCCGGTTCCTCCACGGCTTTGATGTTTGTCTCAAAGTATCATCATCTGCCATTTTGTCCTCTTTGCGTTCAGTCCTCTTCCTGATCATGTGACCTAGCAGCTCCACTCTTCTGGGATGTGTAGTGAAGCTGTCATCCTGTGAGCCTCCTTCCCCCGGAGTCATGGGAGGGAAACAAGAGACATCTTGACAAAACGTGTGTATTTGTCAGGTTGATCTGGATTTACTCAGACTTCCAAACAGCTCAAGTCTCCTTCACCTAATAAAACTGTCTTCACGTATCCGTCGAAAAATAAGAAACCAGGTAGAATTGAGGTAGGGGGAAAGATTCTGTTCTGCTTGAGACTCTCATTTGGCAGATTTGTCTGGAATCCCTCTCGTCAAACATAGATGTGATAAAGAGCTGAAGTAAGTCGCTGCAACAACCACACTCCAGTGTTTAAAGCAGAGGTCTAGTGGAGGTGCCACAGACTCCAGTGTTTAAAGCAGAGGTCTAGTGGAGGTGCCACAGACTCCAGTGTTTAAAGCAGAGGTCTAGTGGAGATGCCACAGACTCCAGTGTTTAAAGCAGAGGTCTAGTGGAGATGCCACAGACTCCAGTGTTTAAAGCAGAGGTCTAGTGGAGATGCCACAGACTCCAGTGTTTAAAGCAGAGGTCTAGTGGAGGTGCCACAGACTCCAGTGTTTAAAGCAGAGGTCTAGTGGAGATGCCACAGACTCCAGTGTTTAAAGCAGAGGTCTAGTGGAGGTGCCACAGACTCCAGTGTTTAAAGCAGAGGTCTAGTGGAGGTGCCACAGACTCCAGTGTTTAAAGCAGAGGTCTAGTGGAGGTGCCACAGACTCCAGTGTTTAAAGCAGAGGTCTAGTGGAGGTGCCACAGACTCCAGTGTTTAAAACAGAGGTCTAGTGGAGGTGCCACAGACTCCAGTGTTTAAAGCAGAGGTCTAGTGGAGGTGCCACAGACTCCAGTGTTTAAAGCAGAGGTCTAGTGGAGGTGCCACAGACTCCAGTGTTTAAAGCAGAGGTCTAGTGGAGGTGCCACAGACTCCAGTGTTTAAAGCAGAGGTCTAGTGGAGATGCCACAGACTCCAGTGTTTAAAGCAGAGGTCTAGTGGAGATGCCACAGACTCCAGTGTTTAAAGCAGAGGTCTAGTGGAGGTGCCACAGACTCCAGTGTTTAAAGCAGAGGTCTAGTGGAGGTGCCACAGACTCCAGTGTTTAAAGCAGAGGTCTAGTGGAGATGCCACAGACTCCAGTGTTTAAAGCAGAGGTCTAGTGGAGGTGCCACAGACTCCAGTGTTTAAAGCAGAGGTCTAGTGGAGGTGCCACAGACTCCAGTGTTTAAAGCAGAGGTCTAGTGGAGATGCCACAGACTCCAGTGTTTAAAGCAGAGGTCTAGTGGAGGTGCCACAGACTCCAGTGTTTAAAGCAGAGGTCTAGTGGAGGTGCCACAGACTCCAGTGTTTAAAGCAGAGGTCTAGTGGAGGTGCCACAGACTCCAGTGTTTAAAGCAGAGGTCTAGTGGAGGTGCCACAGACTCCAGTGTTTAAAGCAGAGGTCTAGTGGAGGTGCCACAGACTCCAGTGTTTAAAGCAGAGGTCTAGTGGAGATGCCACAGACTCCAGTGTTTAAAGCAGAGGTCTAGTGGAGGTGCCACAGACTCCAGTGTTTAAAGCAGAGGTCTAGTGGAGGTGCCACAGACTCCAGTGTTTAAAGCAGAGGTCTAGTGGAGGTGCCACAGACTCCAGTGTTTAAAGCAGAGGTCTAGTGGAGATGCCACAGACTCCAGTGTTTAAAGCAGAGGTCTAGTGGAGGTGCCACAGACTCCAGTGTTTAAAGCAGAGGTCTAGTGGAGATGCCACAGACTCCAGTGTTTAAAGCAGAGGTCTAGTGGAGATGCCACAGACTCCAGTGTTTAAAGCAGAGGTCTAGTGGAGGTGCCACAGACTCCAGTGTTTAAAGCAGAGGTCTAGTGGAGGTGCCACAGACTCCAGTGTTTAAAGCAGAGGTCTAGTGGAGGTGCCACAGACTCCAGTGTTTAAAACAGAGGTCTGGTGGAGATGCCACAGACTCCAGTGTTTAAAGCAGAGGTCTGGTGGAGATGCCACAGACTCAAGTGATTAAAGCAGAGGTCTGGGGGAGATGCCACAGACTCAAGTGATTAAAGCAGAGGTCTGGTGGAGATGCCATAGACTCCAGTGTTTAAAGCAGAGGTCTGGTGGAGATGCCACAGCCTCAAGTGATTAAAGCAGAGGTCTGGTGGAGATGCCACAGACTCCAGTGTTTAAAGCAGAGGTCTAGTGGAGGTGCCACAGACTCCAGTGTTTAAAGCAGAGGTCTAGTGGAGGTGCCACAGACTCCAGTGTTTAAAGCAGAGGTCTAGTGGAGGTGCCACAGACTCCAGTGTTTAAAGCAGAGGTCTAGTGGAGATGCCACAGACTCCAGTGTTTAAAGCAGAGGTCTAGTGGAGGTGCCACAGACTCCAGTGTTTAAAGCAGAGGTCTAGTGGAGGTGCCACAGACTCCAGTGTTTAAAGCAGAGGTCTAGTGGAGGTGCCACAGACTCCAGTGTTTAAAGCAGAGGTCTAGTGGAGATGCCACAGACTCCAGTGTTTAAAGCAGAGGTCTAGTGGAGATGCCACAGACTCCAGTGTTTAAAGCAGAGGTCTAGTGGAGGTGCCACAGACTCCAGTGTTTAAAGCAGAGGTCTAGTGGAGGTGCCACAGACTCCAGTGTTTAAAGCAGAGGTCTGGTGGAGATGCCACAGACTCAAGTGATTAAAGCAGAGGTCTGGGGGAGATGCCACAGACTCAAGTGATTAAAGCAGAGGTCTGGTGGAGATGCCATAGACTCCAGTGTTTAAAGCAGAGGTCTGGTGGAGATGCCACAGCCTCAAGTGATTAAAGCAGAGGTCTGGTGGAGATGCCACAGACTCCAGTGTTTAAAGCAGAGGTCTAGTGGAGGTGCCACAGACTCCAGTGTTTAAAGCAGAGGTCTAGTGGAGGTGCCACAGACTCCAGTGTTTAAAGCAGAGGTCTAGTGGAGATGCCACAGACTCCAGTGTTTAAAGCAGAGGTCTAGTGGAGATGCCACAGACTCCAGTGTTTAAAGCAGAGGTCTAGTGGAGGTGCCACAGACTCCAGTGTTTAAAGCAGAGGTCTAGTGGAGGTGCCACAGACTCCAGTGTTTAAAGCAGAGGTCTGGTGGAGATGCCACAGACTCAAGTGATTAAAGCAGAGGTCTGGGGGAGATGCCACAGACTCAAGTGATTAAAGCAGAGGTCTGGTGGAGATGCCATAGACTCCAGTGTTTAAAGCAGAGGTCTGGTGGAGATGCCACAGCCTCAAGTGATTAAAGCAGAGGTCTGGTGGAGATGCCACAGACTCCAGTGTTTAAAGCAGAGGTCTAGTGGAGGTGCCACAGACTCCAGTGTTTAAAGCAGAGGTCTAGTAGAGATGCCACTTGAATTTTAACCCCCCCCCCCCCCCCCCCCCCCACTTCATCTCACATTTCCCCCACTTCCAGGACAAACCCACACGGACAGAGCAGAAAACACAAAAGATATCGCACTGAACCCCCCTCCCTCCCTTCTCCTAATCTATACCCCCTCAGCCTCCAACCCCCAATCCCATCCCTATCCCCATCCCCAGCCTCAGCCTCAGCCACAGCCTCATTCACAGTGCAAACAACTGAGGTTTATTTTTCTGCTGGAAATATTGGACTGTCAGAGGCAGATCAATTGCCAGTGTCCGGGGCACTTCGTGGTTGGTCTAATTATAATTCGGTGCAGCTGGCGTAGGCCCACGTAGCTGTGGGGCAATCATTGTAATAGAGGCATCACTGGGCGATGGATAGACTGGAGTGCGGGCCAAAGCCTTGCAGTCACTCCTAATGCTTCGTGCACTGGAGAGGCTTTACACTGACAGCAGGCGCAGGGGCCAGGGAGTCTTATCTGCGTCCTCCATGCGGCAGGTCTAGGCCTGGGCCGGAGCGTGCTTTGTGCTTGGGGAGTACATTACTGATTCTATCCCCAGCCAGCGCCACCAGCCCACTCCCCTCTTCTCTCTCTCCTCTCCTCTTTTCTCTCTCGTCTCATCACAACAGGGTCCTTAACAATGCCATGCCTGCGTGTGGAGACAGAGATGCCTCCTACACAGCATGCACGCCGCTGCACCTGGGAAGGCCCTGCAGTTCTGGAGGCTTTTGTTTTCGAGCGTGCAGAGAGAGTGTGCCTCTCAGATGAGAGGTGTTGTACACAGCATAGCAGGGAAACAGCCTCGCCATAGTTATCTTCATGAGGTTAATGGCTGTGAATATATTGCAGTACAAATTCCTTTCAAACTTTTGTGAGTGTAATGTTTACTGTAAATGTTTTTATTGTTTATTTAACTTTTGTTTATTATCTATTTCACTTGAGAGAGAGAGAGAGAGAGAGAGAGAGAGAGAGAGAGAGAGAGAGAGAGAGATATGGGGGAGAGATAGGGACAGAGTGAAAGAGAAACATGGAGAGAGGGCTGACAGAGCTGACAGTTTGGCCATACATACTTCAAGTTAACAAAGTTAGTTATATAAGTAGATGCTGCTGGGGCGCTGTGGGCTGCAGCTGGAGATGAGTAAGGTTCTCTGTCACTGGAGTAAATGAAGGGGAGAGCGGGAGGGAGAGAGGAGAGCCCAAGGAGCCTGGGGAGCTGGGGAGGAGTGCACAGATGCCAGCGTGTGCCGGGCTGAGGAGCCAAGCCAGGGAGACGGAGGGAAAGAGGACAGTGGGGGCCTGAGGAGGAGGGGATGTATAGACTTGAGAGAAAAAGAAAGAGAGAAAGAAAGAGTAAAAAATAAATGAGCAGGGCAATGGTGGAAATGAAAAGGCAATGGTGACTGCAGGCATCCAATAGAGTGAAAGGAAGGAAAGCAACAGTGTCTGGCTATAGTGGGTTTTGTGAGGACTGAATAGAGAGATTGATGAGACGTGATAAAGGGGTTAAATGTAGGGACATACAAATGTGTGTGTGCGTGTGTGAACAGTATGTGTGATGTGTAAGGCGTCAATGTGTGTAAGCACTTATATCACTATCACTGTCAGTTACATTACATGACAATCTAAATGGTAATGTATGACCTTGCATATTAATAATGCAGACATTGCGTAATACCCAGATGTATTAAATATCTGTGTAGTTGTGCCTGTGTGTATGTGACGTTGTGTGTGCCTTGTCTTTTGCTGGGGCCTTGAACATGATATCACACTGCTCTACTCACAACAGGAGGGAGGAGGAGAGAGTTTTTTCCCCCACCCAGCTCATGGTCTAGTGAGCAAATCAAATAGACCATGAAAAGGAAAAATAACACAATCTGTAAATCCCCACAGGAGATGAGGGTTCCAGCACTATTCCTCTATTCCCTCCCTTCTTTCTTTCTTTTGTATTTCAAACCGCTGGCTGCTTGAGCTCCACCCTTTACATTTTATTTCTGACTCAAGCATTTTTTCATTCCCTTCATTCCGTTGCCTTTTCTCAGACTGAGAAAAGATGGTGGGAGAGAGAAAGAGAACATTAAGGAGTCTGAGAAAAGATGGAGGGAGAGAGAAGGTCCTCTCTCTCCCTCCAATGTTTCTCTGGCTCCTTAATGCCCCTTCCCTCTCCCTCCATCTTGGTGCTCCCTCTGTCGGAGATGTGACAGGTGTGTCACGACTCCCTACATCACAACCCTGAACTTGTTGACCTTCATCTTAGAGATTACTCCACTCACGGCTCCCTTTCTCTCGCCAGCTTGGATTGACAAGATTGCCTGGCAACAAAAACCATGCCACCCTGTCAGCTTCCCTATCTCAACCTGCCGGCACAGATAATATAGAGCTGGCAGGCTTCTCCGTGCATCTGCAGGACAGAGCAGCTATGTCTGGTAATACGAGGGGCGGGGTGTGTGTCTATTTGTCAATAACTGCTGGTGCGCGATGTCTAATATAAAGAAGTCTCGAGGTATTGCTCGCCTGAAGTAGAATACCTCATGATAAGGTGTAGACCACACTATCAACCAAGAGAGTCCTCATCTATATTATTTGGAGCCATCTATTTACCACCACAAACCAGCATGTCACATGTGTAACCAGGGGGAAAAAAGCTCTACACCACCTTTACTCCACACACAGAAATGCATACAAAGCTCTCCCTCGCCCGCCATTTGGCAAATCTGACCATAATTCTATCCTCCTGATTCCTGCTTACAAGAAAAAACTAAAGCAGGAAGTACCAGTGACTCACTCAGTACGGTAGTGGTCAGAAAACACGGATGCTACTCTACAGGACTGTTTTGCTAAAACAGACTGGAATATGTTCCGGTATTCATCGAATGGCATTGAGGAGTAAACCACCTCAGTCACCGGCTTCATCAATAAGTGCATCGACGACGTCGTCCCCATAGTGACCATACGTACATATCCCAACCAGAAGCAATGGATTACAGGCAACAGCCGCAGCAAGCTAAAGGCTAGAGCTGCCGCTTTCAAGGAGCGGGACACTAATCCGGATGCTTATGAGAAATCCTGCTATGCCCTCAGACGAACCATCAAACAGGCAAAGCGTCAATACTGGACTAAGATTGAATCCTACTACACCTGCTCTGACGCTCTTTGCATGTGGCAGGGCTTGAAAACAATTACGGACTACAAAGGGAAATCCAGCTGCGAGCTGCCCAGTGATCCGAGCCTACTAGACGAGCTAAATGCCTTTCATGCTTGCTTCGAGGCAAGCAACACTGAAGCATGCATGAGAGCACCAGCTGTTCCAGACGACTGTGATCACGCTCTCAGTAGCCGATGTGAGCAAGACCTTTAAACAGGTCAACATTCACAAAGCCGCGGGAACAGACGGGTTACCAGGACGAGTACTCAAAGCATGCACTGACCAACTGGCAAGTGTCTTCACTGACATTTTCAACCTCTCCCTGACCGAGTCTGTAATACCTACATGTTTCAAACAGTCCACCATAGTCCCTGTGCCCAAGAAAGTGAAGGTAACCTGCCTAAATGATTACCGAACCGTAGCACTCACGTCGGTAGCCACAAGGTGCTTTGAAAGGTTGGTCATGGCTCACATCAACACCATCATGCCAGAAACCCTAGACCCAATCCAATTTGCATACCGCCTCAACAGATCCACAGATGACGCAACCTCAATCACACTCCACACAGCCCTTTCCCACCTGGACAAAAGGAACAGCTATGTGAGAATGCTGTTCATTGACTACAGCTCAGCATTCGACCCCATAGTACCCACAAAGCTCCTCACTAAGCTAAGGACCCTGGGACTAAACACCTCCCTCTGCAACTGGATCCTGGACTTCCTGATGGGCTGCCAACAACACTTCTGCCGCTCTTATCCTCAAAACTGGGGCCCCTCAGGGGTGCGTGCTTAGTCCCCTCCTGTACTCCCTGTTCTTCACCCACGACTGCATGGCCAAGCACAACTCCACAAGCACAAGTTTGCTGACGACACACAGTGATCACCGACAACGATAAGACAGCCTGAGGAGGTCAGAGACCTGTCAGTGTGGTGCCAGGATAACAACCTCTCCCTCATTGTAATCACGATAAAGGAGCTGATTGTGAACTATAAGAAAAGGAGGGCCGAACAGGCCCCCATTAACATTAACAGAGCTGAATTGGAGCGGGTCAAGAGTTTATTTAATAAATATTTTCTTAGCTCTTTCTTGAACTGCATTGTTGGTTAAGGGCTTGTAAGTAAGCATTTCATTGGAAGGTCTACACCGGTTGTATTTGGCGCATGTGACAAATACAATTTAATTTAATTTAATTTATAGAAATATCAGCCATTGTTACCCTCAGTCTGCATAGTGTGATCACTCAGCCTTAGTGCTGTAATGATGTCATCTGGTCTCCTGGAAGATGGCAGCTTCTCGCCAGCTGAAAAATGTATTGCATATATCCAGGGTGATTAGAGTATAAACTGTACCTTCCCTGTTATTTATTCCCTGTGAGGAGAGATGTACCATATGCATAAGAGGATCAGACATAGATATTCAGAATAGGAAATGTTGGATGGTTTTGGAGTTTTGAGAGTATACAATGGAGGTTTTGTGATTGAGATTACAATCCTTATTGTGAGTTGTTATATACTGAACAAAAATATAAATGCAACATGCAACAATTTGAAAGCTTTTACTAGAGTTCATCAAAGGAATATAATTCATATAATTGAAGTATGTTCATTATGTCCTATCTATGGATTTCACATGACTGGGTATGGGTGGAGCCATTGGTGGGCCTGGGAGGACATAAGCCCATCGACTTGGCAGCCAGGCCCACCCAGCCTTACGCATGGTGTCCCCGGTTCACCAGCACAGCCCAGTGCGGGCTATTCCACCTCGCCGCACTGGCCTGGCTAAGGGGAGCATTCAACCAGGTAAGGTTGGGCAGGCTCGGTGCTCAAGAGCTCCAGTGCGCCTTCACGGTCCGGTCTAGCCGGTGCCATCTCCACGCACCAGCCCTCCGGTGGCAGCCCCCCACACCAGGCTATCTCTCCGTCTCCTTCCTCCTGCCCAGCGCTGCCAGAGTCTCCCGCTTGTCCGGCGTTGCCAGAGTTTCCCGCCTGTCCGGCGCTGCCGGAGTCTCCCGTCCATTCGGGACCCATTTCTAGGGTCCCCAGTCTGAGGTCGGCGGCGAGGGTCGCCGCTCTAAAGAGGCCACGGAGGCGGGCTAAGAGGCGGACAAGGACTATGGTGAAGTGGGGTCCACGTCCCGCGCCAGAGCCACCACCGCAGACAGACACCCACCCAGACCCTCCCCTATAGGTTCAGGTTTTGCGGCCGGAGTCAGCACCTTTGGGGGTTGGGGGGAGGTTACTGTCACGTTCTGACCTTAGTTCTGTTATTATATCTTTGTTTTAGTATGGTCAGGGCGTGAGTTGGGTGGGCAGTCTATGTTTGTTTTTCTATGTTGGTTTTTGAACACACCTACTCATTCCATGGTTTTTGTTAATTTTAATATTTTCTACATTGTAGAATAATAGTGAAGACATCAAAACTATGAAATAACACATGGAACCAAAAAAGTGTTAAACAAATCAAAATATATTTTAGATTTTAGATTCTTCAAAGTAGCCACCCTCTGCCTTTATGACAGCTTTGCACACTCTTGGCATTCTCTCAACCAGCTTCAATCAGAGGCAGCTGTCAATTGTTGTCCCTGATTGAGAATCACACTTAGGTAGCCTGGGTTTCACTTTTGGGTTGTGGGTGTTTGTTTTCCGTGTGAGTGTTTGGTCCACACGGTACTGTTTTCGGTTTTGTATATTCACGTCATCGTTTGTTGTTTTGTTCAAGTGTTCTATTGTCTTCATTAAAAAACATTATGGACATTTACCACGCTGCGCATTGGTCCTCCGATCCTTCTCGCTACTCCTCCTTAGAAGAGGAGGACAAGAACGCTTACAGCTGAGCACTTGTTGGCTGCTTTTTCTTCACTCTGCAGTCCAACTCATCCTAAACCATCTGAATTAGGTTGAGGTTGGGTGATTGTGGAGGCCAGGTCATCTGAAGCAACACTCCATCACTCTCCTTATTGGTCAAATAGCCCTGGAGGTGTGTTGGGTCATTGTCTATTGAAAAACAAATGATAGTCCCACTAAGTGCAAACCAGATGGGATGGCGTAACACTGCAGAATATTGTGGTAGCCATGCTGGTTATGTGTGCCTTGAAATCTAACATCTAAATGCACCCCCACACCATCACACCTCCTCCTCCATGTTTCACGGTGGGAACCACACATGCGGAGATCATCCGTTAACCTACTCTGCATCTCACAAAGACACGGCGGTTGGGAACCAAAAATCTCACATTTTGATTAATCAGACCTAAGGGCAGATTGCTCTTGTTTCTTGGCCTAAGCAAGTCTCTTCTTCTTATTGGTGTCCTTTGGTAGTGGTTTCTTTGAAGCTATTCGACCATGAAGGCCTGATTCACGCAGTCTCTTCTGAACAGTTGATGTTGAGATGTGTCTGTTACTTGAACTCTGTGAAGCATTTATTTGGGCTGCAATCTGAGGCTGGTAACTCTAATGAACTTATCTCTGCAGCTGAGGTAACTCTGGGTCTTCCTTTCCTGTGGTGATCCTCATGAGAGCCAGTTTCATCATTGTGCTTGATGGTTTTTGTGACTGCACTTGAAGAAACTTTCAAATTAAAAAAAAAATCAGGATTGACTGACTTTCATGTCTTAAAGTAATGATCGACTGTCGTTTCTCTTTGCTTATTTGAGCTGTTCTTGCCATAATATGTACTTGGTCTTTTACCAAATAGGGCTATCTTCTGTATTCCACCCCTACCTTGTCACAACACAACTGATTGGCTCAAACTCATTAAGGAAAGAAGTTCCACAAATGAACTTTTAACAAGGCACTCTTGTTAATTGAAATGCATTCCAGGTGACTACCTCATTAAGCTGGTTGAGAGAATGCCAAGAGTGTGCAAAGTTGTCATCAAGGCAGAGGGTGGCTACTTTGAAGAATCTAAAATCTAAAATATATTTTGATTTGTTTAACACTTTTTTGGTTCCATGTGTTATTTTATAGTTTTGATGTCTTCACTATTATTCTACAATGTAGAAAATATTAAAATTAACAAAAACCATGGAATGAGTAGGTGTGTTCAAACTTTTGACTGGTACTGTATATTTTTTTATTCATTATTTTTTTTAAATATTTTTATTTTGAAATTCGCTGAGTAGGATCATCCTCCTCTGAGAAGAAGGAGCCTCCACTGGTGTGTGTGAGTGTGTGTGTGGTATGTGAGTGGGTGTGTGTGTGTGTGTGTGTGTGTGTGTGTGTGTGTGTGTGTGTGTGCGTGCGTGCGTGCGTGCGTGCGTGTGTGTGTTTGACAAAGAGCGAGAGAGTGGTTTTGTGTGTGCCCATCGCCTATAAATGATTGAAATATGATGATTGCATGCAGAGATTTTCCCAAAAATCAGCAGGTGAGTGCCATTTTCGCTGATTCAACGTTGTTCGCTTAATCCATTCACTCCTGTGATTTGGCCCATCTCATTTAGGAACAACAGTTCGACATAATGCCCTGACACATCGTTAATGTGAAAAGGTTGCCACTCCTAGATTCAGACATAATAAAATAAAAGCACAGCCATAATACAAATGCACGCTGCAGGCTGCAGGCTACATCTAGTCGGCATTCGATGAGTTAAAATAAAAGGAAAAACAATATGACAATGAAGTTCTTAAATAACCTGTTGCCATGGTAACATTTTCTATTGATGTCCCTCAGCCTTGTCTCCTCTTACTTGCTCTTTCGATTTCTCTCTCTGCTTTTCTTTCCCTGTATCTCTCTCTCTCCTTTGCTCCCCTCCCACTGCCTCTCTCGTAATTTCTCCATGTTCCTCTTTCACTCTGTCCCTGTCTCTCCTTTAATTTCTCCCCCATATCTCACTCCCTCTCCCCCATATCTCTCTCTCTCTTTCCCTCTTTCCCTCTTTCCCTCTTTCCTGTTCTCTCTCTCTATCTCTCTCTCTCTCTCTCTCTCTCTCTCTCTCTCTCTCTCTCTCTCTCTCTCATGCTTTTTGTCATAGAGGTTGATGCCCTACGGGGCTATGTTAACCTTCACTTGGATCTAACAGAGAATTCGGATGTTCATCTCTGGTAGATTAGATAAAACCTGCCTCATCCATAGAAGTGTTTATTCTGAATTTAAATCCTCACCCCAGGGCACGCTGCAGTAAATACTTTGAAGTGCAACTGCATAACGTGATTGCATTATTTAATGTTCTTATGCCCAAATATAGACAATCTGCAGGCTTCATGCTCATCTCTCAACCCATTGGAATTCATCACACGACATATTTGGCCTCCAACATTTTGTTGAGAAAGTAACATGCCCTATCGTGCTGCTCCAAAACAGATTTGTGCATCAACTTGCAAATCACCCCATTCAGTGTTTTAGGAAGTGAAAAAGGTAAATACTTTGTCTAATTGCTCTCCTTTGCACACTGCATTGTTTCCCTTTTAAATTTGGCGAGGCAAATAACCAAACAATACTGCATGTCTACTACTGAGTAAAGAGAAGGAATGAGTGTAGTTTGTGCAGGTTACAGGTCAAGGAAAACGTTACATTATTGCGGCATGATTCTATTCCACTTACAGTAATGCAGTGGTATTCAAAGTCGGTAGGGGTCGCGGGGAACCTGCAGTGTGATTGCCTAAATTAAATTGTTGTTTAGAAATAACAAATTAGATACAAAAAATTAAGAGCACAGATTATTGTATGGGACAACATAGAAATTGAGTATTTATGGAGTAAATTTATTTATTGGTTTCTTTTCATTTTGATAAGAGATGCAATGTATGAAAGGTTATTTGTTGATGTAAAAATCTAAATGTACTGAGGTCGCAATAAAAATGGGGTCCCCAGAAATTTTGGGAGAATAAATGGGGTCCCCGCTGAAAAGGTTTGAATACCAGTGCATTAATGGTATATTTTTTCATACAAGATGCATACAAGTGTATTACTGCCTCCCACATGCATTTCTGTAGTTTCTAGTGAATCAACTGGTATGCAAAAAGAGGGGAGAAATTGAGCTTAATCATTTGAATCAACATATACATCAACGTTACACTCCTTTATATTGCATTAAAAACAAATATGTGTGTGTTTACAGAGATATGAGCTATCGTTGTTATATATAATGTATATTTAAAACATATTCATATGGGTTCCAATATGATGAGATATTAAATGATTCTGATCTTGTTTATGCAATATGCATACACATATTATAGCACTTTACATGGAGTTGAGAAGCGTCTGTTGTCAAGGCCAATGCAGATGTTTTTTTTTCATCTGTTCTTTATTTAAATATAACTTTAAAATGCAAGTCCATATCTCCATGCCCCAAAGCTCTTTCCATAAGTTCAGGCTTTATCAATGTGTGCTTATTACATTTTCCTTTCAAAGGGATTTCATTTTATTTTCAAAGGAATTATTTAACCAAGCAATGAGAAGGGGATTGTTTACTGTGTTTGCAGAGTAGGAGAGTGACACACACAAAGAGAGACATAAAACACACATACACACACTGTAAATGCACATACACACTCTGTCTCACATGCACAGAAGTACATACATTTGTTATATACCAGATGAGATACACACTATTTGCATGACCATGTACCATATGTGCTTTTCAAACCTATTCTTGTCAGAAATGAATGACAAATACTAGGTAAATGTCAAGGGACTTTTTGAGTGATGGCGGTGACAGCTTATTTCTTGGGACATAGATGTACTCCACTCCAAATATGAAAGCCTCCAGACCGGCTCCCATTACACAATAGTAGTGAGGTATGTTAGATATGGAAAGCGAGAGAGAAAAGCATAATTGTGATTTAGTGAAGCTCAGCCTCCTTCCACCTCCAGCAGCTTCACACTGCTATTTTTATTTATTAGATTTTTTATTTCACCTTTATTTAACCAGGTAGGCCAGTTGAGAACAAGTTCTCATTTACAACTGCGACCTGGCCAAGATAAAGCATAGCAGTGCGACAAAAACAACAACACAAAGTTACACATAAACAAACGTACAGTCACAATAACACAAAAGAAAAGAAAAATAGAAAAATCTATGTACAGTGTGTGCAAATGTAGAAGAGTAGGGAGGTGGGCAATAAATAGGCCATATAGGCGAAAATAAATACAATTTAGCATTAATACTGGATGTGCAGATGATGATGTGAAAGTAGAGCTACTGGCGTGCAAAAGAGCAAGAGGGTAAGTAATAATATGGGGATGAGGTAGTTGGGTGTGCTATTTACAAATTGGCTGTGTACAGGTACAGTGATCGGTAAGCTGCTCTAACAGCTGATGTTTAAAGTTAGAGAGGGGGACTCCAGCTTCAGAGATTTTGCAATTCGTTCCAGTCATTGGCAGCAGAGAACTGGAAGAAGAGGCGGCTAAAGGAAGTGTTGGTTTTGGGGATGACCAGTGCAATATACCTGCTGGAGCGTGTGCTACGGGTGGGTGTTGCTATGGTGACCAGTGAGCTGAGATAAGGCAGGGCTTTACAAAGCAAAAACTTATAGATAACCTGGAGCCTGTGGGTTTGGCGACGGATATGTAGTGAGGGCCAGCCAATGAGAGCATAGAGGTGGGAGGTTGCGGGCAGCAATTGGTTGAAGAGCATGCACTTAGTTTTACTAGCATTTAAAAGCAGTTGGAGGCCACGGAAGGAGTGGTGTATGGCGTTGAAGCTCGTTTGGAGGTTTGTTAGCACAGTGTCCAAAGAAGGGCCAGATGTATACAGAATGGTGTCATCTGCGTAGAGGTGGATCAGAGAATCACCAGCAGCAAGAGTGACATCATTGATATATACAGAGCAAAGAGTCGGCCCAAGAATTGAACCCTGTGGCACCCTCATAGAGACTGCCAGAGACAGGCTCTCCGATTTGACACACTGAACTCTATCTGAGAAGTAGTTGGTGAAGCAGGTTAGGCAGTCATTTGAGAATCCAAGGCTATTGAGTCTGCCGAGGAGAATGAGGTGATTAACAGAGTCGAAAGCCTTGGCCAGGTCGATGAATACGGCTGCACAGTATTGTCTTTTATCGATGTCGGTTATGATGTTATTTAGGACCTTGAGCGTGGCTGAGGTGCACCCATGACCAGCTCGGAAACCAGATTGCATAGTGGAGAAGGTACGGTGGGATTCGAAATGGTCGGTAATCTGTTTATTAACTTGGCTTTTGAAGATTTTAGAAAGGCAGGGCAGGATGGGTATAGGTCTATAACAGTTTGGCTCTAAGGTTTCTCCCTCTTTGAAGAGGGGGATGATCGCGGCAGTTTACTAATCTTTGGGGATCTCAGACGATAAGAAAGATAGGTTGAATAAGCTAGTAATAGGGGTTGCAACAATTTCATCTGATTATTTTAGAAAGAGTAGGTCCAGATTGTCTAGCCCAGCTAATTTGTAGGAATCCAGATTTTGCAGCTCTTTCAGAACATCAGCTGTTTGGTGATGGGCAAGTTGCTGTAGGGGGTGCTGAGGTGTTGGCCGGGGTAGGGGTAGTCAGGTGGAAAGCATGACCAGCCATGGAAAAATGCTTATTGAAATTATCGATTATCATAGATTTATCGGTGGTGACAGTTTTTCCTATCCTCAATGCATTTGGCAGCTGGGAGGAGGTGCTCTTATTCTCCAAACCCTTTTGGAATTAGTGCTACAGGAAGCACATTTCTGCTTGAAAAAGCTAGCCTTAGCTTTCCTAACTAACTGAGTATAATGGTTCCTGACTTCCCTGAAGAGTTGCATATCGCGGGGGCTATTCGATGCTAATGCAGAACGCCACAGGATGTTTTTGTGCTGGTCAAGGGCAGTCAAGTCTGGGGTGAACAAAGGGCTATATCTGTTTTTATTTAAAAAAATGTTGAATGGGGCATGCTTATTTAAGATGGAGAGCAACCAGGCATCCTCAACTGACAGGATGAGGTCAATATCCTTCCAGGAAACCTGGCCAGGTTGATTAGAAAGGTCTGCTCACTGAAGTGTTTTAGGGAGCGTTTGACAGTGATGATGTGTGTTCATTTGACTGCGGACCCATTACGCACGCAGGCAATGAGGCAGTGATCGCTGAGATCCTGGTTGAAGACAGCAGAAGTGTATTTAGAGGGCAAGTTAGTAAGGATGATATCTATGAGGGTGCCCATGGTTACGGATTTAGGGTTGTACCTGGTCGGTTCCTTGATAATTTGTGTGAAATTGAGGGCATCTAGCTTAGATTGTAGGACGGCCGGGGTGTTAAGCATGTCCCAGTTTAGGTCCCCTAACAGTACGAACTCTGAAGATAGATGGGGGGCAACTAATTCACATATGGTGTCCAGGACACAGCTGGGGGCTGAAGGGGGTCTATAACAAACGGCAACGGTGAGAGACTTGTTTCTGGAAAGGTGGATTTTTAAAGTAGAAGCTCAAATTTTTCGGGCACAGACCTGGATAGTATGACAGAACTCTGCATGCTATCTCTGCAGTAGATTGCAACTCTGCCCCCTTTGGCAGTTCTATCTTGTCTGAAAATGTTATAGTTAGGGATGGACATTTTTGGATTTTTGGTGGCCTTCCTAAGCCAGGATTCAGACACGGCTAGGACATCCGTGTTGGCAGAGTATGCTAAAGCAGTGAATAAAACAAACTTAGGGAGGAGGCTTCAAATGCTAACATGCTTGAAACCAATGATTTTACGGTTACAGATGTCAACAAATGAGAGCGCCTGGGGAATGGGAGTGATGCTGGGGGCTGCAGGGCCAGGGTTAACCTCTACATCACCAGAGGAACAGAGGAGGATTAGGATAAGAGTACGGCTAAAGGCAATAAGAACTGATTG
Organism: Oncorhynchus clarkii lewisi; assembly: GCF_045791955.1. Lineage (NCBI taxonomy): Eukaryota > Metazoa > Chordata > Actinopteri > Salmoniformes > Salmonidae > Oncorhynchus > Oncorhynchus clarkii. The sequence continues at coordinate 17,673,326 of NC_092150.1, read as the reverse complement.
TCTAGTGCGCATGGGAACAGAGAGTAAAGGGGGCAGGTTTCTGGGCACGGAAGAATAGATTCAAGGCATAATGTACAGACAAGGGTATGGTAGGATGTGAGTACAGTGCAGGTAAGCCTAGGCATTGAGTGACGATGAGAGAGTTTTTGTCTCTAGAAGCACCATTTAAGCCAGGTGCAGTCACCGCGTGTGTGGGGCATATTGAGCAGGGCTGGAGGCTCTACAGTGAAATAAGACAAAAATTACTAACCAAAACAGCAATAGACAAGGCATATTGACATTAGGGAGAGGCATGTGTAGCAGAGTAATCATAGGGTCCAGTGAGTAGCTAGGCGAGCTGGAGGTACGGAGATTCAGACAGCTATCAGGTCGGGGCTAGCAACAGGCTAGCAGATGGGCCTCAGGGGGACGTCGCAATGGGGGAGCCTGTTGAAATCCCCTCGGACAGTTACGTCGGCAGACCAGTCGTGATGGCTCCGTGTCGGCAGCAAAGGGTCCAGGCCAATTGGCAAAAGAGGTGTTGAAGCCCAGGGATTATCTGATGGATTTCTTCGGCTAGCCGGAAGATGGGCCTAGCTCGAGGCTAGCTCCAGGATAACTGGTGCTTGCTTCAGGACAGAAACCCCCTCGGATGGTTACGTTGGTAGACCAGTCGTGATGGATCGGCGGGGCTCTGTGTCGGCAGATAAGGGTCCAGGCCAATTGGCAAAAGAGGTAATTGAAGCCCAGGAATGGCTTGACAGATCTCTTCAGCTAGCCGGGAGATGGGCCTAGATTCGAGGCTAGCTGCAGGCTAACTGGTGCTTGCTTCGGGACAGAAACTTTAGCCAGGATTAGCCACTCGTATAGCAGCTAGCTAACTGCTAACACCCTACCTCCAGATGTCCAAGTTAACGGTGATGACCACTAGCAGTGGCTAACTGACTACTAGCTAGTAGCTAGTTAGCTGGCTAGCTCCTGAAGGGGGTTACTGTTCTAAAGTATAAAAATAGCAGATCCATACCACATTGGGTGAGGCAGGTTGCAGGAGAGTATGTTCAGTCCGTAGATTGGAAAATGGTATAAAAATATAAAAAATATGTACGAAATACATACGAAGAAAGAAACGATATATACAAGGGACGGGACAACACAATCAAAACATCCCACTGCTACGCCATCTTGGAAGACACACTATCCCTTCCCACCAGCCCTCCCTGTCCCTTCCCACCAGCCCAGCCCTCCCATGCCCTAACCATCCAGCCCTCCCTGGCCCTCACTATCCAGCCCAGCAATCCCTGGCCCTTCTCACCAGCCCAGCCCAGCCCACCCTGGCCCTGACCATCCAGCCTGCTTGCTTGCCTGCCCTCTCCCCTGCCTCCACTGCATAACAGCCCTGATGCCAGGGACATAAGCGTGCCAAGCAAGTCGATCATTTAAAAAAAAGAATACATAAAATAAAAACTACAATTTTTTTCCTTATCAGTCCTGTATTCCTCCCTTCCCTGCCAATCCCACTAGCCGAAGCAAATTTGATTGGGCCGGATAGCGGGAGAATGGCAGCAGATAAGACTAAAACTTTTTTCAAATTGAGGCTGATGCAGGCTAGGATAAGGGAAATGCGATTATGCTGGCAGGTTTCTTATATTAAACCCACCGTCACCCCAACCACCCCTTGCCCCTCCCCCCAATCCCCCGCACCCTCCCTCCCTTTCTGTAAATGACCGGTCTGTAATCTCTCGGTTTACAGATCTTTCTCTCTCTCAGCCCTTAACATGGCTGTAATCACAAACCCAGCACGTCAGATGGGTCCTGGCCGATAATGCTACCGCCACAGCGGCCGCTGAAGGGACATTTTTCCCACCCTGTAATGGCCTGTAATAGCTGAGGAACCCTGCCAGCTTGGAGATAGTTGCAGTGTTTTTGCCTTCCCCTTTAACGGCTTTCACATGTTCCTTAGCGTCTCCACTATAGCCGGGGCATAAAAAGAGCTCTAATTTTTATACAGCCCGCCACTTAAGGGTGATGGTAATGGTCTGAGCTTTTTGGTGGCTTTTTAATGCCCCCTGTATTGACTGTAGGTAATTAAGGGTGCTTGAGGAATGTGGCTCTTTCGCTACTTGCTGCAATCTTCTGCATCACATTTACTTTTGATCCTTATGAGAACCACAGCCACGAGAACAATGACTGAGACAGGGTCACGTTTATTTATTTTTGTCAAAGTATACTACTTTTTATTGTTCTTTAAGGACAGGCAGTGGACAACAGGGGAGATAGAGGGACAACAGAATGGTGTGGTTGAAGCACAAATACACAGAGACAGAAATATATAGGAAAATTAAATAACTACCCTTTCATTGTTGAATGGTTGTGAACAAATAAATGCCAGCAGTAGCCGTGTTTGTCTGAAAGCGAGTGACTGAGTGGGGGTGTTAGTAGAAAGGTATAGGAGTGGATGGGGAGCAGGCAACACCTCTTGGGTCGTGCTACATGCAGTGTTCTGCTGTTTCCTGTCCTCCAGCTGCGAAGGCTGTGGATGCTGAAGTGCTATTAGGGGTCCGAGTCACCCCCGCTGAGTGGTCCATTGTCAAGGCCCCCTCAACAGCCACAGAGGGGACAGAGTGGGGCGACCGTGGCCATTGTGAACCTTGACGACTGTGTAATTAGACAGAGAATGCGCTCCCTCCCCTGTCCCCCCCACCAACATTTTCTCTTTTCTTCCATTCATTCCTTTTCTTTCCTCTGTCTCTTTCCAGTAGAGTGTGTGCTAATTAAGCGCTGCCATTAGGCACCATGTAATTGGCTTGAAAAGTAATGACAAGCAAGTTTATTTACAAGGCAATTAGAATAAAGAGAGTCTTTGTGCTGATAATAATCATTTAGCACAGCAGAGCAAAATCCCACTGCCGTTTGTTTGATGGACACGGGCTTAAATATATGTACTGTATGTACCATATGTATACTGAACAAAAATATATACGCAACATGCAATAATTTAAAAGATTTGACTGAGTTACAGTTCATATAAGGAAATCAGTCAATTTAAATAAATTCGTTAGGCCCTAATCTATGGATTTCACAATACTGGGCAGGGAAGCAGCCATGGGTGGGCCTGGGATGGCATAGGCCCACTCACTGGGGAGCTAGGTCCAGCCAATCAGAATGAGTTTTTCCACAGAAAAGGGCTTTATTACAGACAGAAATACTCCTCAGCAACCCCCTCACCCCTCTGAAAATCCTGCAAGTGAAGAAGCCGGATGTGGAGGTCCTAGGCTGGCGTCGTTACACGTGGTCTGCGGTATTGAGGCTGGTTAGATGTACTGCCATTTTTTTTAAACGATGTCGGAGTCGGCTTATGGTAGAGAAATTAACGTTAAATTCTCTGGAAACAGCTCTGGTGGTCATTCCTGCAGTCAGTCAGCATGCCATTTATACACTCCCTCAAAACTTGAGACATCTGTGGCATTGTGTTGCGTGACAAAACCATACATTTTAGATTGGCCTTTTAGGTGCACAAGGTGCAATGATCATACTGTTTAATCAGCTTCTTGATGTGCCACACCTGTCAGGTGGATGAATTATCTTGACAAAGGATAAAATGCTCACTAACATGGATGTTAACAAATTTGTGCACAACATTTTAGAGAAATAAGCTTTTTGTGCATTTGGAAAATTTCAGCTCATAAAACATGGGAACAGCACTTTGCATGTTGTGTTAACATTTTTGTTCAGTATATATGTATGTACCATAAGACTTCTAAACAAGACTGCTAAGAAGCTAATCAAATGGCTACCAGGACTACCTGTATTGACCCTTTTTTGCCCCAACTCTCTTGCACTGACTCACTGGACTCTACCCACACACTCACAGATACTTACACTGACACCCCAACACACACACACACACACACACACACACACACACACACACACACACACACACACACACACACACACACACACACACACACACACACACACACACACACACACACACACACTCTATCCTGTTGCCTAGTCACTGATCCGTATATAGCCATGTTATTTTCTACTCCCTGTATATAGCCAAGTTATTTTCTACTCCCTGTATATAGCCATGTTATTTTCTACTCCCTGTATATAGCCATGTTATTTTCTACTCCCTGTATATAGCCATGTTATTTTCTACTCCCTGTATATAGCCATGTTATTTTCTACTCCCTGTATATAGCCATGTTATTTTCTACTCCCTGTATATAGCCATGTTATTGTTATATATATATAGCCATTGTTGGAAATGGACCCGTAAGTAAGAATTTGACTGTTAGTCTACACCTTTTGTCTATGAAGCGTGACAAAAACATAATGGATTTGATTTATCTATGTATCATACCATGTGTAAACATTACTCACTCTGCTGATGGCCAGCCCTTTTCCTGTGTGCCATTTATGTTGTGTGCAAATACAAGCATTTCCAGACAGCCCTGTCTTTGATAATGAGAAAGATTGAGGCAAATCAAAGGAGACATGCTGAGAAGCTTTGCCATCTTTTCGCGCCACTCATTCTTTCATTGTGCTCATGTCCGATGGTAGTTTGTCAGCTGAAAGTCAGGGATCTGCTAAGTCGATGTGAGGACTCAGGGAAGAGGGTGACATTGTGTTATTCCATCAATTTTCTCCGGGAGCGGAGGGACGTAATGGGGCAGAAGGAGGATGGGGCGTTGGGATGGGCTTAGACAGGGAAATGTCTGTGCATTTGGACATCTCTGCCCTTCACTTTCTAGGAAACAGATGGAAACAGCATATTAGGGCACCCCAGGCACAGCTAGGTTCAAGAGGAGCAGGTGGGCATCTGTGCCGTGTTCTTAATCGCACGGTGCATGCCATCCTCGTGGTTAGCTTGGCTCATTGTGTGTGCCGTTCCCACCTGGCTAGCCTGGCACCTCCAGTCAGCTGGGGCAGAGAGGGGTCGGGTGGCATGGCTCTGGCCTGGCTCCATACGACCGGGGCTCAGGAGCTAGTTAACTCCCCTTGTTAGGCCCTTGTCATCGCGTGTTAGTGGGTCTAAAGGCAGTGCCCTTCACCCACAGAGGAGACGCATATCAAGCTGGTCACAGTAGGGGGTGTTGGGTTCTGCATGGATTACACACTGTGGTGGGCTTACTGACTAGGGCCTGTCATTGACTGGACTCACCATAGTCTTGTCCAAAATTAACCCCTAGGCCTTACCCACTACAACACTTTTGGAGATTTGAGGACTGATGAGGTATAAGGCTTATAAAGAACATTTCCTGATAGAGCAACTACAATATTGTGGTGGAGCAACTATTGCTCGTTGCTTGTACCTATATCAAATTCTTTCATATCTACCCGTGGCTGAAGGATATGACTAAAGGTTGTTTCTGGACAGGATCAAGGAAGTTGAGTGTATCTCTGGTACTGCAGTAAGGCATTGGCAGCCCATTATAGGCCTGTAGTTTGTAGGAATTCTCTGTATCTCGTTACAGACAGAACAATACCGTTGAGATAAGTATTGAAGGCTAAGTGCCTATTTGGCTGTTTCAGGTTGAAACTTGTTTGGTAGAATGCCACGAAGAAATGGCTTTAGAGTTGGCCGCAACCCTTCATGAATAAATTGTGATTTACGCCAGTACTCAATGGTTTAAATTGCATTTTTAATTCTGCATAAACCTATCCGCTGGCTACAAAATAAAAAAAATTACAAATAAAAAAACAGAAAAAGCAGTGAGAAGCAAAGGGGGGGGGCTCATTTTCTCATTTCTATTCCTTTAGAGGTAAATTAACTCGGACAGCTGCTGCCGCGTTAAAGCACCAATCAGATTTCTTCACTGTGCGGCCGGCCTTTAAATATTGAGCAGCGCTCCATGGCAAAAAGCCCTCAGTAAATATGATTGGCAGGTGTGTTTCAAAGCCGGGCTAATTCCATTAAGCTATTGATCTGGTTTTCCTCTCCTCTCAGCCTCCTCTCATCTCACCCTGCTCCCTGCTCTGGCCACACTGTTTAATTTGTACCAGGGCTCCGGCTGCTCCTTGGCCCGCCACACCCTGACAGTCTTCCAGCAGGATATTAAGATTTCAGAAGTCCCTGTACATGATGTTGGTGCAGCGTCCGGGTTGCCAGTGATGCACGTAGGCGCCAGCTAGAGGTACAGATCAAGGATATTGCAATCTCTGAAATGATGTATGGTGAACTCTTTCAGTATAGCCATCTATATTTCACACTTATTTGTAGTTATATTACATAAATCATTTAACATTTCGTACATGTATTATATATATTTTTTTTTAAGCTCTCCATTCGACCATTTCACCACTATTTCATCATCATGATCCATGCGTATGCATTTCCTTGCAGTATTTTCAATTATTCCAGGCTTTATTTCCATCCCTTGCAGTAACAGTACATTAGTATATCTCTCTCCTTGAACATGGAGCTCCATTACTGTCAAACCAAGCAGGAGATTTGGTTGGCTCCCACCCGGATGGGCTTTTCAGCTGTTGTTCCACTTGGAGCTTTACTTTACTGAGCAAATCATTTGCTTGACTGGCGCTGGTCCCGCTGCATCCCTCCCTCCCCATCACATCCCACAGACAGGTGGAGAAGAGTGGTGTTTTCCGTGCCGAGTCGCTATTTCCCATGCCCTCATGGTCATGAGCAGAGTAGGAGGGCTGATATTTCTCCGGAGCTCAGAGACTGGTGACCTGTGCACCCACAGATTGGAAATGTAATGGCACCACTCCAGCTACTCAGCAGCACAGTCAGGAGTAGGCTTTACGGTCCTGAAGGTGTGTAGGGACTTGGAATTGTCCTAGTTTACAGTCGACCAAGAGTCTTATGAAATTTAAAGCTTGAGTCAAACATCTGCTTTTGTGTGTGTGTGTGTGTGTGTGTGTGTGTGTGTGTGTGTGTGTGTGTGTGTGTGTGTGTGTGTGTGTGTGTGTGTGTGTGTGTGTCTCTCACACACTCAAGGATATGGATGGTGCAATATAGGTATAATATGGAGTTTATTGTCTGGGCCCCTAGATACGCTCTGTGAGCTACATTAGAGCATTGGATGACACGTTATGGACTGGAGAATGAAGTGCTGCTCAGGAAAACAATACCACATCCCGCTCCCATTTCCCCTCCTCCTTCCACCCACACGAGTGGAGCTACTTGGAATAACTGAACAAACAATGACTTTTCCCTGTGCATTGTGGTGCTCGCTGCTTTAAATGTGGGCCTGGTCATCAGCAGTTAAACGCTTGATTGATGGCACCGAGGTGAGGATGATTTTGGATATGCCAGCTCCAAATGACAAAGCAACTACTCATTTTGGGTAATGAAAACCTTGAAGTGGAACAGACAGCATTTTAGCAACATGAAATCGTATAAAAATCTGTTCATATACACCACCAGGAAGAATATTACGTTTTTTTAAAAACATTTTCTGAAGTGAGGACTTGTCAGAAACATTCTTAGAACCTTTGGGAATTATGTATACTAAGGCATTTGTGAAAATTCTATAGCAATATAGAGTGGGAAAGCGGCCGTGCGTTTGGACAATTAATTGACAATGCAGTAAATAAAACCTAAAAAAAACATCTGTCTTGTCCAGAACCAGAGTCTACGCAAACCGGTGCGCCATAGCCAATCAGATGTACAGTAAGCCTATATGCAAACAAGCCATTTTCCACAAGGGCCTAACATCATTCACTTTGAACTGGACTGTGTGTTTACAGGAAGAAGCAACAGCGCGACTTTAGATCATTAGAACAAATTTGCCAAACACCACGAAATACACCTGAATGGATTTCTGCAAATATGTAAATACCACTGGAGTCCTCTTACATTTGGGAACTTTACAGTCCTATTGATAAAACAACAATAAAAAGGTTGGCTATCTTTCCCTGTATGCACACCAACAACAACAAGATGTACAACTAATGCTAACCAGAGCAAAATGAGCTAATATCGAACGAAGGAACATTAGATAAACCCTCTCAAACCTTTTTAGCTAGTTGGCCGTCAAAATTGCACTGATAAACTATGGGGAATAGTCTGCTTGTCCTTATGCAGCTTGCATGCCAATGCATGCGTTGTCCCAACCAAGTACCCAAGCTAACTGGCTAAAGTATGCTATCTTGCTAGCTAGCGACTTCCAGACACAAATGAGAGAACACCTCACTGACCATTTTACTCACCCTAGCAGAGCTGGTTAGGCTGTTTACATGTTATATAGCGCTTTCTTGACTAACTATAACTTTTTTGCCTAAGTTATTAACTGACACCGGTCATATTCATCGGGTCTTGCGTGTTCATAAATTCAGCTAGCTAAAGTGAATTGGAAAGAGATACTAACTGGATAATCGTCGTTCAGCATAGCTAGCTAGCAAAGTGATTCATATGTCTTGCTAGCTAACCACATGACACGTGTACCTCTATCTTTGCAGCCACCTAAAAATTATACAAGGGGGGAAAGTCAGTCACTCAGCCACTCCTCCAATGACATGGCGTCCTCCTAGCAGCTAGCTAGATATCTAGCTATCTAGTAAATGTTAGGCTCTGTGGCTCAGGCTCTCTTAGATTACTACATAAATAGATACGCTAGCATATTAGCCACATTATGACTGACTTGTGATCATTCACCTTGCTAGTTTGATTGTATTGACATTCCCAGCCTTAGTTACATTTGTCCGCTTTTGCATCCTGAATAGAGGCAGCAAACAATGTATGAGGCCAGCTGTGATTTACAACCTGATAACACTTTTTTGGGGACTACCTAGACATGTATTGGTGAATTATATTAATCATGCATTGAACTGCACCCATCTATTCTGCCAACAATGCCTTAGTGTACGTCATTGAATGTTGAGTCAAATATAAACTATTTTTAAAACCTCTTATTAAGTTGGTTTTGTAGCATAAAGTGAGAATTTGACATTTTTGACAATTATTATGATTGTCTGTTTGTTTCATATCTGCAAAGTAGTTAAAATGCTGTCAGTTCCACTTTAACACCAATCATTGAGGCTTTACACTATGCTAAGGCTTGATGTAATAATATACATTCTCTCTATCAAGCTCTCCCCATCCCGAGGGTGTCGGCTCATACATTTACAAAATAACATAATTTGTAAGGACTGAAGTAATGGCAAAACAGCAGAGCTAAGTGAGTGAGGGGAGGCAGGCGAGTGTCTTTTATTAAAGGCGATCCATTAGAAGAATATCTGGGGTCTTGGGCTTGCCAGGCAGTGTGTATACCGCCTGGTACCTAGACATCATTCGGCTTCTCTGATTATCATTCCTAATGTTTGTGCTTCTGCTCTCCACGGCTAATAAGAAGAGAAGGCCAACGGTGGGCCTCTGTCAGTGGCACTATCACTTGGCAACGTGTTGCCGTGGCAACAGAGAGTTAATGACGGTGGGTGTCTGTGCTGTGGCCCTTTGATGTGGCGTTACGAAGGCAGCTTGGCCGCAGCTCCCTCTGAGGGGTGAGATTGCAGCACCTTGTCCTCTTCTTCTCTCCCCTTCTCTGGCAAGACACTGCAATTACCCACACACTCCTCTCCTCCCGCAAATTACTGTAATTATTCCCCCAGCCTACATGTGCACATTGGCAACAGGTGCCATTTGAATACAGTTCTCATCCTACTACGTTTTACCCCCCCTGCCTCACTCCCCTCACATAATGGCCACTTTCACTGACAGTGAGAGACACAAGTCGAAATCCATAGTTTTGTAGTGTTGATGTTAATTTGGCGTCCATAGGTGTTGGTGTCAAATGTAGCAGAGACACGAAGCCACTCACACATTGAAATGTTTGGTAAGTTGTGTGTGTGGCAGCACACATGCTTGACATCAATCCATGGCATTACATTGAGTGTAAAAAACAGGTCAGAGAGGACTCTGACTTCTAAACAGCCCAAACGTTTTATCCAGTTGTTCTCCACGCCTATCCTGTCTATGCGCGAAACTGTCAAAATCAGCACAAAATATATAGAAAAATGCAGCCTCTTTAAAATGAAATACTGTAGTATCTGTTGCAAGGGCATCAGTTCTTAAGGCTAGGGGGCACTATTTTCATGTCCGAATGAAAAGTGTGCCCAAAGTAAACTGCCTGCTACTCAGGCCCAGAAGCTAGGATATGCATATAATTGGTAGATTTGGATAGAAAACACTCTAAGGTTTCTACGGCTGTCAAAAGTATGGCAGTGAGTATAACATAACTTATTTTGCAGGCAAAACCCCGAGGACAAGCCATCCAGGAAAATGTTTTTTTGAGGTCACTCTCTTTTCAATGGGATTTCTATGTGGATCTAGATTTCTAAGGCACTTGCTTGCAGTTGCTATCACTTTTGAAATCTGACAATCTGGCTGGATTAACAAGAAGTTAATCTTTAAACCGATGTATAACACTTGTATGATTCATGAATTATTTTTATGAGTATTTCTGTTTTTGAAGTTGGCCCGCTGCTATTTCACTGGGTGTTGTCAAATGTTACTGTATGACTGGAGGGTTTAAAATTTGTTATGGCTGCAATCCCGTTAACGGGATAATTGTCATCAATAACCGCTGAATTGCATATCGCCACATTCAAACAATATTACAAAAAATATTTATATTCATGAAATCACAAGTGCAATATAGGAAAACACAGTTTAGCCTTTTGTTAATCCACCTGTCGTGTCAGATTTTGAAAATATGCTTTACAGCGAAAGCAATCCAAGCGTTTGTGTAAGTTTATCGATCGCTCGACAAACATTATGTACACTTAGCATCAAGTAACTTGGTCACGAAAATCAGAAAAGCAATCAAATTAATTGTTTATCTTTGATGATCTTTGGATGTTTTCACTCACGAGACTCCCAGTTACACAATAAATGTTTATTTTGTTCCATAAAGATTATTTTTATATCCAAAATACCTCCGTTTGTTTGGCGCGTTATGTTCAGAAATTCACAGGAAAGCGCAGTCACGACAACGCAGACAAATTCCAAATAGTTTCCGTAATGTCCACAGAAACATGTAGAACGTTTTTTATAATCAATCATCAGGTTGTTTTTAAAATATATAATCGATAATATATCAACCGCAACTGTCTTTATCAGTAGGAGAGGGAAAGGCAATGGCAGCCCAGACTGTGTTACGCATACAAAACGCTGCTGGCACCCGGCCATACATTGACGCAATGTTATCGTTCTCGCTCATTTTTCAAAATAAAAGCCTGAAACTATGTCTAAAGACTGTTGACACCTTGAGGAAGCGACAGGAAACGGAATCTGTTTGATATCCCTTTAAATGGAGCAAAGGCAGGCTATGGAAGTTTTCAAAATAGAAACCACTTCCTGGTTTGATTTTCCTCAGGGTTTCGCCTGCAATATCAGTTCTGTTATACTCACAGACAATATTTTGACAGTTTTGGAAACTTTAGAGTCTTTTATATCCAATACTAATAATAATATGCATATATTAGCAACTGAGACTGAGGAGCAGGCCGTTTAGTTTGGGCAACTTATTCATCCAAGCTACTCAATACTGCCCCCCAGCCATAAGAAGTTAAAGTAAAGATTTCAGCCTTTCGCCTACAGTGCATTTGTTACGCTACAGCGTTATTCAAAAATGGATTAAATAGTTTTTTCCCCTCATCAATCTACACACAATACCCCCATAATGACAAGTAAAAAACAGTTTTTTTGAATTTGGCAGTGATTACAGCCTCGAGTCTTCTTGGGTATGACGCTACAAGCTTAGCACATCTGTATTTGTGGAGTTTCTCCCATTCTTCTCTACAAATCCTCTCAGGTTGGATGGGGAGTGTCGCTGCACAGCTATTTTCAGGTCTCTCCAGAGATGTTCAATCAAATAAGTCCGTGGTCTGGCTGGGCCGCTCAAGAACATTCATAGATTTGTCCCGAAGCCACTCCTGCGTTGTCTTGGCTGTGTGCTTAGGGTTGTTGTCCTGTTGGAAGGTGAACCTTTGCCCCAGTCTGAAGTCCTGAGCGCTCTGGAGCAGGTTTTCATGAAGGATCTTCCTGACCAAAGTACTGTACTGTTGGAGCTCGATAGCATCTGTAAATCTGTGTACGCGACCAATACATTTTTATTTGATTCGATTTTGACAGAAGCCTGTGACATGACAGACCAATGAGGACTCATCTCTCGTGATGTCCAACCCCTCCATTATCTCAGCCAATCATGGGGCGGCAGGGTAGCCTAGTGGTTAGAGCGTTGGACTAGTAACCGGAAGGTTGCGAGTTCAAACCCCCGAGCTGACAAGGTACAAATCTGTCGTTCTGCCCCTGAACAGGCAGTTAACCCACTGTTCCCAGGCCGTCATTGAAAATAAGAATTTGTTCTTAACTGACTTGCCTGGTTAAATAAAGGTAAAATAAAAAAAATAAATAAAAAATGGATCCTGCCTTTCTCCCTACATAGCTCAGTGTTTCCTCCTTGACTAAACTAGGCTCATAATTTAAAATGTTTAGTCATATTTACGGATCCCATACAAGTTTGTAATTAAATGTAATTAATGTTCACATGTTCAAGAAGGCATTTCTGTACACAGAAATGATCCAAATGGCACTACTATGAACTAGGAATTAGCGTCAAAGGCCCATGATTCTGAATCCGGTCACATATGCGTGTATCTGAATGCTCCTAAGTGCCAACCCCATAAAAACGAGCATATCTCTTTATTTCTATTTTTGTCAGGCCATCTGTGCTGGGTTCAGCTGGCCTTTTATTGCCCTCACCTGTCATGACACAAATACACCATGGAACACAAGTTCACTGGCTATTATATAAAAACAGAGAGAGAAAAAAACTGCACTACTGTAGCTTTCTAGCTTTCTGATAACTAGGGAACTTTGTGCTTATAGAGAATATGGGAGAATATAGAAGTGGAATGCACTGTCACTAAGATGATATAAGGAGACTGGTTAGCAGAGTGAATGTGATTAGGATGGTGTATCAGGTGTCCCCTGTCTCCATTTGGAGTGGATCTTGTCCCAAGGTAGCAGCATGCAGACACATCTTCAGTCACACCCATCCATATGAAACCCTTGTAAATACACCATGTTAATGCCGGGCCCCACATTATGCATGTAAAGCATTTTGCTGGCTTTTAGTTTAATGCACAACAGACAATCAACTAACCACAGCCTGTGGGGACAGATCAATTTGCGGATAAACATGTTGATGGCAATGACTTTCTGGGAGTCCCCCACTCTCGCTCTGTATCTCTGTGTGCTGTGCAATGCCAGTGCTGGACTTCTCCTCCACTTCCCCAGGCCCAGAAACAGCCAGGGTGAGAAAGTGCTCTCCTGCCCTCCCTCCCTATCCCCCCTCCACCCTTTTTTCTTCTTGGGCACAATTTGTTGAACATGGGGGCCATGTTCAAAGTTTAATGCTGTTTGTTTTATATCCCTTCCTCATTTCCCTATATATGATGACATTCTCTACATTCCATAAAATATTCATGAATGTCATTACTAATATCTTTCGTAGATCATCTAATTTGATCCTTCTGTCTGCTTTTATCTCTGCTGCCCCACACTAGAGAGGACTGTGTGATCTGTACGTGTGTGTGTGTGTGTGTGTGTGTGTGTGTGTGTGTGTGTGTGTGTGTGTGTGTGTGTGTGTGTGTGTGTGTGTGTGTGTGTGTGTGTGTGTGTGTGTGTGTGTGTGCTCTGCGTGTGGATATACCCTGTGAATGTATAAATGCAGTGTGTGTGTGTGAGTGCTGGAGGAGATGTACTGCCTCTGTGTCTAGGAGGTGTCACACCACAATGCATCACGCCTGAATCGGTTCCATTTACGTCAAAGTATTATTCTGCACTTCACCTCTTCCTGATGTGTCTGCATGGGCCATATTTCTCCTGCTTCTCCTGCTCTGCATTGATTCATCTGATTCATCTAAATCTCAGTCATTTCCTCGTAAGGAGGTGTGGGATTCTCCTGTTCCAGAGATGGCTCCCTATCCTCTGCCCTGTCCTGACCTTTAATATAGAAGCAATGCCTCTCACCACCTGGCTGTGTTCCCCAAGAAAATGTTAACTGCCCTATCAATCATTCAGAGCCTAATTTCGCTTACATGACACATGCATTACGGCACATGCAAAACATCTATATATGTAATTTTGACGCGCGTAAAACGGGGATTAGGGGAGAAGTCATGAATTATGATGTGGACTGCTCTCTCAATCCTCTCTGCGTGTACACAGGGATATTAATAGTTGTAAACGATCAATATTTGTCCCCCATCGCCGAGTTACTCATATCACAGTTGAGGGATTATATGACCCTTTTTTTATTGAATGCAATTTTCCACGTGATACAATTATGCTGACATGTGGCAAGTAGTAACCGATCTCCATCGTTAAAGTTTATGTAAGGGAAGTGCTTGAATATGCCTGATTAAAATGTCAATTTGTTGTATTCTCCATTCCTCCTTAATTTGCAGGTTGTGGGGTTTAATAACAGGCATGTCTTTGGCATGTCCTTTGGTCAGAGAGACCCTTTGGTCCCATCTGGGTCTGACAGAGAGATGAAAGATGAAATGGAGATTGTGTCTGATGCAAATACTGTGCTGCTGATTGAAGGAGAGGCAAAATTATCATAAGAGTGATTGGGCTTTGTCTGAACCCATAGCACACCATATTCTGATTAGTGTGTCAGAGGTATCTGTTTGTGTGTGTGTGTGTACTTGTGACTGATCAGGGAGATTGGGGAGGGGTTTTTAATGATGGAGAAAAACCAAACTCTGTGTCTTCATCGACCTTACTGAGTGGAATGTAATGGGTCAGGTATTATAGATGGGTTAGCTGACAACGTCTCAAAAACAATGTGTGTGCTTCAATGGGGTAGAAGGCCCTGTGTTGTTGTGATTCTGGATGGCCAGATAGCTAGCTACATAGATAGCTAGCAACAATGACAAGAACCTGCCATGTGGGGAATCGTAAGTGGCACATTTCAGCTAGTTTCATCTTATTCTTGATACCATGTCTTGTTTTGAGGTGTTTTGACTGATTTCATGTCAATGACAATAAAACATTTGCTAGCTACTAGCTTCTTGGTGACAGGGGGGCAGTATTAAATAGCTTGGATGAATAAGGTCCCCAGAGAAAAACTGCCTGCTACTCTGTCCCAGATGCTAATATATGCATATTATTAGTAGCATTGGATAGAAAACACTGAAGTTTCTAAAACTGTTTGAATGATGCCTGTGAGTATAACAGAACTCGGAAGAAAACCTGAGAAAAATCCAACCAGGAAGTGGGAAATCTGAGGCTTGTAGTTTTTTAACTCAGCCCCTATTGTAGATACAGTGGGATATTGGTTATGTTGCACTTCCTAAGGCTTCCACTAGATGTCAACAGTCTTTAGAACGTTGTTTCAGGCTTCTTCTGTGAAGTGGGACCGAATGAGAGAGGAATGAGTCAGGTGTCTGGCAGAGTGCCACAGGCTCTGAGGCACGGTCACGAGAGAGTTAGCTCTCGTTCCATTGCTTTTCTACAGACATAGGAATTCTCCAGTTGGAACATGATTGAAGATTTATGATAAAAACATCCTAAAGATTGATTATATTCTTAGTTTGACAAGTTTCTACGGGCTGTAACAGAACTTTTTGAACTTTTTGTCCGACGTTCGGCTGGACCTGAACGCGCTTTTGGATTTGTTTACCAAACGCCCTAACGAAAGAAGCTATTTGGACATAAATGATGGACATTATCGAACAAAACAAACATTTATTGTGGAACTGCGATTCCTGGGAGTGCATTCGGATGAAGATCATCAAAGGTAAGTGAATATTTATAATGCTATTTATGACTAATGTTGACTACCCAAAATGGCGGATATCTTTTTGGCTGCTTTGTTGTCTGAACGCTGTACTCAGATTATTGCATGGTTTGCTTTTTCCGTAAGTTAAAAAAAAATCTGACACAGCGGTTGCATTAACCTGTTGTAACTATGGGGGCGCTATTTCATTATTGGATAAAAAAAAGATCCCGTTTTAAGCGCAATATTTTGTCACGAAAAGATGCTCGACTATGCATATAATTGACAGCTTTGGAAAGAAAACACTTTGACGTTTCCAAATCTGCAAATATAATGTCTGTGAGTGCCCCAGAACTGATGCTACAGTCGAAACCAAGATGAAACTTCAAACAGGAAGTGAGCAAAAATTCTGAGGCGCTGTTTTCCATTGTCTCCTTATATGGCTGTGAATGCGACAGGAATGAGCTTAGACTTTCTGCCGTTTCCCCAAGGTGTCGGCAGCATTGTGACGTATTTGTAGGCATATCATTGGAAGATTGACCATAAGAGACTACATTTGCCAGGTGTCTGCCTGGTGTCCTGCGTCGAAATTGGTGCGCAAACGCCAGGTGCAAGTATTTTTCCATTTGATAGAGAGAAGAAACCAGGCTTCCACAAACAATATATCATCGAAGAGATATGTGAAAAACACCTAGAGGATTGATTCTAAACAACGTTTGCCATGTTTCAGTTGATATTATGGAGTTAATTTTGAAAAAAGTTTGGCGTTTTGATGACTGAATTTTCGTTTTTTTTTGGTAGCCAAACGTGATGTACAAAACGGAGCGATTTCTAATACACAAATAATCTTTTTGGAAAAACTGAACATATGCTATCTAACTGAGAGTCTCCTCATTGAAAACATCCGAAGTTCTTCAAAGGTAAATTATTTTATTTGAATGCTTTTCTTGTTTTTGTGAAAACGTTTCCCGCTCAATGCTACGCTAAATGCTACGCTAAATGCTACGCTAGCTATCAATACTGTTACACAAATGCTTGTTTTGCTATGGTTGAAAAGCATATTTTGAAAATCTGAGATGACAGTGTTGTTAACAAAATGCTAAGCTTCAGAGCTAGCATATTTGTTTCATTTCATTTGCGATTTTCATGAATAGTTAACGTTGCGTTATGCTAATGAGCTTGCGGGGATAATTACACTCCTAGATACAGGTTTTTTTGGTTGCCAAACGTGATGTACAAAACGGAGCGATTTCTAATACACAAAGAATCTTTTTGGAAAAACTGAACATTTGCTATCTAACTGAGAGTGTCCTCAATGAAAACATCTGAAGTTCTTCAAAGGTAAATTATTTTATTTGAATGCTTTTCTTGTTTTTGTGAAAATGTTGCACGCTGAATGCTACGCTAAATGCTACGCTAAATGCTACGCTAAATGCTACGCTAGCTATCAATACTGTTACACAAATGCTTGTTTTGCTATGGTTGAAAAGCATATTTTGAAAATCTGAGATGACAGTGTTGTTAACAAAAGGCTAAGCTTGAGAGTTAGCATATTTATTTCATTTCATTTGCGATTTTCATGAATAGTTAACGTTGCGTTATGGTAATGAGCTTGAGGCTATAAATAGGATCCCGGATCCGGGTTTGCTCGTCGCAACTGGTTAAGGAGAAGTATATCTCCAATTCCATGTATAACACTTGTATTTTCATCAACATTTCTAATGAGTATTTCTGTAAATAGATGTGGCTCTCTGCACAATCACCGCATGTTTTAGAACTACTGAACGTAACGCGCCAATGCAAAATGAGATTTTTTTATATAAACATGCACTTTATCGAACAAAACATACACGTATTGTGTAACATGAAGTCCTATGAGTGTCATCTGATGAAGATCATCAAAGGTTAGTGATTCATTTTATCTCTATTTGTGCTTTTTGTGACTCCTCTTGGTTGGTGGTGACCTAACATAATCGTTTGTGGTGCTTTCGCTGTAAAGCATTTTTTAAATCAGACACTGTGCCTGGATTAACGAGAATTTTATCTTTAAAATGTTGTAAAATACTTGTATGCTTGAGGAATTCTAATTATGAGATTTTTGTTGTTTTGAATTTGGCGCCCTGCACTTTCACTGGCTGTTGGCGAGGTGGGACGCCCACATATCCCAGACAGGCTAGCTAAAAAACAATTGTAACAATGTATTTGAGAGATAACAAGTGCTCATTGTGCTAAAGTATTTATGTTTTCAATAGATTAAATACAGTTTACATGTGGTCAACAATCTAAGCCAACCCTGTCTGTTTTGCCCTGAGCTAAGCAATCTGTTGTAACCTAATGCCAAGACCAAACATTTTGAGTGAAGAAACCCCAATTTCCTTATATGTAATTTGCATAGGTATGTTTTACTGCTCACTTTATTTAATATTACGGTAAGTAGCACTGTGAAACATATTGTACAGGTTTTTAGCTCTATTCTATAGGTCCAGTTTGTTTGTCTGCAGTGCACTGCACTGCACCAAGCCCAAAGCCTTAGTGGTAGTGTACAGTAGCTGACGGAGCTCCTATTCCTGGGTGGCTCTCGTGGTGGTCAAGCCTCACTTTGGCCTCCCTACGTGTGCCATGATTTCTAACCGCTCCCCCTCTCCTCCAGAACCTCCACACTGGATCTCCTCTGCACCACCACTGGAGGCCTCTACACCATTTATTTACCCCCCCCCCCATCTCCGCTCTTGCATCACTCTTCAAACAACTTGTGTTAAGTCGAGCCCCAACTTCAAACATCCATTTTAAACAAACTTAAACTATCTGGTGTGAGAAAAAAACCCTACGAGTCTTATTTGCCCAGCATCGCCATTCTCCCCTCCCCCTTGTTTGTTTATCATCATTGAAGCACACTCGCTCCAGGTTGTTGCGTCAGAGTGTTGCAGTGCCGAGCGAGGCAGAGGCCTGTGCAGTGCTATGTGCTGTTTGTGTAGTGTTGTTGGTTCAGCACAGATTTCTTCAGTTAGTAAATCCCCATGGCTAGTCTCCTGAGCCCTAGTCAGTCAGTGTAGTACCGAGCAGAGGCCAGTACAGCTAGCTACGTAACACAGAAATCACACCACATAGCTAAGATACCTCACCTTGACCGCTGACTGAATCCCTCTCAGCAGGAACGTTCCTCCCCTCGTCTCCTTCCTCCAACCCTCCCTCCTTCCTTCACTCCATGTTCTCCCTATCCAGACTGCAATACAAGGCCTTTAAATAATTACACACAAAAGTCTTCCAGAGTGGCCGACTGGAAAGCCCGGGGTTGGGAAGTTAACCCTTTCCTCACAGTACTATAAATCAGCACATGAAAGTCACTTACTGCTCTCAGCCCAGCCAGCGTTTCCGGCGTTTCCGCCTCCTGGGACAAACAGCTTTCCAGAGGCAGAGTGAAATAGTCATGGCAGAAGCTCATCAGATTTTTTCTGAAAGGGAGATCTGTCCAAACCTGTCCAAACATCTCCCTATTACCTATGTATTACTGTGCAGCCGTATTCATCGACCTGGCCAAGGCTTTCGACTCTGTAATCTCCACATTCTTATTGGCAGACTCAACAGCCTTGGTTTCTCTAATGATTGCCTCGCCTGGAACACCAACTACTTCTCTGATAGAGTTCAGTGTGTCAAATCGGAGGGCCTGTTGTCCAGACCTCTGGCAGTCTCTATGGGGATGCCACAGGATTAAATTCTCGGGCCGACTCTCTTCTCTGTATACATCAATGATGTCGCTCTTGCTGCGGGTGATTCTCTGATCTACCTCTACACAGACGACACCATTCTGTATACTTCTGGCCCTTCGTTGGACACTGTGTTAACTAACCTCCAGACAAGCTTCAATGCCATATAACTCTCCTTCCGTGGCCTCCAACTGCTCTTAAATGCAAGTAAAACTAAATGCATGCTCTTCAACCGATCAATGCCGCACCTGCCAGCCCGTCCAGCATCACTACTCTGGACGGCTCTGACTTAGAATATGTGGATAACTACAAGTACCTAGGTGTCTGGTTAGACTGTAAACTCTTCTTCGAGACTCATATTAAGCATCTCCAATCCAAAATTACATTTCCTATTTTGCAATATAGCCTCCTTCACTCATGCTGCCAAAAACACCCTCTTAAAACTGACCATCCTACCGATCCTCAACTTTGGCGATGTCATTTATAAAATAGCTTCCAACACTCTACTCAACAAATTGGATGCAGTCTATCACAGTGCCATCCGTTTTGTCACCAAAGCCCCATATTCTACCCACCACTGCGACCTGTACGCTGTCGTTGGCTGGCCCTCGCTTCACTCTCGTCACCAAACCCACTGGCTCCAGGTCATCTACAAGTCTCTGCTAGGTAAAGCCCCGCCTTATCTCAGCTCACTGGTCACCATAGCTGCACCCACTCGTAGCACGTGCTCCAGCAGGTATATCTCACTGGTCACCCCCAAAGCCAATTCATCCTTTGGCCGCCTTTCCTTCCAGTTCTCTGCTGCCAATAACTGGAACGAACTGCAAAAATCACTGAAGCTGGAGACTCATATCTCCCTCACTAGCTTTAAGCACCAGCTGTCAGAGCAGCTCACAGATCACTGCACCTGTACATAGCCAATCTGTAAACACCCCATCAAACTACCTCATCCCCATACTGTATTTATTTATTTATCTTGCTCCTTTGCACCCCAGTATCTCTTACATGCACATTCATCTTCTGCACATCTACCATTCCAGTGTTTAATTGCCATATTGTAATTACTTAGCCACCATGGCCTATTTATTGCCGTAACTCCCTTATCTTACCTCATTTGCACTCACTGTATATAGACTTTTTTATTAATTTTTTTCTACATTATTATTGACTGTATGTTTTGTTTATCCCATGTTTAACTGTGTGTTGTTGTATGTGTCGAACTGCTTTGCTGTATCTTGGCCAGGTCGCAGTTACAAATGAGAACTTGTTCTCAACTAGCCTACCTGGTTAAATAAAGGTTAAATAAAATACAAATGAAAAATGTATATAGTAAACTTTTAACCAGAGCTGGCACACTATTATTAGCTACAGTATATAGTGTTTACTTGGTCAGGGCCCAGCCAGTGTCTTGAAAGGGGAGGATAGTGGAGAGGTAAAAGTGCAGTATGCTAGGCTTGTTGAATGCAGGGTTAAATTGAAATGGAGGAAATGGTTGAGGGAGGGTTAATATCAAAGAGAGAGTCTATGGAGCTGTCCACTGCTGGTGCTGATACACAGTAGCACTCAGAGAGAGATGCAACAGGAATGTATGGCGTAGGATAAAAGCTGGTATATGAATAATTCCTCATATGCGCTCCATTAAACATCAACCAAGTTCAAAGAATGACAAGGGAGCATGAACAAATGTTCTATTCAGGGTTACGCTATGTGCTTTGCTACTACTTAACCAACTTATACCTTCAATATCATAGCATATTACTTTTATCTGTGCTTTTAGTAACCACAGTGAACTAAAACTAACACTCACTCAGCACACAAACAGTTTGATCTCAGATTATGTGGAACACTTCTCACCAGTGGGAGAGGGTGCTAGCGAGCATCAAGAGGGAAGCTGTACTTTTCATCATCTTTGCATGCCAAGTGTAGGTTGCCTTGGACGCAGGCACAGGGATCTGGCTTTGCACAGGCTGCTCTTTACTGGAGGAGGAAAACCCAGGCGCACAGCTTGGCTCCTGGTAATGCAGATGGCGGTGATAGTATATGAGGGTTATGTGCAAACGGAATGCCAATGAATACTTATGTGTTTAAAGCACATTGTCGTGGTGGTGGGAGGATCCTGCAGGAGGCTGTTGCAGTGGCTTCATCTCAGCCCAGAGCAGAGTGTGAGGGTTTGGGGAGAGGGGCTGTGGAGTCGGGCTTAGGGGCTGGTGGAACTTCCTCTCTCTGTCTTTTTGTCAGTCTGTATACACACTCAGAATTATAGAAGAGGGTGCATATTCACACACACAGGCAAAACACACAAGAATGCATGTGCAAGTTACTATCATGTTACATATAGTGTTGTAAAATGAAGAACAAACATACACACACACACTAGTGATGCGTGGGTTGACTCAAAACCCACAGTCCGTCCCCATGGTGATATCCGCTGGGCAGACAGGTTTAGGGTCATGAAATATTGTGTGGTTGAAGGGTAGGTAGGTGGGTGGCGAGCGGGTTTAATAAACAGAAAACAATACCTTAAAAATCCATAAATGTATTTTTGTGCAGTTTATAAGCTTCATTGAGGTTTTCCATATTTTGTTTTAGGCTATCAGGCATTAGTGCATAAGTGTAAGCTTTATGTCCTAACTGTACCCGCATCAAATAGCCTACACGCCAATTGCGAAATTATTTTGGGAACGGACAGAAAACGTTAGCATCAATCCACGGAGTTAAATTCAATAAGAGAAAAGCTGTGAAAGGAGAGTTAAAAATCAAGAGAAGGGAGGGCCAGAAAAGTAATGTTTGGAAAGATTTGGTTACATGGTAAAAGAGAATGATAGCAGTGCTGGCTATGTTATGTGGGATTTTTGTGAGGCGCTATACAAATTCGACAAGTTGGGTATTTCAAATAGGCACATCAAGGGAACTGTAGCCTACTGTTCAGATGGGTTAAATGGAAGCTGAAATCTGGACACTGACTGTAGGTCTATAACCTCTCACATAGCCTTAATTGACTCTTTTTGCAGTAAAATGATACACCAAATGTAGGCAACATTTTGACTCGGGAGCAGGAGTGGAGAAATATGACACTGGAGGAAAAGGGTTAATATCAGCGGATATCTTTACATAACACGTTTTTGATATTCTAGAGCAGGTATTCCCCCAGGGATACGCGCAATGCCTTCGGGGGTAGGCCAAATAAAAATGTGATTCACATTTTTATATATATATATAATATATATATATATATATATATATATATATATATATATATATATATATATATATATATGTGTGTAAAATTAAATTACTTTTTTTCACATTTTCAAATAGTCCATTTATGCTTTCCAACGGGGCTATACATTTGGGTGAGGTTTTTATTTTTCACCTGAGTAGCCTCGTTTTACTGCCAAAAATAAAATTAAACCATCTAGTGTTCAGCGAAATAACAACACAATTTCCAATACAGGTAGCCTAGTCAAATAATTAACATCCAATCACATTAACTGTTACTCTCTCGCGGAAATTCCACTATGTAGCCAAACGTAGCTGGTATTTCCATCATCGTATGATTTTTTAAGTGCAAATGAACTCAAGCTTACGGACAATGTCAAATGTGATATAGCGAAGCACCTGAGTGAGTTGGGTGCACAATTACACAGATACTTTCCCGAAATGGATGACAAAACAACTGGATTCGTTATCCCTTTCATGCCCTTCCTCCAGTCCACTTACCGATATCTGAACAACAGAGCCTCATCGAATTTGCCACAAGCGGTTCTGTGAACATTTTATTTAATCAGAAGCCACTGCCAGATTTCTGGATTAAACTGCGCTTAGAGTATCCTGCCTTGGCAAATTGCGCTTAGGGCTAGGCCCCTTTTTTTCTCAATTTCCACCTGAATGACATGCCCAAAATAAACTGCCTGTTGCTCAGGCCCTGAAGCCAGGATATGCATATAATTGGTACCATTGGAAAGAAAACACTTTGAAGTTTGTAGAAATGTTAAAATAATGTAGGAGAATTTAACATAATAGATATGGTAGGAGAAAATCCAAAAGAAAAACCAACCAGATTTTTTTGTTTTGAGTGACCATCCTCTTAGAATGGCAAGTATAAGGTCATATTAAAAACTAGCTCCATGGATGCAATTCCTATGGCTTCCACTGGGTGTCAGCAGTCTATGTTCAAGGTTTCAGGCTTGTAACTTCAAAAACTAATAAGAAATATCAGTTTTAGTACAGGGACACAGTCTTGGAAATTCTTCTTGGTGCGCGCCATGAAGACAGGACGCACCTGCTTAAATCTGTTTCCTATTGAACATACTTTTTTCCGTAAGAAATATTATAATTTGCTAAGATTTTAGGGTATCTGAGGAGTAAATAGAAACGTATTTTGACTTGTTGAAATAAAGTTTAGGGGTAGATTTTCGGATTCCTTTCTCTGCATGCTGAACAATTGGATTACTCAAATCGATGGCGCCAACTAAACTGACTTTTTGGGATATAAAGAAGGATTTTAACCTCTTGGTGTTAGGGGGCAGTATTTTCATTTTTGGAAAAAAAACGTTCCCGTTTTAAGCGGGATATTTTGTCAGGAAAAGAGCTAGAATATGCATATAATTGACTTTGGGTAGCTTTGGATAGAAAACACTCTAACGTTTACAAAACTGTAAAGATATTGTCTGTGAGTATAACAGAGCTGATGTTGCAGGCGAAAGCCTGAGAAAAATCCAATCCGGCAGTGCCCCAGGTTTTATACGGAGCTTTGGATAGAAAACACTCTAACGTTTCCAAAACTGTAAAGATATTGTCTGTGAGTATAACAGAGCTGATGTTGCAGGCGAAAGCCTGAGAAAAATCCAATCCGGCAGTGCCCCAGGTTTTGAATGCGCTGCGTTCCAATGACTCCCTATTCAGCTGTGAATGTACCATCAACGAGCTTACGCTTTCTACGTATTCCCCAAGGTGTCTACAGCATTGTGACATAGTTTTACGCATTTCTGTTGAAGAATAGCCGTAGGCGGCCACATTGCGTAAGTGGTCACATGGTGGCTCCGAGAGAGATTCTCGCGTAAAATACAGAGGTAGCCATTACTCCAATCGGTCCTAGTGAAAAACTAATTGTCCCGACGGATATATTATCGAATAGATATTAGAAAAACACCTTGAGGATGGATTCTAAACAACGTTTGCCATGTTTCTGTCGATATTATGGAGCTAATTTGGAATATTTTTCGGCGTTGTGGTGACCGCAATTTCCGGGCGATTTCTCAGTCAAACGTGAAGAACAAACAAAGCTATTTCGCCTACAAAAATAATATTTTGGGAAAAAAGTTAGCTTTGGCTGTCTACCTGGGAGTATCGTCAGTGGAAACATCCGAAGTTCATCAAAGGTAAACAATTTAATTTGATTGCTTTTCTGATTTCCGTGATAAGGTTGCCTGCTGCTAGCAAGGCATAATGCTATGCTAGGCTATGATAAACTTACACAAATGCTTGTCTAGCGTTGGCTGTAAAGCATATTTTGAAAATCTGAGATGACAGGGTGATTAACAAAAGGCTAAGCTGTGTTCCAATATATTTAACTTGTGATTTTCATGAATAGGAATATTTTCTAGGAAGATTTATGTCCGTTGCGTTATGCTAATTTGTGTTAGATGATGACAACGGTCCCGTTCACGGGATGGGGTGTCACTACAGGTTAAACGACACTACACATTAAAGCTGGGACCCTTTGGATGACAAATCAGAGGAAGATTTTTTAAATGTAAGTGAATATTTAATCTCTATTTGTGAATTTATGAAAACTCTGCCATCCTCAAATAATTGCATGGCATGTTTCCGCTGTAATAGCTACTGTAAATTGGACAGTGCAGTTAGATTCACAAGAATTTAAGCTTTCAACCGATATACGACACTTATATGTACCTAAATGTTTAATATCCATAATTTCTATGGTTAAATATTTGAATTGCGCACCCTCCAGTTTCACCGGAAGTTGTCCCGCTAGTGGGATGCCTAGCCCTAATAGACACTTATGCCCTTTGCAACCACGTACCTATGCTAGAGTAGATTCTCTGCCCTCACTAGCATAAAAACTAAATACCGGCACAGACTTTGTGTGGAAAATTATTTAAGACTGAGACTCTCTCCAATACAACCCAACATTGCAGGGTTATGTGCATCCTTTCAAGCACACCATTCTCATTAACCTGTGGTGAGTTATTCACCATTTTCGATGAACAAATAAGGTTTTCTTTGTAATATGGTATTTGAGGTATATTACAAATTTGGTATATAATTGAGGTAATGGAGACTTGGACCCCCAAGTCATAAGAAGCTGTTAAGAAGCCTTTTGGACCTAGACTTGACGCTCCGGTACCGCTTGCCGTGTGGTTACAGATAGAACAGTCTATGACTAGGGTGACTGGAGTCTTTGATCATTTGTAGGGCCTTCGTCTGACACCGCCTGGTATAGAGGTCCTGGATGGCAGGAAACTTGGCCCCGGTGATGTATGAGGCCGTACGCACTACCCTCTGTAGTGTCTTAAGGTCGGAGACCGAGCAGTTGCCATACCAGGCAGTGATGCAACCTGTCAGGATGCCAAATCTTTTCAATATCCGGAGGGGGAATAGACTTTGTCGTGCCCTCTTCACGACTGTCTTGTTGTGTTTGGACCATGATAGTTTGTTGGTGATATGGAACTTGAAGCTCTCAACCTGCTCCATTACAGCACCATTGATGCGAATGGGAGCGTGCTCGTTCCTCCTTTTCTTATAGTCCACAATCCATGGCTTCTAGTTTGGGTATGTACGTACAGTCAGCGTATGTCATTGATGCACTTATTGATGAAGCCAGTGACTGATCTGGTGTACTCCTCAATGCCATCGGAAGAATCCTGGAACCTATTCCAGTCTGTGCTAGCAAAAGTCCTGCATCTGCGTCATCTGACCACTTCTTTATTGACCTTAGTCACTGGTGCTTCCTGCTTTGGTGTTTGCTTGTAAGCAGGAATCAGGAGGATAGAATAATCTTCAGATTTGTCAAATGGAGGGCAAGGGAGAGC
Source organism: Oncorhynchus clarkii lewisi (assembly GCF_045791955.1). Lineage (NCBI taxonomy): Eukaryota > Metazoa > Chordata > Actinopteri > Salmoniformes > Salmonidae > Oncorhynchus > Oncorhynchus clarkii. The sequence goes on along the minus strand of NC_092150.1, from coordinate 17,646,827 downwards.
TTTGCATGCGTCTCTGTATGTGGAGTAAAGATGGTCAAGAGTTTTTTTTCTTGTGGTTGCACATTTAACATGCTGGTCTAAAATAGGTCAAACGGATTTAAGTTTCCCTGCATTAAAGTCCCCGGCCACTAGGAGCTCCGACTCTGGATGAGCGGTTTCCTGTTTGCTTATGGCCTTATACAGCTATACTCCCTGGACTCATACGGTATCAGGGAGATTTCTGGGGTCCGGATTGGATACATGTAGAAACTGTCCCATTACAGAGAATATCCTAGCTCCGTATATGAAATTATAGACATGCGTATGTATTTGGAGCATGTCTACTCTTTATATTTAATAAAATATACACTTTTGCCCAGTGTGATTTCATTCTTTCAGCATCTTGAGAGAATGCAAATGTGCAGTTTGATACCGTTTGTACAAGTGCTATCTTTATCAGCATCATAAAAGCTGATAGTATAAATAAAATATGCATATATTGTTTTTATTTAATAAAATAAGCTGAACTGAAATCATATAAGAAACATGTTGGGTCATTTTCACAGCTTTCTATTTCCTTACAATTGGTCAAATTGGAAAGTTTGGAATTTGGAAGTTTTTTAAATTTGTTATTGCATTTTCTCCCTGGTTCCTAAACATCTTTGCTCCTTGGAAGAAGCAGAGATGACAAATAACTTTACTGATGTCAATATTGTCAGCATTAATTTGATTGATTTTTTACATTATTCTGGTGAGCAAGGGTTTATTTAGTCTTCTAGGGCAACATAATGGAAGAAGAGAAGCTGTATGCATCTAATTATACTAACAAATAGCCTACTAAAATGTTGGTAGCCTAAAGCACATTTTCTATATTATTTTCTATATTAGCAGGTTAGGGTCGGGCCTTTTCACTTCATCACATATAGTCAGGCGGTTGAGGATGGGTTGTATGCAATTGCGGGCGGTTGCGGGTGAACAAACAAACAAACACACACACACAAACACAACAAAATAACATTTTCACAAACTTGTAGTATAGCACGCTTCAGATGTGACCTACTTATAGATACACTCCACAACCACAATATTAACATGATCAATCATACCGCAACACTACACCATGAGATGGTATGTTGCTACGGAACATACAGTATTTAGTCGACGTGAGGTTTTTGTTTTTGTGTGAAACATTGCCTGGAGAGGGGGCAAAATAATTAAATAGTATTTTAAATTATGCTGTCAGTTATTAGCTACTTATTATTAATTATCTTCAAATGAGCGTGACTAAGTGTGGTATCCACCCTGGAATTTAATGAACAATCACTGTTCATATTTCAAATCTTAGGCTCTGAGTTCACAAGTCTACTCTTTCTGTGTAAAACTGTATTTCGGCTCTGTAGTCTCAGCCCATAGTTAGGCCTACCAGTGAACATTTACACTGTACACGGCCACAACTAATCAAACTTTGTCTTTCTCCCCCTCTCTCTCTTTCTCCTCCATGCTTCTGCCTCTGGTGCTGCTCTGACTCAGGTAAGAAATGTTTCTATCATTCAACCAATCAGTAGCGACATGGCCCTTAGTTAGCTACACCCTGACAGCATGCCTGCATGCAGAGATTTAGATGTGTAAAAATTGCAGCAGTCACATTTCCCCAACATGAACAACATTGGCCTGGTGGATTGCATAGTAAATCCCCTCCCTGTGCATCCTTTGTGTGGGACCTTTATCAAGACTGATATTCCTCTGGTAATAAAACCCATTTGACAGGTTGGGAGGTGCGAGGAGCTAAAGATGCTCGCTCACGGAAAACAGCTTAGGCTGCCACTGCTGGGGCTCTTCATCCCTACATGCCGCGCCACACCACACCGCCAGCACAGGCAGCCTTCATGTGACAGGCCCCAATTTATGACAAATGGCTGAACGCAGAGCAGGCTAACAGGGAGGTAATGGCCACTGGCTCATTAATACGCTGGGTCACCGTGGGCCTGGGCCTGCATGGGCCTGCCTCTGTCTACCCTCCCTTCCTCCAGGAGAGAGAGAAAGACCGGCAGACAGGCAGACAGACAGGTTCTCCACATGAGGTCTTGGATGACTCAACTACTGATGTTTGACCTCCTTCCACACAGATGTACTCCCTCATTGAAATTTGATTACAACTCTAATTTTCTGGTCAAGAGGGGTCTAGAAGGGTCTCCTAAATAGACCCTGGCCTCTAACCCCCTGCCATTGGCACTAGGGGTGACAGAGAGGTACAGCCTGTGATCATTCCCACGGCAACACTGCTCAATTCCACCTTAATTGCCATCGCTATCCAATAAAACTATTTTTTATTGACGCTCACGGACGTCCCAACTGTACCCTGAACACCTCTTCCAAAATCAATAGGCAGGCTCAGCATTCTCTCTCTCTCTTCCTTCCTATCTCCCCCTCGCTCTTTCTCTTCCACCCTCTCTCACTCTCTCTCGACCCTCTCTCCCTCACTCTCTCTCTGTCCAGACTCCTTAACAAAGGGCTCTCGAAGGGCCCAGGCACAAACTGCTGGCCCTGTCTTTCTATTAATAAATGGCATTAACTACCTGGCCCTTGAGGGACTATTCATTTTAAAGATGAAGTACCCTAAAGTACAACACAATGCCGTCTCATTTTTACTGCTACCTCATTACTGCTCATGGCGTCTCTAGACTCATCTCTTAACCCCCCCTCCCTTTCCTTCATCCCTCTATCCCTCCATCCCTGCCTCTCCGACTCACTCCTCTTATTCACTGCCTGTGCACACACAGCATCTCGTTGCTGCTGGCGCAATCAACAGCGAAACAAGAAACATTATTATGATGATGATAATGGCCAAGGAGACGTTCCCTTTAAGATAGATTTCAAATGTTCTAAAACTACCATCAGCCTTTGAATGGCCCGATTTCCAGCTCTTAAAGCAGGGGAGTAATCGTCATGATAAATCTAATGCGTTGCATTAAAGTGTGTTATACTAGGGTAATTACCATATATTAATCTGCTTTATTGTGGAGTTTGTGTGTATCTATCTGCACAATAAGCTGCCCAAGCAATTTACCAGGATCCATGTCAACCCTGTTCCATGGTCAGCTGAATGGGTTACAGCAGATAGGCCCTCTCTCTTTTTTAATTACTAGCCCTTTGAATGTAAGCACAATATCCCATCTCTATTTCTGGACCATGGTAATATCAGGATCAAAGAGATCGCTGCATGCAGATAAAGAAAGAAAGGCAGAAGCAACATTTTGATTGGCGCCTCTCATTTGCCACCATACATCATTTTAGGGTTTTCTGCAGAAGATGAATCAGAACGGAAGCATGGAATTGTCTTCCTCTGAGTCTGAATGTCAAAATATTTGTTCCAGGATTAGGTTTGTTTTAGAATCCTGGCGAATGGGTGTTGGGGAAGGGAGGGTTTGAAGTTCTGGATGAACAACCTCATTATCCCCAACCCAGCACACAGTTATTCCCTATGAAGTGGAGATAAAAGGACGTGAAAAGCTGAGAGCAAGGAGAAATAAGAAAAAGTGGGAGGAAAAAAAGGCATGAAAGAAAATAAATGTGGAAAAGAAAAGAAGCCAGGAACAAATTAGGAGGGGGAGGAAGGAATGAAGGAAAGGCACCATGTGTTGGTAGAAGAAGAGAAAAATCAAGTGAAAGAAAGAGAGAGATAGAATTACTGGGAGATAGCAATTCCACTGGTGTAACTGGTTTTATCGGCACTGGGAACTGGTGAAGTAAGTCCCCGCTACTCTTTGTGAAGTCCTCAAAACAATTTCAAATTAATCTCCACTGATATGGGTAATTTTAATTAAAAGCTGAATGTTTTAGCCTTTATTATGTTCTTATGTTTGAAGCCTCAATTTTCCCTTTTCTTTTCTTGTTCATTTCTTGCCCTCTATCTTCTTTTTCATTCTCATTCTATCTCACCCTGCAACTTGTAATCTGATAAAGAGCTGAGCAGTTGGAGGGGAGAGGAGTGGGGTAGCGAGTGGGTGAATGAGGAGGTGTCCAAGAATGGGGAAGGGGTTTCATTTGGATAGACTTTGTGCTGTGAATCACAGCCTTTGCCTTGTGAGCAATGGGTTTAATTCTGCCCGCGACAGCAGTGTCCACACAAGGTTTTGTGGAGCAGATATTTTAATCCATCATGCGTACGTGCACCCCTTACATACCCAGAGAGAACGCCCTTTTGTTTTTTGTATTTTAGAAGAAAAGTGGATCAAGTAAACATTGTTCAGGGAAAATGAATTCCGAGCTACCCCAGCTAGCGCATAACGTTGTGAGAACCATATGTTTCTTAGAGCTTGATGGAGCGTGGTTGTACTAGGATTATTTTGCAGACAAATTTCCACAACTTTCTGGAAATAGTGCAGGATAGCTGTTTGGCTTTGGAATGTTCTCAGCACATTTAAGGAACTTGACAAAAAAATGTAATTTTCTTGGTATTTCATTGCTTTTACAGAATGTTTCCTAAAACTTCAAACATGGTTACATTTCATTTGCAATTTGGTAATGTTCTAGGTACATTCTCTAACTGGTTTGGCATTGAGAATATTGTCAAATAGTTCAGAGAATGTTAAGAAATAACGTTCTTCTATGGGAATGTCAGGGCCAGGTTGCATAAACTACTAGCTGACTAGTTAGCTATAGCTACTCTGTAAGCTAGCTTGACATACTAGAAATATAATATAAAGTTGAGAAAAAAGTAATTACAATAAATGTTGTTTATTATCTTCTGAAGCAATTTGGCTATCCTGTCTTGATTGTAGTTCTATTTTGCTACCTCACAAATTGAAAGTGATCTCTTTGAACAGACATTTCGTCAGTGAATCAGGTCGTCTCCATGGTAACCAGATAATCTTTCTGTCATACATGCCTTCACACTACTGTAAAACCCCTTAAGTATGCCTTTACCTAAGGACATATTTGAGGGGCTCTATGCAATGCCCTTAAACAAGGGAAAATTATTCCTGAAGGCAAACATTTAAGGGAAACACTTAAGTTGTTTTATGTAACCGGGCCCAGCACTTCAGCATACCGTTTCCTACAGGTTTCCTGATGGTTCTATTTAAAGTAATGTTTGCCCACTAATTGGCCACACCCGATATTAATGAGTGCCTGTTTTCTTTGAAATGGGTTCTGTTTGAATAGACTAAAATGAACAGCTTTGTATATGTAAAAAAACAACATGGCATGCTAGCTCCATCCTGGTGGTGCAGTGGATTAATTACATGGATAGAGAACAAAATATTATATGTTCAAATCTCACTGATGCCATGTCACCAGGAAATTAAATTGTGCTTGGAGTTCAAAAAAGTTAACCCAAAAAAAGCTAGCAGTATTATTAAATATCTTATTGAAACATTCAGTGAAAGTTGAATTTCTGTTCTCAGAACGTTAATAAAACCTCCCATGAAACGTTCAGGGAAATGTAGTAATACGCTCTCAGAATCTACCTGCAACCGTTCTCAGAGTGTTTTACTGGTCAGGAAACGTTCCCAGAACGTTCCCAAAATAAAAACATACGTTCCCACAACTTCCAAGGAACCACATGTGCTTGCTAGGATGCCACTCACATACACACATGCACGCAAGCACACGCACATAAGTACACGCACACTATTACACATACACTCTCAAATATATGTGAAAATACACCCACTCACATACTCTATGCAAGTCCCTTCAACGTACTTCACATGGATGTGAACCAAATTCATTCACACATAGCGGAAAACAAAAACACATTATCAGACGTCCACCCCCAGCCCCCCACCCCCTCGTGTGTTTGTGTTTACGATGCGTTGCGGCCTAGCTCCCATCCCTCTGTGGAGTGCAGTCGTGGCCCAGTGTGCAGCGGCATGAAAGCAGCTGCCAAATGCGTCTTTGAAGAGGAGTTCAGAGGCGCCAGTGTACACGTGCCTGTAGCCGGCTGACATACATCCTCCCACCCGGCACTACACACACACACACACACTCACGATTGATGCACATAGACACACATGCACTAACACAACCACATACAGATACACACACACCACACGGATGCACACACACACACACACACACACACACACACACACACACACACACACACACACACACACACACACACACACACACACACACACACACACACTACATGCACATACATATAATTACACACACGTGCACACATACAGGCTCCCCTTCGAATAGTTGCAGACAGTCAAATCTCTCCCAACTCTGTCACTTTTCAAAGAGCGGGGGCCACTGATTCTCTTGGTCTTTGTTTGGAGTGATATAGCCGCTGAAGGTACACTCTTTATTGAATACTGCTCTACTGGAGCATACTCATCTGGTTTTGCTGGTGTATGTCACTCATCAGTTATCTGTACAACTTGTCAGCCATCTTGATTGGTTTGATAGCATAATGCTATCCACGTTATATACTATTGCTGCATAAAGAAAACAAATCTCCAAGACCATCACCTAATATTCTACAAGTAGAGAGTTCAAAAGCAATCTGAAAGCAGAAAACATTACACACATTGAACATTTCAGAAAAATAACCACTTGATGGCTGACATTTTATTTGGTCTGTATTTTCACACGCAATCTGAATAGTGTGAAGATGAAATGGGTTGTGACTGGATGGAGTACAGCTACGGCCAGAAGTGACTTTTGGTAGCAGGTTAGAAGAGTGTTTTAGCTAACCCTAACCCAAAGCTCTGCGCATCAAGCCTATATTTTACTAAGAAAATGCTATGTCAGAATGCGGCGCATGGGTGCTGCTGTGAATGGTGTCTTTTACAGGAGGTAGGTGGCACCTTCATTGGGGAGGACAGGCTCGTGGTAACGGCTGGAGCGGAATCACATGGTTTCCTTGTGTTTGATGCCATTACATTCACTCTGTTCCAGCCATTATTATGAGCTGTCCTCCCACTCAGCAGCCTCCTCTGGTGTATGTACAGTAGACTACAGTACATGCACAAACTGGTGGTGTGCAACATTACCATAAACTTCAGATACTTCTGGCTTAAAAAAGCACAAAAATGCACATAGGCCTAGAATACAGTAGAGTAGTCTATTGTTGAATTGATTACATGCATGTACAGTTTTTGCACATCAACTAGTTAAGAAACAGTGGCCCTAATCAGTGGTGGAAAAGTAAACGTAAACATACCTTAATAGAAAATGACTAGTTGATGAGTAAAAATGAGTAAAAGTGAAAGTCACAGAGTTTAACTCCACTTGAGTAAAAGTTGAAAAGTATTTGATTTAACATATACTTAAGTATGAAAAGTAAATGTAAAAGTATAAATCGTTTCAAATTCTTTATATTAAGCAAATCAGACGGCACCATTTTCTTGTTTTTATTTTATTTACGGATAGCCAGGGGCACACAACACTCAGACATCATTTACAAACGAAGCATTTGTGTTTAGTGAGTCCGCAATATCAGAGAGAGATGAACCTGGAGAAGAGTCCCTTATCAAGCTGGTCCTGGGTCTCTGTTCACAAACACAAACACATCCCACAGAGCCCCAGGACAGCAACACAATTAGACCCAACCAAATCATGAGAATACAAAAAGATAATTACTTAACACATTGGAAAGAATTAACAAAAAAACTGAGCAAACTAGAATGCTACAGAGAGTACACAGTGGCAGAATACCTGACCACTGTGACTGACCCAAAATTAAGGAAAGCTTTGACTATGTACAGACTCAGTGAGCATAGCCTTGCTGTTGAGAAAGGCCGCCGTAGGCAGACCTGGCTCTCAAGAGAAGACACTGCCCACAAAATTAGGTGGAAACTGATCTGCACTTCCTAACCTCCTGCCAAATGTATGACCATATTAGAGACACATTTCCCTCAGATTAAACAGATCCACAAAGAATTCGAAAACAAACCCGATTTTGATAAACTCCCATATCTACTGGGTGAAATACCACAGTGTGCCATCACAGCAGCAAGATATGTGACCTGTTGCCACAAGAAAAGGTCAACCAGTGAAGAACAAACACCATTGTAAATACAACCCATATTTATGCTTATTAATTTCCCCTTTTTTACTTTAACCATTTGCACATCGTTTCAACATTGTATATATACATAATATGACATTTGTAATGTCTTTATTCTTTTGGAACTTCTGTGAGTGTAATGTTTACTGTTCATTGTCATTGTTTATTTCACTGTAGTATATTATCTACTTCACTTGCTTGGGGCAATGTTAACACATGTTTCCCATGCCAATAAAGCCCATTGAATTGAATTGAATGAGCGAGAGAGAGAGAGAGAGAGAGAGAGAGAGAGAGAGAGAGAGAGAGAGAGAGAGAGAGAGAAAAACCCACAGAGGGGGGAACTCCTATGGGAATAGATCCCCCAACATTTCAGGACTGATGCCCAACCTGATCAATGTTATTGGGCCAAGGTAAAACTCCAACGAGCAGTGACATGTTGGTTTATGGTTCCTGTCCAATAACAGGCCACACTGACCCCTGCGCAGGCAGCCGGGCCAACGCAGGCAGACAGGCATAGAAACGTGCCTGTTGATCTTTATTTGTAGCTGGATGGACACAGATCCCTGTGGGGATGTATAGGTTAATCAGACATGTTGCTGTGTATTAGTGTGTCTATCACCAGGCCCCGGCTCCATTCCATGTCTCCCGTACACAGTTTCCTCAATGGTAATGGAGCTAAGTGCAGTCTAATGGACTTCCTGTCTTGTCCACTGGTATCAGGCGGCAGGGCTTCCCTGTGATACAGCTATTGATCCGTGATACGATCTGGCTGGATGTGGATGTGGATGTTTGAGGTGGAGGTGGGGAGAGGTCCTATAGGGTCAGAAGGACAAGGGGCCAAGGGTTAGGGCCATTGCTAGGGGCAAGGGCTAGGTCAGGATAGGGCCTCTCAATAACAACTCTCCCTGAGAGCTAAATGGTCCTCTGGATAAAATACTAATGTCATAAGAATGATTTACATGACCCCTCTCTCTCTCTCTCAATTAAATTAAATGAAATTCAACTGGATTTATTGGCATGGGAAGCATACTGAATGTTCACATTGCCAAAGCAAGTGAAATAGATAATAAACAAAAGTGAAATAAACAATAACAAATGGACAGTAAACATTACACTCACAAATGTTTCAAAGGAATAGAGACATTTCAAATATCATATTATGGCTATGTACAGTATTATAACGATGTGCAAATACTGTAATTAAAGTACAAAAGTGAAAATAAATAAACATAAATATGGGTTGTATTTACAATGGTGTTTGTTCTTCACTGGTTGCCCTTTTCTTGTGGCAACAGCTCACAAAGCTTGCTGCTGTGATGGCACACTGTGAAATTTCACCCAGTAGATATGGGAGTTTATCAACATTGGATTTGTTTTTGAATTTTTTGTGGGTCTGGGTATTCTGAGGGAAATATGTCTATAATATGGTCATTCATTTGGCCCCTCATTTTGTGGGCAGTGTGCACATAGCCTGTCTTCTCTTGAGAGCCAGGTCTGCCTTTGGTAGTCTTTCTCAACAGCAAGGCTATGCCCACTGAGTCTGTACATAGTCAGGTATTCTGCCACTGTGTACTCTCTGTTTAAGCCCAAATAGGACTCCAGTTTGCTCTGTTTTTTGGTAAATTCTTTCCAACGTGTCAAGTAATCATCTTTTGGTTTTCTCATGATTTGGTTGGGTCTGATTGTGTTGCTGTTGCGGTCCTGGGGCTCTGTGGGGTCTGTTTCTGTTTGTGAACAGAGACCCAGGACCAGCTTGCTTAAGGGACTCTTCTCTTGGTTAATCTTTCTGTAGGTGATGGCTTTGTTATGGAAGGTTTGGAAATGGCTTCCTTTTAGGTGGTTGTAGAATTTAACGTCTCTTTTCAGGATTTGGATCATTAGCGGGTATCAGTCTAATGTGCATGCATTTGTTGAATTCTTCATGCAGAGTCTCAATTTGGTGTTTGTCCCATTTTCTGAATTCTTTGTTGGTGAGCAGACCCTAGACCCCACAACCATAAAGGGAAATGGGTTCTATAAATGATTGATCTATTTTTATCCAGATCCTAATTAGTATGTCGAATTTTATGTTCCTTTTGATGGCATAGAAGGCCCTTCTTGCCTTGTCTCTCAGATTGTTCACAGCTTTGTGGAAGTTACCTGTGGTACTGATGTTTCTGCTGAGGTAGGTATATTTTTTTATGTGCTCTAGTGCAACGGTGTCTAGATAGAATTTGTATTTATGGTACTGGCAAATTGAAATTTTTGGAACACCATTATATTTGTCCTACTGAGATTTACTGTCAGGGCCCAGGTCTGATAGAATCTGTGCAGAAGATCTAGGTGCTGCTGTAGGCCCTCCTTGGTTGGGGATAGAAGCACCAGATCATTAGCAAACAGTAGACATTTGACTTCAGATTCCAGTAGGGTGAGGCTGGGTGCTGCAGACTGTTCTACTGGCCTCGCCAATTTGTTGATATATATGTTGAAGAGAGTGGGGCTCAAGCTGCATCTTTGTCTCAACCCACAGCCACGTGGAAAGAAATTGTTTTTTTTCTAAGTTTAACTGCACACGTGTGTACATAGATTTTATAATGTCATATGGTTTTGCCCCAACACCACTTTCCATCATTTTGTATAGCAGACCCTCATGCCATTTTGTTTTGGTTTGTTTGTCAATTAGGGTGTGCAGGGTGAATACGTGATCTGTCAAATGGTAATTTGGTAAAAAAAAACTATTTGACATTTGCTCAATACATCGTTTTCACTGAGGAAATGTATTAGTCTGCTGTTAATGATAATGCAGAGGATTTTTCCAAGGTTGCTGTTGACGCATATCCCACAATAGTTATTATAGTTATTAGGATGATGTTAAGGAGTTAGCCAATTAGAATTTGTGGTCTGTATATTTTATAAATTCATTTAGGATACCATCAACATCACAGGCCTTTTTGCGTTGGAGAGTTTGTATTTTGTCCTGTAGTTCATTCAATGTAATTTGTAATTGAACATGTATATGTTTTTGCTGTTTGTTCTTTGTTATATGCCAAAAAGTGGTTTATCCATACATCTCCATTATGGATAGATAACTCTTCGTGTTGTTGTTTGTTTTGTGTGTTCCAATTATCCCAGAAGTGGTTAGATTCTATGGATTCTTCAATTACATCGAGCTGATTTCTGACGTGCTGTTCCTTCTTTTTCTGTAGTAAATTTCTGTATTGTATTAGTGATTCGCCAGAGTGAAAGCGTCGGCTCAGATTTTCTGGGTCTCTATGTTTTTGGTTGGATAGGTTTCTCAAGTTCTTTCTTAGGTTTTTGCATTCTTCATCAAACCATTTGTCATTGTTTTTATCCTGTCAAGTCCTTCTACTGCCAAGTTTACACCTTCACTATTACAGTGAAATGTTTTGTCCAGGAAGTTGTCTAAAAGGGTTTACATTTGTTGTTGCCTATTTGTTTTTTGTTAGGTTTCTAAACTACTTTCCTGCCATCTACAACATTTCTCTCTCTCTCTCTCTCTCTCTCTCTCTCTCTCTCTCTCTCTCTCTCTCTCTCTGTCTCTCTGTCTCTCTGTCTCTCTCTCTATCTCTCTCTCTCTCTCTCTCTCTCTCTTTCTCTCTCTCTCTCTTTCTCTCTCTTCCTCCCCCACACGCACAGAGCAGGCTATAACTCAGGTCTATCAAAGCATCATGGAGTCAGGAGGCAAGGCCCTGTGTTTGGGTCAGGCAGGGTGCACTTCATTTGCACAATTAGCACAGAGGCATGTGGGCTGCTCAATGTGTGGCTGCTGACACCAGGCCATCAGAAAGCCTGTTCATTTTCCTATGCTCCACCACATTATTGGAAACCACCAAATACTGTCACTGCTGGACTTCCATTAGCTGAGTAGGTCTGAAGCACTCTATTAGCACAGTGATGCCAGGCCAGGAGGTCTACCGTACAGCCAAACAGGGATGAAATTAGAAGACAATCAACAATACTTCTGATGAAAGAGGGCACATCAGTTGTAGTATATTTGAAGAATGGCCTTAGTAAGTGTTAAGTGGCCTCATGAATGCACTTACAACTCCTTACAAATGCATACATACAGTAGGAAAATAAAAAACAGTTGTCAGTAATAATAAGAGGGGTGTGTAGTTGAGCATACTGTTATGCTGCATAGGCATCTCCATCTGGGAACACCACTCCAAATCCTTCTCATTATACAGCTGGCTGAAATTTGTCGAGAATACAATAACCAATAGACTAAATAAAGAAATAAATAAGTCCAGGCCCCAAACCAATAACTTAAAGCTTGTCAGACAAAACCAGACAGTTCTGGAGGGAATAGTGTGTGAATGTGAACGCCAGTCGGAGGATTAGAGAGAAAGGGCAGACGGAGAGAATGAACAAGATAATAAAGAGAGAGCAGCTGTTAAAGAGAGGAGCGAGAGAGTGGCTGAGAGACAGAGAGATGGGGGTTGGGAGAGAGGGGTTGAGAGAGGGGAAGAGAGAGAGAGTGAGAGAGAGCGGGGGTGAGAGAAGGGGAAAGAGGGGGGTGATATGGAAGGAAGTGGGGAGACAGACTGTATTTTTATTACTGAGATTCAAGAAGGAGCGAGGGGTATGTGTGTGTGTGTGAGTGGGGGGGGGGGGGTGATTATGTCCTTGCCATTTCAATATGGAGCCCGACTGTCTTAATCAAGCTGATAGACAGTGGCAGGTCTGATCTGCAGGCCTGGAGCCTCGTCAGTCCCCTGAGTGTGTGTGTGTGTCTGTGTGTGTGTCTGTGTGTGTGTGTGTGTGTGTGTGTGTGTGTGACGTAGTGTTAGAGTTAGAGCCCAGCCTCCTAGTGCGAGCATCGCTAATAAATCAGAGCACAGGGGACCCGGGCGCCCGCCAAGCTCCAGGTGTGGCCTTGAATGCTGCCCGTAAAATAGACTAATTTCCATTTTTGGGCTTTACACACTTAGTGTTGTGATGCCCAGGAGTGTAGTGCAGAGCGAAACAGAGCGGTGTGGCGAGTGTGTGTGTGTGTGTGTGTGTGTGAACCCACTCTCTATGACTCTCCATGCTCTAGGAGAGAGATACTAGGAGTGCTGCTGCCTGCTAGCACTTACTGTGCTAAAACACAGAACAGTTATGGATCGATTAGCAGTGTGAGGAATTGTCTCAGCAGATCTCTCCAGCTTTGTGCACTACTTAAGATGGGCCAAAAAGAGACTTTCAAATGGAGTACTAATCCCCAGTGTGCTGACATCCCCTCTGCAGCCGCGCGTGGAGGCTCCATTAGTCCATGGCACCGGGATGACACTCCATTAGTCCATGGCACCGGGCTGAGACTAAATTAGCCCATGGCACCGGGCTGAGACTAAATTAGCCCATGGCACCGGGCTGAGACTCCATTAGCCCATGGCACCGGGCTGAGACTCCATTAGCCCATGGTACTGGGCTGAGACTCCATTAACCCATGTCACCGGCTGAGACTAAATTAGCCCATGACACCAGACTGAGACTAAATTAGCCCATGGTACCGGGCTGAGACTCCATTAGCCCATGGTACCTGGCTGAGATTAAATTAGCCCATGGCACCGGGCTGAGACTCCATTAGCTCATGGTACCGGGCTGAGACTCCATTAGCCCATGGCACCGGGCTGAGACTCCATTAGCCCGTGGTACCGGGCTGAGACTAAATTAGCCCATGGCACCGTGCTGAGACTAAATTAGCCCATGGCACCGGGCTGAGACTCCATTAGCCCATGGCACCGGGCTGAGACTCCATTAGCCCATGGTACTGGGCTGAGACTCCATTAACCCATGTCACCGGCTGAGACTAAATTAGCCCATGACACCTGACTGAGACTAAATTAGCCCATGGTACCGGGCTGAGACTCCATTAGCCCATGGTACCTGGCTGAGATTAAATTAGCCCATGGCACCGGGCTGAGACTCCATTAGCTCATGGTACCGGGCTGAGACTCCATTAGCCCATGGCACCGGGCTGAGACTCCATTAGCCCGTGGTACCGGGCTGAGACTAAATTAGTCAATGGCACCGTGCTGAGACTCTATTAGCCCATGACACTGGGCTGAAACCCCTTTAGCCCATGGCACCGGGCTGAGACTCCATTAGCCCGTGGAACTGGGCTGAGACTCCCATTATCCCATGGCACCGGGCTGAGACTTAATTAGCCCATGGCACTGGGCTGAGACTCCATTAACCCATGTCACCGGCTGAGACTAAATTAGCCCATGACACCAGACTGAGACTAAATTAGCCCATGGTACCGGGCTGAGACTCCATTAGCCCATGGTACCTGGCTGAGATTAAATTAGCCCATGGCACCGGGCTGAGACTCCATTAGCTCATGGTACCGGGCTGAGACTCCATTAGCCCATGGCACCGGGCTGAGACTCCATTAGCCCGTGGTACCGGGCTGAGACTAAATTAGTCAATGGCACCGTGCTGAGACTCTATTAGCCCATGGCACTGGGCTGAAACCCCTTTAGCCCATGGCACCGGGCTGAGACTCCATTAGCCCGTGGAACTGGGCTGAGACTCCCATTATCCCATGGCACCGGGCTGAGACTTAATTAGCCCATTGCACTGGGTTGAGACTAAATTAGCCCATGGCACCGGGCTGAGACTCCATTAGCCCATGGCACCGAGCTGAGATTAAATTAGCCCATGGCACCGGGCTGAGATTAATTTAGCCCATGGCACCGGGTTGAGACTCCATTAGCCCATGGTACCTGGCTGAGACTAAATTAGCCAATGGCACTGTGCTGAGATTAAATTAGCCCATGGCACCGGGCTGAGGCTCCAATAGCCCATGGCACCGGGCTGAGACTCCATTAGCCCGTGGTACCGGGCTGAGACTAAATTAGCCCATGACACCAGACTGAGACTAAATTAGCCCATGGTACCGGGCTGAGACTCCATTAGCCCATGGTACCTGGCTGAGATTAAATTAGCCCATGGCACCGGGCTGAGACTCCATTAGCTCATGGTACCGGGCTGAGACTCCATTAGCCCATGGCACCGGGCTGAGACTCCATTAGCCCGTGGTACCGGGCTGAGACTAAATTAGTCAATGGCACCGTGCTGAGACTCTATTAGCCCATGGCACTGGGCTGAAAACCCTTTAGCCCATGGCACCGGGCTGAGACTCCATTAGCCCGTGGAACTGGGCTGAGACTCCCATTATCCCATGGCACCGGGCTGAGACTTAATTAGCCCATGGCACTGGGCTGAGACTCCATTAACCCATGTCACCGGCTGAGACTAAATTAGCCCATGACACCAGACTGAGACTAAATTAGCCCAAGGTACCGGGCTGAGACTCCATTAGCCCATGGTACCTGGCTGAGATTAAATTAGCCCATGGCACCGGGCTGAGACTCCATTAGCTCATGGTACCGGGCTGAGACTCCATTAGCCCATGGCACCGGGCTGAGACTCCATTAGCCCGTGGTACCGGGCTGAGACTAAATTAGTCAATGGCACCGTGCTGAGACTCTATTAGCCCATGGCACTGGGCTGAAACCCCTTTAGCCCATGGCACCGGGCTGAGACTCCATTAGCCCGTGGAACTGGGCTGAGACTCCCATTATCCCATGGCACCGGGCTGAGACTTAATTAGCCCATGGCACTGGGTTGAGACTAAATTAGCCCATGGCACCGGGCTGAGACTCCATTAGCCCATGGCACCGAGCTGAGATTAAATTAGCCCATGGCACCGGGCTGAGATTATTTTAGCCCATGGCACCGGGTTGAGACTCCATTAGCCCATGGTACCTGGCTGAGACTAAATTAGCCAATGGCACTGTGCTGAGATTAAATTAGCCCATGGCACCGGGCTGAGGCTCCAATAGCTCATGGTACCGGGCTGAGACTCCATTAGCCCATGGCACCGGGCTGAGACTCCATTAGCCCGTGGTACCGGGCTGAGACTAAATTAGTCCATGGCACCGGGCTGAGACTCCATTAGCCCGTGGTACTGGGCTGAGACTCCCATTATCCCATGGCACCGGGCTGAGACTAAATTAGCCCATGGCACCGGGGTGAGACTCCATTAGCCCATGTTACCGTGCTGAGACTAAATTAGCCCATGGCACTGGGCTGAGACTCTATTAGCTCATGGCACTGGGCTAAGACCCCATTAGCCCATGGCACCGGGCTGAGTCTCTATTAGCCCATGGTACCGTGCTGAAACTAAATTAGCCCATGGCACCGTGCTGAAACTCCATTATACCATGGCACCGGCCTGAGACTCCGTTAGCCCATGGCACAGGGCTGAGACTCTGTTAGCCCATGGTACCTGGCTGAGATTAAATTAGCCCATGGCACCGGGCTGAGACTCCATTAGCCCATGGTACCTGGCTGAGATTAAATTAGCCCATGGCACCGGGCTGAGACTCCATTAGCTCATGGTACCGGGCTGAGACTCCATTAGCCCATGGCACCGGGCTGAGATTAAATTAACCCATGGCACCGGGCTGAGACTCCATTAGCTCATGGTACCGGGCTGAGACTCCATTATCCCATGGCACCGGGCTGAGACTCCATTAGCCTGTGGTACTGGGCTGAGACTCCATTAGCCCATGGCACTGGGCTGAGACTAAATTAGCCCATGGCACCAGGCTGAGACTCCATTAGCCCATGGTACCGGGCTGAGACTCCATTAGCCCATGGTACCGGGCTGAGACTAAATTAGTCCATGGCACCGTGCTGAGACTCTATTAGCCCATGGCACTGGGCTGAGACTCCATTAGCCCGTGGTACTGGGCTGAGACTCCCATTATCCCATGGCACCGGGCTGAGACTAAATTAGCCCATGGCACCGGGGTGAGACTCCATTAGCCCATGTTACCGTGCTGAGACTAAATTAGCCCATGGCACTGGGCTGAGACTCTATTAGCTCATGGCACTGGGCTAAGACCCCATTAGCCCATGGCACCGGGCTGAGTCTCTATTAGCCCATGGTACCGTGCTGAAACTAAATTAGCCCATGGCACCGTGCTGAAACTCCATTATACCATGGCACCGGCCTGAGACTCTGTTAGCCCATGGCACAGGGCTGAGACTCTGTTAGCCCATGGTACCTGGCTGAGATTAAATTAGCCCATGGCACCGGGCTGAGACTCCATTAGCCCATGGTACCTGGCTGAGATTAAATTAGCCCATGGCACCGGGCTGAGACTCCATTAGCTCATGGTACCGGGCTGAGACTCCATTAGCCCATGGCACCGGGCTGAGATTAAATTAGCCCATGGCACCGGGCTGAGACTCCATTAGCTCATGGTACCGGGCTGAGACTCCATTATCCCATGGCACCGGGCTGAGACTCCATTAGCCCGTGGTACTGGGCTGAGACTCCATTAGCCCATGGCACTGGGCTGAGACTAAATTAGCCCATGGCACCAGGCTGAGACTCCATTAGCCCATGGTACCGGGCTGAGACTCCATTAGCCCATGGTACCGGGCTGAGACTAAATTAGTCCATGGCACCGTGCTGAGACTCTATTAGCCCATGGCACTGGGCTGAAACCCCATTAGCCCATGGTACCTGGCTGAGATTAAATTAGCCCGTGGTACTGGGCTGAGACTCCATTATCCCATGGTACCGGGCTGAGACTCCATTAGCCCATGGCACCGGGCTGAGATTAAATTAGCCCATGGCACCGGGCTGAGACTCCATTAGCTCATGGTACCGGGCTGAGACTCCATTAGCCCATGGCACCGGGCTGAGACTCCATTATCCCGTGGTACTGGGCTGAGACTCCATTAGCCCATGGCACTGGGCTGAGACTAAATTAGCCCATGGCACCAGGCTGAGACTCCAGTAGCCCATGGTACCGGGCTGAGACTCCATTAGCCCTTGGTACCGGGCTGAGACTAAATTAGTCCATGGCACCGTGCTGAGACTCTATTAGCCCATGGCACTGGGCTGAAACCCCTTTAGCCAATGGCACTGGTTTGAGACTCCATTAGCCCGTGGTACTGGGCTGAGACTCCATTATCCCATGGCACCGGGCTGAGACTCCATTAGCCCGTGGTACTGGGCTGAGACGTCATTAGCCCATGGCAGTGGGATGAAACTAAATTAGCCCATGGCACTGGGTTAAGACTAAATTAGCCCATGGTACCGGGCTGAGTCTAAATTAGCCGATGGCACTGGGCTGAGACTAAATTAGCTCATGGCGCCAGGCTGAGACTCCATTAGCCCATGGTACCGTGCTGAGACTAAATTAGCCCATGGCACTGGGCTGAGACTCTATTAGCTCATGGCACTGGGCTGAGACCCCATTAGCCCATGGCACCGGGCTGAGTCTCTTTTAGCCCATGGTACCGTGCTGAAACAAAATTAGCCCATGGCACCGTGTTGAGACTCCATTATACCATGGCACCGGGCTGAGACTACGTTAGCCCATGGCACAGGGCTAAGACCCTATTAGCCCATTGTACCGGGCTGAGACCCTATTAGCCAATGGTACCGGGCTCTATTTGTCACGTTCTGACCTCTATTTCCTTTGTTTTGCATTTATTTAGTATGGTCAGGGCGTGAGTTGGGTGGGCAGTCTATGTTTGTTTTTCTATGTTTTGGGGCAGTTCTATGTTTTCGGCCTAGTATGGTTCTCAATCAGAGGCAGGTGTCATTAGTTGTCTCTGATTGAGAATCATACTTAGGTAGCCTGGGTTTCACTGTTTGTTTGTGGGTGGTTGTTCCTGTCTTTGTGTAGTGTTCACCAGATAGGCTGTATTAGGTTTTGAGTTCTCACGTTTCTTGTTTTTTCGTTAGTTTGTTCATGTATAGTGTCGTAAATAAATACAATGAACAACCACCACGCTGCGCTTTGGTCCGCCTCTACTTCACAAGAAGAGAATCGTTACAGAATCACCCACCACAACAGGACCAAGCGGTGTGGTAATGGGCAAAGGAGAAAGCAGCAGCAGGAGCAGCGCGAGGAGGTATGGACATGGGAGGACGAATTAGACGGTAAAGGACCTTGGGCTCAGCCAGGAGAATATCGCCGCCCCAAGGAAGAACGGGAGGCGGCGAAAGCGGAGAGGCGCTGGTATGAGGAGGCAGCGCGGCGTCGTGGATGGAAGCCCGGGAGTCAGCCCCAAAAATTTCTTGGGGGGGGGCTAACAGGGAGTATGGCTACGCCAGGTAGGAGACCTGAGCCAACTTCCTGTGGTTACCGGGGGGCTAGAGAGACCGGGC
This sequence comes from Oncorhynchus clarkii lewisi, assembly GCF_045791955.1. Lineage (NCBI taxonomy): Eukaryota > Metazoa > Chordata > Actinopteri > Salmoniformes > Salmonidae > Oncorhynchus > Oncorhynchus clarkii. The sequence goes on along the minus strand of NC_092150.1, from coordinate 17,627,640 downwards.
AGGCACCGTGTTATGCTGTGGAGCGCACGGTGTCCCCAGTGCGGGTGCACAGCCCGGTGCGGTACATTCCAGCTCCGCGTATCGGCCGGGCTAGAGTGGGCATCGAGCCAAGTGCCATGAAGCCGGCTTTACGCATCTGGTCTCCAGTGCGTCTCCTTGGGCCGGCTTACATGGCACCAGCCTTGCGCACGGTGTCCCCGGTTCGCCTGCATAGCCCAGTGCGGGCTATTCCACCTCGCCGCACTGGCAGGGCGACCGGGACCATTCAACCGGGTAAGGTTGGGCAGGCTCGGTGCTCAAGAGCTCCAGTGCGCCTGCACGGCCCGGTCTATCCGTCACCACCTCCACACCCCAGCCCTCCGGTGGCAGCTCCCCGTACCAGGCTGTCTCTCCGGCCCATCCGTCCAGAGCCTTCCTCCTCTCCAGCGCTGCCGGAGTCTCCCGCCTGTCCGGCGCCTCTGCCGGAGCCTCCCGCCTGTCCGGCGCCGCTGCCGGAGCCTCCCGCCTGTCCGGCGCCTCTGCCGGAGCCTCCCGCCTGTCCGGCGCCTCTGCCGGAGCCTCCCGCCTGTCCGGCGCCTCTGCCGGAGCTTCCCGTCTGCCCAGCGCCATCTGAGCTTCCCGTCTGCCCAGCGCCGCCAGTGCCGCCCGTCTGCCCAGCGCCGCCAGTGCCGCCCGTCTGCCCAGCGCCGCCAGTGCCGCCCGTCTGCCCAGCGCCGCCAGTGCCGCCCGTCTGCCAGGAGCCGCCAATGCCGCCCGTCAGCCAGGAGCCGCCAGTGCCGCCCGTCAGCCAGGGGCCGCCAGTGCCGCCCGTCAGCCAGGGGCCGCCAGTGCCGCCCGTCAGCCAGGGGCCGCCAGTCAGCCAGGGGCCGCCAGTCAGCCAGGGGCCGCCAGTGCCGCCAGTCAGCCAGGGGCCGCTAGAGCCCCTCCGCCCGGAGCAGCTGCCCCTCTGTCCCGAGCAGCTGCCCCTCTGTCCCGAGCTGCTGCCGCCCCTCTGTCCCGAGCTGCTGCCGCCCCTCGGTCCCGAGCAGCTGCCGCCCCTCTGTCCCGAGCAGCTGCTTCACCTCTGTCCCGAGCTGCCCCTCTGTCCCAAGCAGCCCCTCTGTCCAGTGGGGTCATTGAGAGGGGTGGGCATGGTGAGTAAGCCACGGAGGCGGACAATAAGGCGGACTAAGACAATGGCGAAGTGGGGTCCGCGTCCCGCGCCAGAGCCGCCACCGCGGACAGACGCCCACCCAGACCCTCCCCTATAGGTCAAGGTTTTGCGGCCGGAGTCCGCACCTTTGGGGGGGGGGTACTGTCACGTTCTGACCTCTATTTCCTTTGTTTTGCATTTATTTAGTATGGTCAGGGCGTGAGTTGGGTGGGCAGTCTATGTTTGTTTTTCTATGTTTTGGGGCAGTTCTATGTTTTCGGCCTAGTATGGTTCTCAATCAGAGGCAGGTGTCATTAGTTGTCTCTGATTGAGAATCATACTTAGGTAGCCTGGGTTTCACTGTTTGTTTGTGGGTGGTTGTTCCTGTCTTTGTGTAGTGTTCACCAGATAGGCTGTATTAGGTTTTGAGTTCTCACGTTTCTTGTTTTTTCGTTAGTTTGTTCATGTATAGTGTCGTAAATAAATACAATGAACAACCACCACGCTGCGCTTTGGTCCGCCTCTACTTCACAAGAAGAGAATCGTTACACTATTAGCCGATGGCACCGGGCTGAGACTAAATTAGCCCATGGCACCGGGCTGAGACTCCATTAGCCCATGGTACCTGGCTGAGATTAAATTATCCCATGGCACTGGGCTGAGACTCCATTAGCTCATGGTACCGGGCTGAGACTCCATTAGCCCATGGTACTGGGCGGTACCACCAGGCTGAGACTCCATTAGCCCATGGCACCGAGCTGAGACTAAATTAGCCCATGGCACCAGGCTGAGACTCCATTAGCCCATGGTACCGGGCTGAGACTCCATTAGCCCATGGCACCGTGCTGAGACTCTATTACCCCATGGCACTGGGCTGAGACTCCATTAGCCCATGGCACCGGGCTGAGACTCCGTTAGCCCATGGCACCGGGCTGAGACTAAATTAGCCCATGGCACCGGGATGAGATTAAATTAGCCCATGGCACCGGGCTGAGACTCCGTTAGCCCATGGCACCGGGCTGAGATTAAATTAGCCCATGGCACCAGGCTGAGGCTCCAATAGCTCATGGTACCGGGCTGAGACTCCATTAGCCCATGGCACCGGGCTGAGACTCCATTAGCCCGTGGTACCGGGCTGAGACTAAATTAGTCCATGGCACCGGGCTGAGACTCCATTAGCCCGTGGTACTGGGCTGAGACTCCCATTATCCCATGGCACCGGGCTGAGACTAAATTAGCCCATGGCACCGGGGTGAGACTCCATTAGCCCATGTTACCGTGCTGAGACTAAATTAGCCCATGGCACTGGGCTGAGACTCTATTAGCTCATGGCACTGGGTTAAGACCCCATTAGCCCATGGCACCGGGCTGAGTCTCTATTAGCTCATGGTACTGTGCTGAAACTAAATTAGCCCATGGCACCGTGCTGAAACTCCATTATACCATGGCACCGGGCTGAGACTCCGTTAGCCCATGGCACCGGGCTGAGACTCCGTTAGCCCATGGCACAGGGTTAAGACCCTATTAGCCCATTGTACCGGGCTGAGACCCTATTAGCCAATGGTACCGGGCTCTATTAGCCGATGGCACCGGGCTGAGACTAAATTAGCCCATGGCACCGGGCTGAGACTCCATTAGCCCATGGTACCTGGCTGAGATTAAATTATCCCATGGCACTGGGCTGAGACTCCATTAGCTCATGGTACCGGGCTGAGACTCCATTAGCCCATGGTACTGGGCGGTACCACCAGGCTGAGACTCCATTAGCCCATGGCACCGAGCTGAGACTAAATTAGCCCATGGCACCAGGCTGAGACTCCATTAGCCCATGGTACCGGGCTGAGACTCCATTAGCCCATGGCACCGTGCTGAGACTCTATTACCCCATGGCACTGGGCTGAGACTCCATTAGCCCATGGCACCGGGCTGAGACTCCGTTAGCCCATGGCACCGGGCTGAGACTAAATTAGCCCATGGCACCGGGATGAGATTAAATTAGCCCATGGCACCGGGCTGAGACTCCGTTAGCCCATGGCACCGGGCTGAGATTAAATTAGCCCATGGCACCAGGCTGAGGCTCCAATAGCTCATGGTACCGGGCTGAGACTCCATTAGCCCATGGCACCGGGCTGAGACTCCATTAGCCCGTGGTACCGGGCTGAGACTAAATTAGTCCATGGCACCGGGCTGAGACTCCATTAGCCCGTGGTACTGGGCTGAGACTCCCATTATCCCATGGCACCGGGCTGAGACTAAATTAGCCCATGGCACCGGGGTGAGACTCCATTAGCCCATGTTACCGTGCTGAGACTAAATTAGCCCATGGCACTGGGCTGAGACTCTATTAGCTCATGGCACTGGGTTAAGACCCCATTAGCCCATGGCACCGGGCTGAGTCTCTATTAGCTCATGGTACTGTGCTGAAACTAAATTAGCCCATGGCACCGTGCTGAAACTCCATTATACCATGGCACCGGGCTGAGACTCCGTTAGCCCATGGCACAGGGCTGAGACTCCGTTAGCCCATGGCACAGGGCTGAGACCCTATTAGCCCATGGTACCGGGGTGAGACCCTATTAGCCCATGGCACCGGGCTGATACTCTGTTAGCCCAAGGCACCAGGCTGAGACTCTGTTAGCCCATGGCACCGGGCTGAGACCCTATTTGCCCATGGCACCGGGCTGATACTCTGTTAGCCCAAGGCACCAGGCTGAGACACTGTTAGCCCATGGCACCGGGCTGAGACCAAATTAGCCCATGGCACCGGGCTGAGACTAAAATAGCCCATGGCACGGGGCTGAGACTAAATTAGCCCATGGTACAGGGCTGAGACTCCATTGGCCCATGGCAACGGGCTGAGACTATTTTAGCCTATGGCACCGGGCTGAGACTCTATTAGCCCATGGCACTGGGCTGAAACCCCGTTAGCCCATGGCACCAGGCAGAGACTCCATTAGCCCATGGCACCGGGCTGAGACTCCATTAGCCCATGGTACTGGGCGGTATCACCAGGCTGAGACTCCATTAGCCCATGGCACCGAGCTGAGACTAAATTAGCCCATGGCACCAGGCTGAGACTCCATTAGCCCATGGTACCGGGCTGAGACTCCATTAGCCCATGGCACCGTGCTGAGACTCTATTACCCCATGGCACTTGGCTGAGACTCCATTAGCCCATGGCACCGGGCTGAGACTCCGTTAGCCCATGGCACCGGGATGAGACTAAATTAGCCCATGGCACCGGGATGAGATTAAATTAGCCCATGGCACCGGGCTGAGACTCCGTTAGCCCATGGCACCGGGCTGAGACTAAATTAGCCCATGGCACCGGGCTGAGATTAAATTAGCCCATGGCACCGGGCTGAGACTCCATTAGCCCATGGTACCTGGCTGAGACTAAATTAGCCAATGGCACTGTGCTGAGATTAAATTAGCCCACGGCACCGGGCTGAGACTCCATTAGCCCATGGTACCGGGCTGAGACTCCATTAGCCCATGGCACACGGTTGAGACTCCGTTAGCCCATGGCACCGGGCTGAGACTCCATTAGCCCACCGGGCTGAGACTACATTAGCCCATGGCACCGGGCTAGGACTCCATTAGCCCATGGCACCGGGCTGAAACCCCATTAGCCCATGGCACTGGGCTGAGACTCTATTAGCCCATGGCTCCGGGCTGAGACTCTATTAGCCAATGGTACCCGGCTTAGTCTATATTATCCCATGGCACCGGGCTGAGACTCTGTTAGCCCATGACACAGGGCTAAGACCCTATTAGCCCATGGTACCGCGGTGAGACCCTATTAGCCCATGGTACCAGGCTGAGTCTCTATTAGCTCATGGCACCGGGCTGAGACTCTGTTAGCCCATGGTACCAGGCTGAGACTCTGTTAGCCAATGGTACCGGGCTTAGTCTCTATTATCCCATGGCACCGGGCTGAGACACTGTTAGCCCATGGCACCGGGCTGAGACTCTATTAGCCCATGGTACCGTGCTGAGACACTATTAGCCCATGGCACGGGGCTGAGACTAAATCAGCCCATGGCACCGGGCTGAGACTAAATTAGCTCATGGCACCGGGCTGAGACTCCATTAGCCCATGGCACCGGGCTGAGACTCCATTAGCCCATGGCATCGGGCTGAGACTAAATTAGCCGATGGCACCGGCCTTAGACTAAATTAGCCCATGGCACCGTGCTGAGACTCTATTAGCCCATGGCACTGGGCTGAGACTCCATTAGCCCATGGCACCGGGCTGAGACGCCGTTAGCCCATGGCACAGGGCTGAGACTAAATTCACCAATGTACCGGGCTGAGACTCCATTACCCCATGGCACCGGGCTGAGACTCCATTAGCCCATGTTACCGGGCTGAGACTAAATTAACCGATGGCACTGGGCTGAGACTCTATTAGCCCATGGCACCGGGCTGAGACTAAATTAGCCCATGGTACCGGGCTGAGACTCCATTAGCCCATGGCACACGGTTGAGACTCCGTTAGCCCATGGCACCGGGCTGAGACTCCATTAGCCCACCGGGCTGAGACTACATTAGCCCATGGCACCGGGCTAGGACTCCATTAGCCCATGGCACCGGGCTGAAACCCCATTAGCCCGTGGCACTGGGCTGAGACTCTATTAGGGCTATTCTTCTTCCAGAACCTAAGCGCAGTTTCCAAGTTCCCCTTTCCGATGCCTGCGCTGCAGCTTAATGAAATCATTAATATGCACTAGCACTCTTTCCCCTTCTCTTCAGCACCTAATTATGGGCTTTATTCACATTTGCACAGCTGTACTTCATGTATTATTCAGCATTAATTGCTACTTCAAAAGTAATTAATAAAGACTTGTAACCCCCTGGAAAGAAGGGGTGACGCAGAAGGATAGCGAGGGGTGGATGGATAACGGGTCACACAGCTGGGTGACTCTCCTGCCCTTTGTCCACCAGATGATGAATAGTATGGTAATGACTATGATGATGGTGTTGGTGTTGATGATGATTATGGCGATGATGGAAGTTATTTTGGTTTACAGTGTTGTTGGCCAGTGTGGTGCGTGTGGTAGGAGGGGGGTGCACAGAGGGCTCCTCTGTGCATTAGATTGAAAATTGTATTGTAATATTTATTAGTGAGCCTCAGTCGCAATTCTTCTCCTGTTGTTCATCTGTTTCCACTTGATTTATTTACTCTTGCTTATCTATTGCATTTAATTCCACCTCAAATCCCAATGCGATTCTGCTGGGGAATGTGTATGTGGGGCATGGGGTGTTATCTCTGACACACAAACACACACATAATCTCACAAACACACACATTATCTCACAAACACACGCATAATCTCACAAACACACACACAATCTCACAAACATAAACACACACACAATTCCAAATCGGCTGAGGGAGCCAGTAAATCAGAATAAGAGTCCTTCTCTTTGACACCCCAACACCAGAGCCAAACGATCTGCAGTTTGTCAGTGGCAGCCCCGACCTGATAAAATATCACCTTGTTATTAATTGTGCAGTAATTGTGCAATGTGCTCTCCTTTTCATGTGCCATGCATCGGCAGTTAAGATGAGAGTGGACAGCTGGGGGAGACTCTAAAGGTGTGGCCTGTCCCCCTGACTGTCAGAGAGAAGAGAGGAGCAGAGAGGCTGGAGTAATCATACTTTTTCCTCAGTGATTGAATGGATGTGGACAAGGTCAACAAGTTAACACATAAGGGAAGGAACATGCTTTGTTTTCTTTCCCACAGATGGAAGAGGGACAGGGGGATGTGTGTGTGTGTGTGTGTGTGTGTGTGTGTGTGTGTGTGTGTGTGTGTGTGTGTGTGTGTGTGTGTGTGTGTGTGTGTGTGTGTGTGTGTGTGTGTGCGTGTGCGTGTGCGTGTACGTGTGTGTGTGTGTGTGTGTGTGTGTGTGTGTGTGCGGGCTCAGGGTGACTAAGAGCGGTGCTGCAGGGAGTGCTATAGTGGGATGTGACAGGGATGGCTACCTGTCCCCGGGCCTGAGCTCTGGGGTCAGAGAGAGGGCCTGCTAGAGCCACTCACCCACCACACTGACCTTCAGTGTCGCTGCTGCAGGGGACAGAGACACACACCCACACACCTACACACCTACACACACACACCTACACACACACACACACACACACACACACACACACACACACACACACACACACACACACACACACACACACACACACACACACACACACACACACACTGGTATAATACAAGATTGAGAGAGAGATAAACACACACACACCGTCCAGTGAGCTATATAAGTCAGTGCTTCGGCAGGGTTGTGATTTACTGAGGTCTGAGTAAGCTCACCATGTACCCTTACCCCATACACTCACACTATTCTCACCCAATACCCTCACCTTACTTTTACCCCATACACTCACACTCCATGACCTAGGTTTCTCACTGAAACCTCACATTACCACAGGCTCTGCTTTCTCTCCTAACTACTTGAGTGTAGACCAGAGACTCCCAGCAGTGTAGTTGTCTCTCTACAGTGTACTGCTGTTGTGATGATCATGTCTGAAGGAGACGGGGGACAGGTGATGATGGTACACAGGGGTCTCTTCCTCTTTGTCTGAGCTTTTCCATCAGCAACAACAGTGGTGTTAGTAATGGTATTGTATCTCCTCAGCCTCGTCGTCAGAGAGCTGCAGGGGAAGGAGGAGATGTTTCAGCCTCATCATCAGAGAGCTGCAGGGGAAGGAGGAGATGTTTCAGCCTCATCATCAGAGAGCTGCAGGTGAAGGAGGAGATGCTTCAGCCTCATCATCAGAGAGCTGCAGGGGAAGGAGGAGATGTTTCAGGCTCATCATCAGAGAGCTGCAGGGGAAGGAGAAGATGTTTCAGGCTTATCATCAGAGAGCTGCAGGGGAAGGAGGAGATGTTTCAGGCTCATCATCAGAGATCTGCAGAGGGAGGAGATGTTTCATCCTCATCATCAGAGATCTGCAGTGGGAGGAGATGTTTCATCCTCATCATCAGAGATCTGCAGAGGGGAAGAGGAAATATTAAAACCTATTAGAAATTAAGTGTGGTGGAGCCACTGACTGCCGAGGTTATTGATGGAGACTGTTCCCTGCCTAGATGCATTTCATGTTTAGGAAGATAAGTTGGCTCTTGTGGGTCTGTGCGGTGTGTGTGTTTGTGTGTATGTGATAAAAGAGAGACTATGTCTGTGTGTTGGCACATGTGTGTGTGTGGGAGTGTTTTAACACAAGGAAACACACACTCCCATCACTGTTAGTGAAGTATGGATTGATGCGTCTAGGGCTGAGCAAGACAAAAACAACCACACAGTTACAATATGTACATGATGTACCTACATTAGCATATGCATGTACTGTGTAACATTTCTAAATGAGAGACGAAACACACACGTGTATTTGTGAATGTGTCTGTGTACCTGTGACTGCCAGCACACTACGGTGCTGCATATCAGACCTCTGCAGTACCATTAGATTTATCCATGCTGTGCTGATTTACACGGCTTGTTAAGGGCCCTCTGGCACTACGGGGTCTTCCTGTAACATCCTGGTCCTCTCCTGAAACCAACTGGTCCTCCCCTGAAACAAACTGGTCCTCTCCTGAAACATCCTGGTCCTCTCCTGAAACAAACTGGTCCTAATAACATGTCTAATGTATTTGGTGCCCTAGCTCTCAGGATATTAACATGTCTAATGTATTTGGTGCCCTTGGTCTCAGGATATTAACATTTCTAATGTATTTGGTGCCCTTGGTCTCAGGATAATCACGTGTCCAATGTATTTGGTGCCCTTGGTCTCAGGATATTAACATGTCTAATGTATTTGGTGCCCTTGCTCTTAGGATAATAATGTGTCTAGTGTATTTGGTGCCCTTGCTCTCAGGATAATAACGTGTCTAGTGTATTTGGTGCCCTTGCTCTCAGGATAATAACGTAGCTAATGCATTTGGTGTTCTTGCTCTCAGGAGAATAACGTGTCTAATGTATTTGGTGTTCTTGCTCTCAGGAGAATAATGTGGCTAATGCCTGCAGTCAAGGCGGTGGAGTACCAACCTGTTTAACCAAAGAGGTTAAAATGTTACATAGGCTGTGCAGCCGGCTACCAAATATTTGGACATTTACCGCTCCCTCCTACACACAGCTGCTGGTGACGATGAGAACAACAGGGAAAGAGATAGAGAGGATGCTCCAGAGCACTGTCTGTTTATGACGGAGAGAGGGAGAAAGAAAGTGAGATAGACAGAGAGAGAGCAGTGGGTGGAGAGATGGATTAGCAGGAGGAAACAGAAAGAGAGAAAGTGAGAGCAAAAGAGAGGTGTTGCTGAAAGAGAGCGATGTACTGAGAAAGTGAGAAAGGTATTTCTATCCAGCCTGTCTCTCTCTATCTCTTTCTCTCTCTGGTTGGCTTCAGCCCGGGGAAGTGCTGTTCCTTTTCAAGGTTGGGCTAAATGTGACTGATGCATACAGTCAATGTGCTGTTTTGTTTGCATTCCTTCACCATAGCGTAAGTTCAAAGGACTGTCATACCGCATTAAATGATGCAGATGGGAATTTAAAACCCTGTTATTTCCATCGTTACATGATACAAAGGTGATTGTTCAGCCGGAATCTAGATGTCGGGATTTTCTTATCCCTGAATGATATTCAATATGGCAAGTAACAAAACTTGGTTATGTGGAGAAGAGACAAGAAGATGTTCTCTGTTTATTGGAATAGGAGGGAAATTACTTTGCAAGGGGAGATGGGTGTGTGTTTGTGTGTGTCTTTGTGTGTGTCTTTGTGTGTGTGTGTGTGTGTGTGTGTGTGTGTGTGTGTGTGTGTGTGTGTGTGTGTGTGTGTGTGTGTGTGTGTGTGTGTGTGTGTGTGTGTTTGTGTGTGTGTATGTATGTGTCTTTGTGTGTGTCTTTGTGTGTGTGCGTGTGCGTGTGTGTGTGTGTGTGTGCGTGTGTGTGCGTGCGTGCGTGCGTGTGTGTGTGTGTGTGTGTGTGTGTGTGCGTGCGTGTGTGTGTGTGTTAGTGCGTGTGTGTGATTGCTCCTCCATTACCTCCATGGCATGTGTATAGATTGTGTATTTTATTCCTGGGTGTGTACAGCGGCAAGAAAAAGTATGTGAACCCCTGGATTTCTGCATAAATTGGTCATCAAATTTGATCTGCTCTTCATCTACGTCACAACAATAAACAAACATAGTGTGCTTTATCTTGTCCATATTGAATACATAATTTAAACATTCACAGTGGAGGTTGGATAAAGTATGTGAACCCCTAGGCTCTCCAAAAGCTAATTGGAGTCAGGATGCAGCTAACCTGGAGTCCAATCAATGAGACGAGATTGGAGATGTTGGTTAAAGCTGCCTTGCCCTATAACAAACACTCACAAAATTTGAGTTTGCTATTCACAAGAAGCATTGCCTGATGTGAACCATGCCTTGAACAAAAGAGATCTCAGAAGACCTAAGATTAAGAATGTTGACTAGCATAAAACTAGAAAAGGTCACAAAAGAATCTCTGAAATCCTTGATGTTCATCAGTTCACGGCAAGACATATTGGAGAATGTTCAGCACTGTTGCTACTTTCCCTAGGAGTGACCGTCCTACAAAGATGATGCAAGAGCACAGTGCAGAATGCTCAATGAGGTTAAGAAGAATCCTAGAGTGTTAGCTAAAGACTTACAGAAATCTCTGGAAAATGCTAACATCTCTGTTGATGAGTCTACGATACGTACAACACTAAACAAGAATGGTGTTTATGGGAGGACTCCACGGAAGAAGCCACTGCTGTCCAAAAAAAACATTGTTCCACAGCACTACTGGCAAGATATTCTGTGGACAGATGAAACTACAGTTGAGTTGTTTGGAAGGAACACACAGCACTGTGTGGAGAAAAAAAAGCACAGCACAGCAAAATCAAAACCACATCCCAACTGTAAAGTATGGTGGAGGGAGCATCATGGTTTGGGGCTGCTTTGTCGCCTCTGGGCCTGGACAGCTTGCTATCATCGATGGAAAAATGTATTCCCATGTTTATCAAGACATTTTGCAGGAGAATATTAGGCTATCTGTCCTCCAATTGAAGCTCAAAAGAAGTTAGGTGATGCAACAGGACATTGACCCAAAACACAGAAGTAAATCAACAACAGAATGGCTTCAACAGAAGAAAATATGCCTTCTGGAGTGGCCCAGAGTCCTGACCTCAACCTGATTTAAAATCCTGTGGCATGACCTCGAGAGCGGTTCACACCAGATATCCCAAGAATATTGCTGAACTGAAACAGTTTTGTAAAGATGAATGGTCCAAATTCCTCCTGACCGTTGTGCAGGTCTGATCCCCAACTACAGAAAACATTTGGTTAAAGTTATTGCTGCCAAAGGAGGGTCAACCAGTTATTAAATCCAAGGGTTCACATACTTTTTCCACCCTACACTGTGAATGTTTACATAGTGTGTTCAATGAAGACATGAAAATGTTTAATTGTTTGTGTGTTATTAGTTTAAGCCGAATGTGTTTGTCTATTGTTGTGACCTAGATGAAGGTCAGATCAAATGTTATGACCAATTTATGCAGAAATCCAGGTATTTCCAAAGGGTTCACATACTTTTTCTTGCCACAGTAGGTAAATACCCAGCATTCCTTACAGATTAGCTCTGACCTTTCAACCTCCTATATATGCACCTTAGGAGTCCTATACAACCGTTAGACGGAAATTGCATTGTGAATCTTTCACAGTAACAAATGTCAACTTCATTGATTGGCCATCTTCCCATAAAATAACAGGCGGCTGGGCTAACCGAGGGACTGGGAGGCGTGCCTACCTGCCGGGTCTCTGGGCTCTGCTGGTGAAATGAACGACGTGAGAGATTGCAGAGAAAATAGGAAACCTTACTCATTAACTTCAACTCGGCAGTCCCAAGTTTTCATGGATTAATCAATGCTAACCTACTTTATCAAAGCCACTTATCTTCTAGGTACAGAAATCTATGCATGTCCCTGACTAGAAGGTCGATAGCAGGAAATATTTCACGTTGCCCACCCTTTTTCCATTTCTCCCTCCGGCCAGCCTGTCGTTTCTACCCCGGCTTCTGTCTCTTTTTCATCAATGTCCTTGGGATTGAAGCTCGGTGGAGGGGGAACCCATATAAGATAACTTATTAGATAATTTTCCCGTTTCTTTCAATTTATGTGTAACATTACCACTGTTATTAGATGAGAGATTAATGGGGCTTGGCCCTCTTCTTGGCCTCACCAAGACGGGACGAGAGAGGGAGGAGGGAGAGAGGGATGGAGAGAGAGTCAGGGAAGGAGAAAGAGAGAGACGAATACATAAGACATAAGAGAGAAAGAGAGAGAAAGAGAGAGAAAGAAAACCAAGAGAAACAGAGATTGGAAAAGAGCAAGTGAGAGAAATAGAAAGAGAGAGAGATAAATGGAGGCCACCATGGCGCGCTCCACCCAGTCTCCCACTAGTCTTAGCTCAGTCTCCAATCCTGTGGGGTTGACTGACAGCTCTCACACTCCCCTCCCCTCTCGCTACCGCTCCCCTCCTCTCACTCTCTCCCTCACCTCCTCTCTCTACTTCTCCCCTCCTCTCCCCTCCTCTCTCTCTACCTCTCCCCTCCTCTCTCTTTACTTCTCCCCTCCTCTCCCCTCCTCTCTCTACCTCTCCCCTCCTCTCTCTACCTCTCCCTTGCTCTCTCTACACCGCTCCCCACCTCTCTCTCTCAACCTCTCACCTCCTCTCTCTACCTCTCCCCTCCTCTCCCCTCCTCTCTCTCTCTACCTCTCCCCTCCTCTCTCTCTACCTCTCCCCTCCTCTCTCTCTACCTCTCCCCTCCTCTCTCTCTACTTCTCCCCTTCCTCTATCTGTTTCCCGCCATCTTCCTGATAGCTGTCGTTCAGGGCTCTTTGATCTTCATTCTCCAAATCAATCTTATTGGGCAGCAGAGAAAGACAGAGATAGAGAGAGAGAGAGAGGAAGAGGGTGCTCTCCTCTCCTGATGCGTCAGGTGCAGTCTCAGATATGTCAGCAGGGGGCTGATGCTCTATTTATTTATGTATTGGCACCGCCACCCCGCACCCCAGGGGAGGGCCCAGATAAACAGCAGACAGAAACCTGACAAGTTATTTGATTTGACCAGGGTCATAATAGTATAAACGCTAAATGTTAACAACCTCTGGGCTGGGATGGACCTCTGTCTCTATCCAATCCCCCATTACCTCACTTCTCTCCCTGGCCCCTTTCTCCTTCCCTCATCTCTCTCTCTCCCTCCCTCATCTCTTCTTCTCTCTCTCCCTAATCTCTCCTCCCTCCCTCCCTCCCTCCCTAATCTCTCCTCCCTCCCTCCCTCCCTCCCTCCCTCCCTCCCTCCCTCCCTCCCTCCCTCATCTTTCCTTCTCTCTCTCTCTCCATCCTTAATCTCTCATTCCTTCATCTCTCATTATTTCTCTCTCTCTCATCTCTCCTTCTCTCACCCTCTCCCTCATCTCCCCTTCTCTCTCTCCCTCCCTCATCTCTCCTTCTCTCTCTCTCTCCCTCCCTCATCTCTCCTTCTCTCTCTCTCTCCCTCCCTCATCTCTCCTTCTCTCTCTCTCCCTCATCTCTACTTCTCTCTATCCCTCCTTCATCTCTCCTCTCTCTCTCTCCCCCCCTCATCTCTCTCCTCATTTCCTGCTTCTCTTCTCTCCCTCCTGCCTCCCTTCACTTCCTCTCTACTCCCCTCTCATCCTCTCTCCCTCTTCCTCTCTCACTCTCTTCCTCTTTTTCCCCCCTCCCTCTCTCTCTCCCCTCCCTCTATCTCTCTCTCTCTATCCCTCACTCTCTCTTTCTCCATCCTCTCTCCATTCCTCCCCTCTCTCCCTCCACTTTCTCTCCTCTCTCCCCCTCTATCTCTGCTGTCTGAAGTAATAACCTACTCATTATGGGATGTAAGAAATAGCTACTAAGAGATAATGTCAGATATAAAAGGCATAAAAGCACATAGTTGATGGGAGACGGACCTTCTCTGCATAATTAATGAGGCTGGGGGATTGCAGAGAGCAGCTCTCAGGAGACCCTGCATCCAGCTAAGGACCCACAAGGCCTGCCCAACTTAAAGCCCAGCCTAGCTCAGCACAACACAGTCCAGCCCAGTATAGTTTAGCCCTGAGCTGCTACTGCTACTGCTGCTGCGTAATTAATGTATTTACTGTAGGCGCCGGGCGCTCTCAATGCCAGCTCCTCTTTAGTTAACAGCCATTAGAGGCACAGAGTTAACAGGGGAATGCCATGTTGACCCCCCCCCCCCCCCTCTCTCTCCTCCTCACAGGAAATCTGGAGGCACAGCAGTACATTTCCCCCCTCTTTATTTTGCTTCACTTGGTGCCAAGGGAACGAGAACACCAACCCAATTACATTTAAATACATCTCCTGGTATCCTGTGCGGACTTGGAGAGTTGCCTGTTATTGTTCCAGGTTCTAACAAGAGAATAGTGCGTCAGTTAGGTGTTCTCTTGTCTGTGGATCTGTCAGTGTGTGGTCCCTCACACTATTTTACCTCAGGCTGTGTTTTATGTACACACAGAGCTGGGTGTGTGTGTGTAGGTGTGTGCTCTACTTATTCAGATTGGACTTTTACTTCCACTCGGATATATCCTTCAACAACAACAAAAAGCTCCTATTTCCATTGAATTGGCAATTAAGCTTCGAGCAACACGCTTGTGACCATAACAAAGGAATCAGAGTGAGTAACAACAGTGATGAAAATGCCTAGTCAGTGTGTTCATTTACTAAATCAGTGTGTTGGGAGGCTGGAGCATACCCTGGAGCAATGCACAGGGAGGAGGAGGAGAGGAAAGGAGATGAGGAGGAGGGAAGGAGGGAGGCAGCTAGCCCTGCCACAGGAACAGCAAAGGGCAAATGTTTGAATCATTTAAAACTCCTGAGATAGGGATCTGTTAGTGGCCAGTGGCAAGCAGGCCTATTTTGTTGGAGAAGGCAGCAATGCCTAAGGCCAACGCTCCGTATTAACTACTGTACTAGAGAAGATGGAAGGAAGGATGTGGAGTGGTAGAGAGAGAAAGAGAGGAGTGGAGATGTAGGAGGAGTATTGTTTGCCCTTTACGCCTTACCCTCTGATCCACTCCATATACATATACATTGTGTGGGTAGGCTTGTGTGGGTAGGGTTGTGTGAGGGGTAGGGTTGTGTGAGGGGTAGGGTTGTGTGGGTAGGGTTGTGTGAGGGGTAGGGTTGTGTGGGTATCATTGTGTGGGTAGGGGTGTGTGAGGGACAAGGTTATACATTGACATGACTGCTGATTTAGATACTCTGAAATCCTTTAGAGTACACACACTATACACAAACTGTACAGTATCTTATGTACCGTATTCAAGATTAAACTCCCTTTTCTTTCAGAACAATTTGTATTTGTCTAAAATCTAAAATCTGAGGTCCAAGAGTGTACACACAAAATACACACAAAACATTCTGAGAGTGTGTACCCGGGGCGGCAGGGTAGCCTAGTGGTTAGAGCTTTGGACTAGTAATCGGAAGGTTGCAAGTTCAAACCCCTGAGCTGACAAGGTACAAATCTGTTGTTCTGCCCCTGAACAGGCAGTCATTGAAAATAAGAATTGGTTCTTAACTGACTTGCCTAGTTAAATAAAGGTAAACAAATAAAGAAAATAAAAATGTCTTCTCGTGGCTATCTCAGCACAGTGACATGTGGTTCTGTCCTGGCCTCAGACACTTGAAGGCAGATGTACAGCAGACCCCAATAGACCCCAGCCCAGGGATGTTGAAAATATAGAGGTATCTTATTTAAGCAGCTGGGAGCCTTGTTAGCCTCTTTTGACCTGTGGGGACTATTAAATGTCACTCCCTTAAGTGAAGAATAAGGACAACTTTGGAATGTTTTTCTTAAAGTTTTTCTTTCACCTCAGATATTGATGTTGACGTTTTTATTAAAAGAGCAGGAAACGAGGAGGTGGCAGCGCAACAGGCCCCCGCAGGACACGCAGTCACATCCACTCTACACACTCACATCTACTATACACACTCACATCCACTCTACACGCAGTCACATCCACTCTACACGCAGTCACATCCACTCTGCACAGTCACATCCACTCTACACAGTCACATCCACTCTACACAGTCACATCCACTCTACACGCAGTCACATCCACTCTACACGCAGTCACATCCACTCTACGCAGTCACATCCACTCTACACACTCACATCCACTCTACACAGTCACATCCACTCTACACGCAGTCACGTCCACTCTACACAGTCACATCCACTCTACACAGTCACATCCACTCTACACACAGTCACATCCACTCTACACACTCACATCCACTCTACACAGTCACATCCACTCTACACGCAGTCACATCCACTCTACACAGTCACATCCACTCAACACAGTCACATCCACTCACCACAGTCACATCCACTCTACACACTCACATCCACTCTACACAGTCACATCCACTCTACACGCAGTCACATCCACTCTACACACAGTCACATCCACTCTACACAGTCACATCCACTCTACACGCAGTCACATCCACTCTACAAAGTCACATCCACTCTACACACTCACATCCACTATACACACTCACATCCACTCTACACACTCACATCCACTCTACACACTCACATCCACTCTACACAGTCACATCCACTCTACACGCAGTCACATCCACTCTACACGCAGTCACATCCACTCTACACGCAGTCACATCCATTCACCACAGTCACATCCACTCTACACGCAGTCACATCCACTCTGCACAGTCACATCCACTCTACACAGTCACATCCACTCTACACGCAGTCACATCCACTCTACACAGTCACATCCACTCTACACGCAGTCACATCCACTCTACCCAGTCACATCCACTCTACACACTCACATCCACTCTACACAGTCACATCCACTCTACACGCAGTCACATCCACTCTGCACAGTCACATCCACTCTACACAGTCACATCCACTCTATACGCAGTCACATCCACTCTACACAGTCACATCCACTCTATACACAGTCACATCCACTCTACACAGTCACATCCACTCTACACAGTCACATCCACTCTACAGTCACATCCACTCTACAGGCAGTCACATCCACTCTACACAGTCACATCCACTCTACACAGTCACATCCAGTCTACACACTCACATCCACTCTACACAGTCACATCCACTCTACACACTCACATCCACTCTACACAGTCACATCCACTCTACATGCTCACATCCACTCTACACAGTCACCTCCACTCTACACAGTCACATCCACTACACACTCACATCCACTCTACACAGTCACATCCACTCTACACAGTCACATCCACCTCTGCTCCACCTGCTGATAAGAATGAATGTGCCAACAAATATGCAAGGGGATTAGAATTCCTGCTTTTCAGTCACTGCACGGCAATTTATTAAAATGTGTTTGACTGACCCTGAAGTCTTCATTACACAGTCCTGATGCACTGAGGAAGGGTGTGCCAAGGTCACCATCCAGCGGGCCAAATGAAGATGCGGCCCACGGCCTGACAACTCTGGGGATACCAAAACACACACACACCCAGGGCCTGCTAAGGCTGGCTGGCTGACTGTGGAGATACTTTGTTCTGATAGCAGCAGAGTCTATCTCTTATTCCCAGTAGAATAGAAGGAAGGAGCAAAAACAATACAACTCCAAGTAGCTCGAGTTATTACCCAGCAGCCCCACTCACAAAGTATGAGAAATGGCACTTCTAGAAACACAGGGGTACATTTGTCTGTCACTGTACTCTAGCCTGAGGTAAAATTATCCCTCAAATTTATGAAAGTTATATTGATTTCATATTCATTTGTGCTTATTTCATCATACATAGTTTATGGTAAAGACATCATCAGCTGCTGTACTATAGGGTTTGATCACTATAATAATTTCACTACAAACAATCTTACCCAGACTCTGCAGAGATTCTCTCTGTGCCCATTCAGTAGTTAGTTAAAGTGGCCTTGGCCGAGATGCAACATACAGACACTGTGTCTGTGTGTGTACATGTAACCAATGTCAAATGGCTAGCTAGTTAGGGGTTAGGGGTGCGCACTATCAATCGGTGACATCACTCGCTCTGAGACCTTGAAGTAGTTGTTCCCCTTGCTCTGCAAGGGCCACGTCTGCAAGGGCCGTGGCTTTTGTGGAGCGATGGGTAACGATGCTTCGAGGGTGGCTGTTGTCGATGTGTGCAGAGGGTCCTTGGTTCAAGCCCAGGTAGGGGCGAGGAGAGGGACGGAAGCTATACTGTTACATTGATGCTGTTGACCCGGATCACTGGTTGTTGCGGAAAAGGAGGAGGTCAAAACGAGGGTGAGTGTAACCGATGTGAAATGGCTAGCTAGTTAGCGCGCTAATAGCTTTTCAATCTGTGACGTCACTCGCAGTTTCTGTGATGTAGTTTGTGTATTTACATGTGTGTATTTCAGGAAATGGCTTCCTGAAATCCCCCAAGCAGCTGATTGGTCGACTCCACGGTTAATTAAGCTGCTCTCTCCCTGGAAGACAGTTTACACTACGATACAGTTAAAACTACCGTGTTGCGGGCTTATGAGTTGGTGCCTGAAGCTTATAGGCAGTGCTTCAGGAACCACAAAAAAAACATCTCAACTTACGTTTGAGTTTGCAAGGGACAAAGAGTCTCTGTTTATTCGCTGGTGTTCGGGAGTTGATGCTGTTGGAGGACTTTAAAAGCAACCTCCCAGATAGAATTGTAGTTCATTTAAATGAACAGAAAGTGGCGGCATTGCCCCAGGCAGCAGTGTTGGCAGATGAGTACGCTTTGACACACAAGACTGTCTTTGGTGCGCCTCGTTTTGAAGGCCGAACGAGTACGTCATCAGTGCCTCTTTCAGGTAGATTTTCCTCTGACAACCCTAAGCCATTTCATGAAATCCGTGAATGTTTTTACTGTCACCAAAAGGGTAGCGTGATTGCGGACTGCCTAGTTTTGAAAAATAAACCGAAACAGTCCCAGTCACCATCCCCAAAAATGAAAAGTTTGGGTTTAGTCAAGTCTTTGGTTCGTCCATTGGATGGAGTTATTGATTCAGCATTTGAGAAACCGGATCCTGTCTATGCTCCGTTTATCTCTGCTGGTTGTGTTTCCTTAACAGGAGAACAAGCTGATCAAAAGCCTATCCAAATCTTACGAGACACCGGGGCGGCGCAGTCAGTTATTGTTACTGATGCTTTACCCTGGTCTCCTGAAACGTATTGTGGCACACATGTCATATTACAGGGGATAGAGACAAAACACACCTGTACCATTACACTGGGTCCACTTAGTGTCAGACTTGGTATCAGGACGTTTCCGTGTTGGTATAGTGTCTACACTGCCAGTAAAAGGAGTCACATTGCTACTAGGGAACGATATTGCTGGTGGTAACGTTACTCCTGTGTTAGAGGTAGTAGACAACCGAGAAATCAGAACTACAGATGAGAAATTGGTTCAAGCATTTCCCCATGTTTTTCCTGCTTGTGTGTTAACGAGGGCACAATCTCGCAAGCTAGGAGATGTGGTGGATTTGGCTAGTTCCATTTTTGAGAATGTTGAGGTAGAAGACAATGCACCGAGTATTCCTTCTACAAGGCCGACATTTTTTACTCCCTTAAAAACTAAGGCAGGCGAAATCGCCCCTTAATTTCATTACATTCTTTTGTCTGTCACCCCCGAGAAGGTGATTGAATGTCAAAAGGGAGACACCAGTCTTCGCAAATGTTTTGCTTCGGTAATTTCCATTGAGGAAGCTAAAACTAAGGAGACTGCCTACTTTATGGAAGCAGGAGTTTTGATGCGGAAATGGGCAGCTCATGACACCGTTAGTGACTGGAGTGAAGTGTGTCAAGTGGTTGTTCCTACACCGTTCCGACAGCAGGTGCTGTCACTTGCCCATGACCAGCGTCCGGACACTTGGGGATCACAAAGACTTTTAACCGAGTCCTTAAACATTTTTTTCTGGCCAGGTTTGAAGTCTGACGTGGTCCAATTTTGTAAAACATGTCAACTGACTGGGAAAGCAAATCAAACAGTTCCACGTGCGCCCCTCTGCCCAATTCCTGTGGTGGGGGAACCGTTTGAAAGAGTGATAATTGATTGTGTAGGTCCATTGCCGAAAACCAGGTCAGGTAACCAGTTCCTACTAACAATAATGTGCAGTGCTACTCGATATCCAGAGGCTATTCCTCTCCGTACTATAACGGCTAAGACTGTGGTGAAGGCACTAGTGAAGTTCTTCTCTACGTTTGGACTCCCTAAAGTAATCCAAACTGATCAGGGATCCAACTTCATGTCAATACTGTCCTCAAATGTGTTAAAGACATTGTGTATTTCCCATCAGGTCTCCAGTCCGTATCATCCAGAGAGTCAAGGGGCTCTCGAACGCTGGCATCAGACACTGAAGGAAATGCTACGCAAGTATTGCATGGATACCAGTACCGATTGGGATGAGGGGGTGCCCTTTGTCCTATTTGCTATTAGAACTACAAGAGTCCTTAGGGTTCAGTCCTGCTGACCTTGTGTTTGGACACACCCCACGGGGTACGCTGAAAGTTTTGAAGGAGCATATCTTATCTCCTACACCCAGTAGTGCCCCTAAAAATGTTTTGGATTATGTCAGTAAGATGTGGGAGAGACTGCACGCCGCCTGTGCGTTAGCCCAAAAGTCTCTCTCCTCGTCTCAAAAACGCATGAAGTTTCATTATGACAAAAAGCTGTTGGCCATTCTTTTGCACCAGGGGATCAAGTTTTAGTTTTGTTGCCAATCCCTGGCTCATCTCTGTCGGCACGTTTTTCTGGACCATATCTGGTGGAAAAGAAACTCAGTGACACCAATTATGCGATAAAGACCCCAGATCGAAGGCGTTCTTCTCGTGTGTGTGTCATGTTAACATGTTGAAAACCTATTATGTGCGTGAAACTCCCAACAGTTCCTCAGGAAAGCCGGTCCACCCCGCCGTCTCCAGTGTGGCTGCGGTGGTGCTGAAGCCTGGCTGGGACCTAGAGGAGGATAAGGAGGACGGATTGGAGTTACTCCATAAGTTACAGCAGTGTGAACGCCTAACGCCTTCTCAATGTGTTTCAGGACGTTCCAAGTCCAAAACCCAGTAACAGCTCCTGTAGTTCCCCATGTATTCTTGTTCCTGAGCCTGACGGTACGTCCCGCTTATGTACGGACTATCGTCGCGTAAATGTCGTTACAAAGTCTGATTATTTTCCTCTACCTCACTTAGATGACTGCATTGATAAAATTGGCTCTGCTGCTTACGTTAGTTAGATTTGCTAAAAGGTTATTGGCAGGTGCCTCTGACCTCTCGAGCTTCTGACATATCGGCTTTTGTTATGCCAGATAACTTCGTACAATACATTGTGATGCCCTTTGGCATGTGTAATGCACCTGCTACTTTTCAGCGGCTAGTTAATATTGTGTTTGCAGATGTGCCAAATTGTACTGCTTACCTTGACGATGTGGTGATTCATTCGTCTACTTAGTCTGATCATCTCTCCACTTTGAGAAGTGTGTTTCAGTGGTTGGAGAATGCTTATTTAACCCTCAATATGGCCAAGTGTGAGTTTGGTAAGGCTACTGTGACTTACTTAGGGAAACAAGTGTGACAAGGTGAAGTGCGCCCAGTAACTGGCAAAGTGGAAGCAATTGTTGCTTTTCCTGCTCCCACGACTCGCCGTCAGTTGCGCAGATTCCTAGGGATGGTAGGGTACTATCGTACATTCTGTAAGAATTTCTCGACGGTAGTAGCGCCCCTTTCAACTCTGCTTAGTCCCAAGGTACCATTTAAGTGGTCCAAGGACTGTAACTATGCTTTTGAGTCCGCTGAAGCGCTACTTTGTAGTGCCGCAGTGCTTGCCGTCCCCAACTTTGACAAACCTTTTAAGTTGGAGGTAGATGCTAGTATAGTGGGGGTGGGTGCTGTTCTCTTACAGGAAGATGAAGACAGAGTGGATCGGCCTGTCAGTTTCTTCTCCCGTAAGTTCAACTCGTGTCAGTCAAGGTACTCTACAATTGAACAAGAGACTCTGGCTTTTTTGCTTGCCTTACAGTTCTTTGAGGTATATGTGGGCTCCAGTGCCTTGCCTGTAATGGTCTTCAAGGACCATAATCCATTGGTGTTCTTGAAGCAAATGTACAATCAGAACCTCCGCCTTATGCGGTGGGCTCTGATTGTACAAGGATATAATGTACATATAGCTTATGTGAAGGGCTCGGCGAATGTGGTTGCTGACGCTCTATCACGGGTTTACTAACTGGGGATGCGTCGGTTTTTGTTAGTTTGCAATTTTTGTGGTGGGCGTGTTATGTTCCCCAGTTTCTGTGTTGTAGTTTGTGTATTTGCATATGTGTATTTCAGGAAATGGCTTCCTGAAATCCCCCAAGCAGCTGATTGGTCGACTCCACGACTAATTGGAGCTGACCCCACCCTCTCGTAAAGTTACAGCTGTATCCCATTAGACTCCTTCTCCAGTTATAAACGCCAGTATTCTGTTGTTCAGGAGAGAGATCATTGCTGAGAGATCATTGCTGAGAGATCATTGCTGAGAGATCATTGCTGAGAGAGGAGGCTGAGAGAGGAGGCTGATGGCTGAGGGTGATATACTGTGTTGGTTGTTCTCAGAGGGAGATGTGTGTCCTGTATTGGTTGAGTGAGAGAGCTGATTGGTTATATCTGTGTTTCATTTGTTCCCAGGGGGGAAGGGGAAGGCACCTAGGGAGTGCTTAGGCAAGAGGCCCGCGGGCATACATATACCCATAGTATATTCCCTGTCTAGGCACACAAGGTAAGACCTGAGTGGACCACCCACTGTATTTTGGTTAGGGCACCAGGTGGTGCTAAATTAGGTAAGTAGTGGGTAGGCAGGTTAGATAGAAGGGGCTTTAATATTTACTTTCTTTGCACTGGTTCCGTCCAGCCCCTTTTCCTCATATTACCGCGTGAAGTAATAAATTCCTAGTGAACAGTAAAAATTCTGCCTTTTGTCATCCTTACTCGCACCTACAGTCCATACCTCTTTCGCTTCACGGAGAGTTGAGTTGTAGCGGGGTGTTGCGTTTCCTCTTCATAGAGGCGTGCGTTACATACAGTATATTCATGCAAGCACTTTGCTTGTGTGTCTCATCACGTCCAACTGCTCCAGTTTCAACTATTCTGCCTTATTATAATTCGACCATGCTGGTCATTTATGAACATTTGAACATCTTGACCATGTTTTGTTATAATCTCCACCCGGCACAGCCAGAAGAGGACTGGCCACCCCACATAGCCTGGTTCCTCTCTAGGTTTCTTCCTAGGTTTTGGCCTTTCTAGGGAGTTTTTCCTAGCCACCGTGCTTCTACACCTGCATTGCTTGCTGTTTGGGGTTTTAGGCTGGGTTTCTGTACAGCACTTTGAGATATCAGCTGATGTACGAAGGGCTATATAAAAAAAATAAATTTGAAATTTGATTTGCTGGGACCTGAGAGATCCAGATTTGATTTGTCAAGGTTAATAAATAAAGAAATCAAGGTGGGTGTGTCACTCCAGACACAAGGACACTGGGAAGAGGAATCAAACACACCTGGCACCTCTGAAATTGTAATAAGCCTTCTGTCGTCAGTCATGCAGGGAATTGTCTTTTCAACATTGCTTTTACAGCTTGCTCGGTTGGAAGTGCTGTTGTGTAACTCGCCCAGTTTCCTCATGTTCATATTAAAAGTGAAGCCAGGTCATTTCTTCAGTGTGTGTCTGTGAAATGATAGTCCTATGTGGTGTTTCATTTAGATGATGTGGGGGGGGGGGGGGGGGGGGGGGGGGGGGGGGGGGGGTCCCTGCAGCGGTGGTGGTCAGAGAAGCAGGGGAGGCTCACACTGGGCTCTGGCACCATCAGGCTGTGTGATGGAGTCATGCTCGTGTGGTCTCCTCTCCTCTCCCCAGCTGCTACACAGCTATGGCCATAACCACCACTCGGCTCGGCTCCGCCGTTCTACACAGAACCACATTAACCCTAATGACCACCGCTCTGCTCCGCCGTTCCACACAGAACCACATTAACCCTAATGATGGAGAATTAAAGCCATGCACAGAAAGTAATGAACCTTACCAGGAAATAAGGGCCTGTATTGCGTATGCTGCAGTACAAGGGGACACTTCTGACGTAAATATGCCTACAAACAGCATGCCTGAAATATAAACAGCTTGTTTGGAAGTGTTTTTTTTATTACAAATCAAATGTATTAGCCACTGTTCCAGTGTGATGTGACTTTATTGTCTTGTAGCAGCTGGGTAGAAGGGGGGGAAGAAAATGGCTATGAGGACATTAGTGTGTGTGTGGCAAGCAAGTTATTTAAGGGATGTTGTGTGACAGAGGCACACACTAACTCAGCTGATGTGTGAGGCTCTGTTGTTGGTATTCTCAATGGCACACACACACACACACACACACACACACACACACACACACACACACACACACACACACACACACACACACAGTCACTCTTATCAATGGTTGCAGGAGTTTGCACCAACCCCCTCTACACTACACACACCATTTGGCTCACATGGAGTTGAGAGAGGCGGATATAGAGGGGGGTGCAGCTTGAAATGGTATTTTTGAAATATTCCCTTTGAAATACTTTTTGGAGGGATTTTATCTTGTGATTGAAAAATAGTTTAGTCTCACTTTGTGGAACACATTAAAACATCTCACTTAAAAAGAGAGAGAGCCTTATTACCTTATTAAAAGGTACATCTTATCTTCACAACAGGGACTCTTTGCCTCGTCCCAGATGTGTACACCAGACGGATTTATCTCTACATATGAATTATTGACAGAGATTAAATCCAAAAGGTTCACCGTCCAACTAACAGAATTATACCTTCCTACATATTTCAGTGATGGGCTGGACATAAATAAATAAACGGTAGATGGAAAATCATTTGAGAGATTTGATAATGAAATCAATGCATCATCAAAGGAGGTCCTTCATGAATAACTTATGTAAAATAAACACCTCACTCAGACATGCAAAATGCAACATCTACCGCAGCAATGTTTTTACTCTCCTTTAATATACAGTCGGTCCACTTAAAAAAGAATCAGGAAAAATCAGCAGAGGTGGAGGATCTTTGCTTCATGGGATATAGTTAAGCAAAACATTAGGGGCACTACCTGCCAAGCACCCTCAGCTTCTCACCATGTATTAGCCTCATTAAGGCACATCTATAGGAAGTGGCCGATGCTTTCCATTATTTATGGAGGTGTAATTATCTATCTTGTCACACTGACGCAGGAATTTACAGGACCCTGGTTCTGCATCAGTACAATAAAGGTAGCTAATGAACCAAGCAAGTACACCTCCAGGCTCCCACACACTATCTATCTGATGTACTCCACTGCGCTCTCTCTCTCTCTCTCTCTCTCTCTCTCTCTCTCTCTCTCTCTCTCTCTCTCTCTCACTCCAGTTGATTATATACCGAACATAAACTGAACCTTGGCACCATTAAAAAAAGTTTGCGCCTGTTCTTTCCTCTAACTAAATACAAAATAGAACAAATATTTTTTAAAACGTTATAACAAAGGGGAAAGGACAACACTTATAATGAGTAGGCTAAGTACAGACCGTTTCTTGTTTTTATCTTTGTTTTTGGGGCGAATGTTTCCCTTTTGAAGATAATTGCTGTGTTCTGTATGCTAAGTGTCTCCAGTAGATCATAGTGATACTGAACACTACTATATGCAGGCCCACAACACAGAGCCTTAGCACACCAGAGAGAGACCCAAAAGCATAGCACAGTGAAGGAGGGAGTAGGGAGCAGGGGAGGAGAGGCAGGCGAGATACATACGAGAGAGGGGGAAGAAGGAAAAACAGGAAGAAAGAGGGAATGAGAGGGAGAGAGAAACATGGGGATGTAGAGAGATGGGGTCATTTACATATAAATGAATGTTGCCGATCACATGCCGCTGACCCTATTTATTCTGTCGGGCGGGCGGGCAGGCGGGCAGGCGGGCGGGCAGGCAGGTAGGCAGGCAGGCAGGGCAAGCGCTAGCGATATGACGAATTACTCCAAATTACGGCATTTCCATCTCTACATTGGGAGCCGCGCTCATCGCCAATGCTGTTTTTTCTCCCGCCGCCAGGAGTGACTCTAATTGGCAGTGGTGAATTTAAAGGACCTGTCACTGGCTGAGCATCTCACCACTAAGGCACCTTCCAACAGGATTAAAAAATACACACACTGCTTCTCTATTTGTGTATACAGACTGAGAAAGAGAGAGAGGAGGCTATGAAACCGCTGCAATGCCGCACCATGCTCAGGCACACTATACACTTCAGAGTGATTCATCTCTCCTCTCTTCCCTCTCCTCCCTCTCTTCCCTCTCCTCCCTCTCCTCCCTCTCTTCCCTCTCCTCCCTCTCTTCCCTCTCCTCCCTCTCCTCCCTCTTCTCCCTCTCTTCCATCTCCTCTCTCTTCCCTCTCCTCTCTCTCTCCTCTCTCCTCCCTCTCCTCCCTCTCTTCTCATGGCACATACAGCAGCTGTTTGCATGAGCATGTGGGTAAGGCCTAGCCATATGCACCTCTACTACCACTCTCATATTTCCCTCCAGTCCAACACAACACACTGCCCTCACGTCTCACAGACCACTACATATATGATAGATTCATGTTAAAGGCCTGTGTGTACGCCTGCTCTTAACATGACAGCTGTGTCCTTTCCTTTCCATGCAAACATGCCACACACACCTCCCCATCCCTGGCAAGATGTTTCTCTACAGCCCCTTTAGTGGTGTTTTTCCATCCAGAGACTGAGGAACCTACCCAGAGCGAAACACTTTATTTGGCTCGTAAAGCAGCCTGCATTGCCAGTTGGTCTCCTTTCTTGTTTCACTCTTGGTCAGCCAAGCACAGTGGCTCATTAGTTCATTAAAAGGAGGCTGCTGCTTGATTTTGTGAAGGCAATGAAGAAAGAAGAGAGAGAGAGAGAGTCAAAACAGAGGCTCTAATTACGCAAGATTGATGCACTGAGTGAATATCCTGTTAATCAGTGTTTTTTATGTGTTTAATGGTACAACAGGGATCATGGAGAGAGTGACCTCTTCTGATCATTAGTACAATTAATGCAGGTACAAACACAAGAGGCTTGTCACTCTCTCTCTCTCTCTCTCTCTCTCTCTATTCAATTAAAAGTGGCTTTATTGGCATGGGAAACATGTTTACATTGCCAAAGCAAGTGACAAACTAAAATAACAACAATGACAAAAACCAACAAAGTGAATTAGACTAAACAAAGACAAAAACAGACATTAACAGTAAACAATACACACACACAGAAGTTTTGACAGAATAAAAACATTTAAAATATTACATTGTTAGCAGTTTTTATTTTATTTTATTTTTATTTTACCTTTATTTAACCAGGTAGGCAAGTTGAGAACAAGTTCTCATTTACAATTGCGACCTGGCCAAGATAAAGCAAAGCAGTTCGACAGATACAACGACACAGAGTTACACATGGAGTAAAACAAACATACAGTCAATAATACAGTATAAACAAGTCTATATACAATGTGAGCAAATGAGGTGAGAAGGGAGGTAAAGGCAAAAAAGGCCATGGTGGCAAGGTAAATACAATATAGCAAGTAAAACACTGGAATGGTAGTTTTGCAATGGAAGAATGTGCAAAGTAGAAATAAAAATAATGGGGTGCAAAGGAGCAAAATAAATAAATAAATTAAATACAGTTGGGAAAGAGGTAGTTGTTTGGGCTAAATTATAGATGGGCTATGTACAGGTGCAGTAATCTGTGAGCTGCTCTGACAGTTGGTGCTTAAAGCTAGTGAGGGAGATAAGTGTTTCCAGTTTCAGAGATTTTTGTAGTTCGTTCCAGTCATTGGCAGCAGAGAACTGGAAAGAGAGGCGGCCAAAGAAAGAATTGGTTTTGGGGGTGACTAGAGAGATATACCTGCTGGAGCGTGTGCTACAGGTGGGAGATGCTATGGTGACCAGCGAGCTGAGATAAGGGGGGACTTTACCTAGCAGGGTCTTGTAGATGACATGGAGCCAGTGGGTTTGGCGACGAGTATGAAGCGAGGGCCAGCCAACGAGAGCGTACAGGTCGCAATGGTGGGTAGTATATGGGGCTTTGGTGACAAAACGGATTGCACTGTGATAGACTGCATCCAATTTGTTGAGTAGGGTATTGGAGGCTATTTTGTAAATGACATCGCCAAAGTCGAGGATTGGTAGGATGGTCAGTTTTACAAGGGTATGTTTGGCAGCATGAGTGAAGGATGCTTTGTTGCGAAATAGGAAGCCAATTCTAGATTTAACTTTGGATTGGAGATGTTTGATATGGGTCTGGAAGGAGAGTTTACAGTCTAACCAGACACCTAAGTATTTGTAGTTGTCCACGTATTCTAAGTCAGAGCCGTCCAGAGTAGTGATGTTGGACAGGCGGGTAGGTGCAGGTAGCGATCGGTTGAAGAGCATGCATTTAGTTTTACTTGTATTTAAGAGCAATTGGAGGCCACGGAAGGAGAGTTGTATGGCATTGAAGCTTGCCTGGAGGGTTGTTAACACAGTGTCCAAAGAAGGGCCGGAAGTATACAGAATGGTGTCGTCTGCGTAGAGGTGGATCAGAGACTCACCAGCAGCAAGAGCGACCTCATTGATGTATACAGAGAAGAGAGTCGGTCCAAGAATTGAACCCTGTGGCACCCCCATAGAGACTGCCAGAGGTCCGGACAACAGACCCTCCGATTTGACACATTGAACTCTATCAGAGAAGTAGTTGGTGAACCAGGCGAGGCAATCATTTGAGAAACCAAGGCTGTTGAGTCTGCCGATGAGGATGTGGTGATTGACAGAGTCGAAAGCCTTGGCCAGATCAATGAATACGGCTGCACAGTAATGTTTCTTATCGATGGCGGTTAAGATATCGTTTAGGACCTTGAGCGTGGCTGAGGTGCACCCATGACCAGCTCTGAAACCAGATTGCATAGCAGAGAAGGTATGGTGAGATTCGAAATGGTCGGTAATCTGTTTGTTGACTTGGCTTTCGAAGACCTTAGAAAGACATGGTAGGATAGATATAGGTCTGTAGCAGTTTGGGTCAAGAGTGTCCCCCCCTTTGAAGAGGGGGATGACCGCAGCTGCTTTCCAATCTTTGGGAATCTCAGACGACACGAAAGAGAGGTTGAACAGGCTAGTAATAGGGGTGGCAACAATTTCGGCAGATCATTTTAGAAAGAAATGGTCCAGATTGTCTAGCCCGGCTGATTTGTAGGGGTCCAGATTTTGCAGCTCTTTCAGAACATCAGCTGAATGGATTTGGGAGAAGGAGAAATGGGGAAGGCTTGGGCGAGTTGCTGTTGGGGGTGCAGTGCTGTTGACAGGGGTAGGAGTGTAGTATGATATTTAAAATGTTACACAAGCTATGTACAGTGTTGCACAGTCTCTCTCTCACTCTTTCTCTATCTCTTTCTCTGCCTCTCTCTCTCTCTCTCTCTCTCTCTCTCTCTCTCTCTCTCTCTCTCTCTCACTCTGCCCCCTCTCTCTCTCTCTCTCTCTCTCTCTCTCTGCCTCTCTCTCTCTCTCTCTCTCTCTCACTCTGCCCCCTCTCTCTCTCTCTCTCTCTCTCTCTCTCTCTCTCTCTCTCTCTCTCTCTCTCTCTCTCTGCCTCTCTCTCACTCTCTCTCTCTCTCTCTGTTCTCCAATCTGGGCACCGGAGAGTGAAGTAATGGACCAGGGAAGGGAAGGCACACAGCAGAGGCTACTGTCTGAGATATTCATCACTAGCTGGGTATCACCCGGTTACTCAACCCTGCACCTTAGAGGCTACTGCCCTATGTACATAGACATGGAATCACTGGCCACTTTAATAATGGAACACTAGTCACTTTAATAATGTTTACATAATGCTTTACTTATTTCATATGTATATACTGTATTCTACTGTGTTCTAGTCAATGCCACTCCGACATTGCTCGTCCTAATATTTATACATTTCTTAATTCCATTATTTTACTTTTAGATTAGTGTGTATTGTTGTGAATTGTTAGATCCTACTGCACTGTTGGAGCTAGGAACACAAGCATTTCGCTACACCTGTATTAACATCTACTAAATATGTGAACGTGACCAATAAAATGTGATTTGATTTTCAGAAGCTGTCATAGGCGATGCTGTGTACTCGCAACACAAAGTGGTCTCTCCTGAATACACACACAGAGATGGGTTTACCTAGTGGTAGGAGGAATGGAAGAGTGGGTAATATTTGTACCAGATTGTTGAGTTCATATCTTAACACCGCTTTTTGTCTCCTATTCGTACATTTTATATACAGTACATAGGCAATTTATGTATTATAGAAGGATGGACATTTAGTACTTAGACATACGTAGATTACAGGGAAGGTGACATTGCATCCATCCTCATTCTCAAAACACCTTCCATAGTACAATGCATACATAACAGTTAATGTATGCTGAGTTGGTCTCTGGGTTGGTCATGTGGGTTTAGGATTAGGTGTTGGTCATGTGGGTTTAGGATTAGGTGTTGGTCATGTGGGTTTAGGATTAGGTGTTGGTCATGTGGGTTTAGAATTAGGTGTTGGTCATGTGGGTTTAGGATTAGGTGTTGGTCATGTAGGTTTAAGATTAGGTGTTGGTCATGTGGGTTTAGGATTAGGAGTTGGTCATGTGGGTTTAGGATTAGGTCAAGTAGATGATAGAGGGCAATTGTAAACGAGGCAACCGCTTGTTGGGAAATCACTGTTTTATTTCCTCTTCGTAATGAAGGTTGCCGAGCTGCAGTCAGACCTCTGCTGGGGACCATGGAGGCCATGTAGGGACGTGTCACACTACTGGCAAATGTCATGTCTCACATAGCGAGATGGAGGGAGAAGGGAAGGGAGGGGTGAAAGGGTCTAAGGGAGGGGAGGTGGAGGGTTAGAGAGAAGGAGAAGAGGTGGATGGTTAGAGAGAGAGAAGGAGAGGGGAGAAAGAGGGGATGGTGATGGGAGAGAGAGGGAGAGGGAGAGGAAGAGGGAGTATGATAGATGCATGATAATACCTCCACTACATGTACAGTGCATTTGGAAAGTATTCAGACCCCTTCCCTTTTTCCACATTTTGTTACATTACATTACAAATGGATTAAATAAAACATTTTCCAATCTACACACTATACCCCATAATGACAAAGCCAAAACAGGTTTTTAGAAATAATTGCAAATTTATTCAAATAAAAAAAAAGGAAATACTTTTTTTACATAAGTATTCAGACCCTTTGCTATGAGACTCGAAATTGAGCTCAGGTGCATCCTGTTTCCATTGATCATCCTTGAGATGTATCTACAACTTGAATTGAGTCCACATGTGGTAAATTAAATTAATTGGACATGTTTTGGAAAGGCACACACCTGTCTATATAATGTCACACAGTTGACAGTGCATGTCAGAGCAAACACCGAGCTATGAGGTCGAAGGAATTGTCCTTAGAGCTCCGAGACAGGATTGTGTCAAGGCACAGATCTGGGGAAGGGTTCAAAAAAAATTCTGCGACCATTGAATGTCCCAAGAACACAGTGGCCTCCATCATTCTTAAATGGAAGAAGTTTGGAATCACCAAGACTCTTCCTAGAGCTGGCCGCCCGGCCAAACTGAGAAATCAAGGGAGAAGGCCCTGGTCAGAGAGTTGACCAAGAATGCAATGATCAATCTGACAGAGCTTGTCAGGGAAATTCTAGAGGAAGAGAGAGACTGTAAATTCTTCCAACAAAATCTTTATTATAAGATTAGCAAAAATGAAGCAATCAACATCACCAGTAATGGTTCAGAGTTGAAAGCTTAACAAACATAGCCAGGTCTCTGCTTTTATAGAGAAAATACTACCCCTTTCTGTATATGTGGTAGTCAGTAGAGTGTGTAAAAGGTAATTAGTTGTCTGTGCAGACTTTAAGATAGCATGAGGTTGGTAGCCTGAGGGCTCAACCCTCTAACTGCAACAACAAACACTATATTGTACTCCTTTCTGCAAGGTTCCATACATGTGACTTTCTGAAGATAGTAAACCCATGGGATTTCACATGCTACGGTTGCACTCAAACCTCTCTTAGCTGCAAGCCCAGTCTCATGACTAAGTCACACCAAGAGAAGTTTGTGTCAGGTTAGAAGAAACACTAGCATATACAAGAGACTATTCTTTATTAAGCAGTAAAACATGGGATAGCATGACTAATTATGTAATTTTCCACAACATGTCCTCCCTTTTGAGACTAAGTTTCAACCTAATAGAAAATTGCTTACAAGTATTTTCATTAAACATTGCATTGACATGAGGAAGCATTGACATGAGGAAAAGGAGGAAAATGAAATACCTTTCTTACACTTAATACACTACAATACATTGCAAGTTTCAAACGTTCAAAGGGGGGAAATGGAACATATGAATATAAACATTGGTACATACTTTATAACCAAACACAAGGCAATAGCTTTGTTGAGACTGTCCATATAGCCACTGGGTCACCATGACGGTAGGCCCTTAACTTCTCAAGGATAGGGGGCAGCATTC
This sequence comes from Oncorhynchus clarkii lewisi, assembly GCF_045791955.1. Taxonomy (NCBI): domain Eukaryota; kingdom Metazoa; phylum Chordata; class Actinopteri; order Salmoniformes; family Salmonidae; genus Oncorhynchus; species Oncorhynchus clarkii. Next base: position 17,594,882 of record NC_092150.1, on the reverse strand, counting down.
AGATTTTTGGATGAAAAGCATGCCCAAATTCTACTGCCTGCTACTCATCCACAGAAGATAAGATATGCATGTTATTGGTAGATTTGGATAGAAAACACTCTGAAGTTTCCAAAACTTTTGAATCATGTATGTGAGTATAACAGAACTTATTTGGCAGGCGAAACCCCAAGGACAAACCAATCAGATTTTTTTTTGAGGTCACTCTCTTTTCAATGGATTTCATTGGGAATCCAGATTTCTAAGGGACATTCTTGCAGTTCCTACCGCTTCCACCGGATGTCAACAGTCTTTAGAAATTGGTTGAGGTTTTTACTTTGAGAAATAAAGATGGAACACTGTTCAGAATGAGGCTCGAGGGAAGTGTACTCTTTGTTAGAGGCGCGTGACCTGAAAGCACGCTCCACTTTGTTTTTCTCCGGTATTGAACACAGATCATCCCGTCTTCAATTTGATCGATTATTTACGTAAAAAATACCCAAAGTTGTATTACAAAAGTAGTTTGAAATGTTTGGACAATGCTTACAGGTAACTTTTGAGATATTTTGTAGTTACATTGCGCAAGTTGGAACCGGTGTTTTTCTGTATCAAACGCGCCAAATAAATTGACATTTTGGATATATATCGACGGAATTAATCGAACAAAAGGACCATTTGTGATGTTTATGGGACATATCGGAGTGCGAACAGAAGAAGCTCGTCAAAGGTAAGGCATGAATTATGTTTTTTATTTGTGCGTTTTGTGTCGCGCCTGCCACGGTTGAAATATGCTTTTCTCTCTTTGTTTACTGGGGTAATATCCTCAGATAATGGCATCGTTTGCTTTCGGCGTAAAACATTTTTGGCTGGATTCACAACAAGTGTAGCTTTAATTTGGTATATTCAATGTGTGATTTATTCAAAGTTAAATTTTTATACTAATTTATTTGAATTTGGCGCTCTGCATTTTCACTGGATGTTGGCCAGGTGGGACGCTACCGTCCCACATATCCCAGAGAGGTAAAAAAAAAAACATCTTTGGGATAGGGGGCAGTATTTTCACGTCCGGATAAAAGCATGCCCAAAGTAAACTGCCTGCTACTCAGGCCAGAAGCTAGGATATGCATATAATTGGTATATTTGGATTGAAAACACTCTAAAGTTTCTAAAACTGTTAAAATAATGTCTGTGAGCATAACATAACTTATTTGTCAGGTGAAACCCCGAGGACAAACCATCCAGGAAAAAAAAATTGAGGTCATTGTGTTTTCTATTGGGTTTCTATGGGAAAGTAGATTTATGAGGCACCTGGTTGCAGTTCCTATGGCTTCCACTAGATGTCAACAGTCTTTTGAAATTGGTTGATGTTTTTCTTTTGAGAAATGAAGAAGTACGGCTGTACTTTCTAAGTGTCATGCCAAGTGGACTCTTTTGTTTGGTGCGCGCTACCTGGAGCTCGCTACACTTTGATTTTATCCGCTATTAAACACAGTATTTTCCGTCTTAAATTTGATTGATTATTTATGTTTTAGGATACCTAAAGTTGTATTAGGAAAGTTGTTTGAAATGTTTGGACCAAGTTTACTGGTAACTTATTAGATCATTTGTAGTCTTGTTGGGCGAGTTGGAACCGGTGTATTTTATGAATCAAACGCGCCAAATAAATGACAATTTTTGGGATATAAAGGAGGAATTTATCGAACAAAATTACCATTTGTGATGTTTCTGGGACATATTGGAGTGCCAACAGAAGAAGATCTTCAAAGGCAAGGCATGAATTATATCATTATTTCTGACTTTCGTGTCGCACCTGCTTGGTTGAAATATGATTTTCATGTGTTTGTATGATGGGGCGCTGTCCTCAAATAATCAAATGGTTTGCTTTTACCGTAAAGCCTTTTTGAAATCTGACACGTTGGCTGTATTAACAAGACGTTACGCTTTATTTTGGTGTATTGCACTTGTGATTCTATGAAAGTTAAATATTTCTAATAATTTAATTTCAATTTCGCGCACTGCAATTTCACCGGATGTTGTCGAAACGTTCCGCTAGTGGAATGTCTAGCCGTAACAGATTTTAACTTTACCTTGGGAGCATAATTTACAGAACCTCTGCCTTGAGCATGGCCTATGGACATGCTGCACCATTAACTGAATGTTTTTACCTGGAGTTAGGGATTATCATCATCTTCATCAGACATAATCAGACATAGGAAATAAATCTGGGATATAGGGTTCTGAGACGTTTCCTTCGGGGGTCGGTAATGGCGTGGCAAGAATAGTCTCAACGGCTTTCCTGCATAATTTCTTATCACAAGTTATAATAAGCATTATTGTAAAACAAATAACTAAGCCATAAATCAACCAATGAAATATTGTAGCTCCCATAACACCTAAGAATGACTGAACCCATCCAAACGGATTCCAATCGTTGTCTGGTTGGTGTTCGTTTGCGAGATCACCGCTGAGCTCTTTCAGATGTTCCACAACCATAGTCAAGTTACCCTCACCCTGGGGTATGAATGTACAGCAATGGGTCACCCATCATTTTGCACACTCCCCCCTCCCCTGCTAGCAACATGTCAAGCGCTACCCTATTCGGCTTGGAATTCCGGTCTTATTATCGAAGTGGTTAAATTGACCAAAGATTCTAAATGATATCATAATCAATCTAAATCCTGGGCTTTTTAAGATGCCCCATACCAAGGAATGAACCTGCGCCAAAACTTTTCAAGTTTTGAGGATTGTCATGACTCAATTGGAACATCATTTAATTGTGAAATGCTCCGTCTAACCTGTCTTAATCTGCTTGGAATGGAGGAGTTGGTTTTATGCATTACAGCGATGGAGATATTTAGTTTACCAAAACACAGCACCCTGTCCAATTTGTTAGTAAATAAAGATATGCTTTATCACCACAGATCCAAAAATGTTCAGTAAACGTGGCTGAGCCATATTGATGTGGAGAGTAAATGTCTGTTTCTGTCTGAATAGTGGTGTACCCCACATTCAGTTTAATTTATCCAGCTACATCCTATTGGGAAGACACTGTAATTAACACACATTGACATTCCCAGATAGGATTCATTGAATTGTGGTATGGAGATATTACTTGGGTTGAGACAATGGCAGGATCGGAATGGAGTTCGCCGGGGTTGGATTAGAATAGTCTCTGGTACACGGTGTCTGGGTTCTAAAATCATTTTGGTACACCAATGTGCACAATCAAATCCGCCTATCATATATTGTGTCAATGACAAATCACCATTAATGCATTTTTCACTCAAAGTTTTACCCTGTGAATGTTTACCCAATGAAGTTTCATTTGATAAGAGCATTACCAGTGCACATAGAGTGTCATTACTACTGGCCTCTACTGAATACTGCAGGAATGGTGAAATTGCTGAGTGTGAAAAAAGACTACATACATAGCAGGAGGTGTTTTCTACCATAAATTCCATTTTTACTGTATGATTAAGCAGTGACCACCAAGTGTTTCCCTCGTAATTCCACCTGTGATGCTCATCAGGTGGATGCATCGACCTCCTGCTTCTTCTGGTATTGGAGCGGCTATTGTTTGCTGGACTCCCGTCCTGAGCCTGCCGTTGGCTCGAGCTGGAGCTGCTGTTATTTAAGACCCGCCGTGAGACTACGCTGGTGTTGTATTCTTCAGTTACATTGTGGCCACTTCTCTCTCTGGGCTGTTCTGCTCCTCCCAAGGCCCATACAACAGCTGCAATGAGAAGACTGACCATGAAAGCAACAAACATGATGCGTAGAGACCGGTCCTGGAATGGGACAGTCCAGCGCTGTTGGTGCCAGGTCTTTCTGCTTGCCTGGTTGAAGTTTGTGTAATGGTCCTCCCTTCGATTCAGGTAAAGCCACTTTCACCCTGGGAAAAATAGACTTCAGAACATTGTTAAGTGCAGCACAGTAATTTACCATTTGATGCTCACAACCCATCAATTTCAACCTGTTCTGTGGGAATGGAGTGATAAGCATTCTCATGGGTCTTCCTGTGAGTATTTCATGAGGTGCTAAACTGGTTGTACGATGCGCGCGTCCACGCATGTACATCAGAGCCAGAGGCATTACTGTTACCCATGGCAATCCGGTCTCAGCCATCAGTTTAGCCAATTTCCTTTTCAGCATTTGGTTGGCTCTCTCTACAAGACCACCACTGGATGGATGATAACTACAATGTGTTCGCAGGTCAATTTGCAAATTTTCAGAGATGTTCTGAATAACACTATTTACAAAATGAGAGCCGTTGTCTGACGTTAATTGGATGGCAGACCCAACCTAGGGATGATTTTCCTTGGTAGGTTATTTGCTACAGCCATTGCTGTGGCATGCTTACAAGGAAATGCCTCTACCCATTTAGAGAAGGCATCAACTACAACCTGGCAGTACTTATAACCCTGGAAGTGCTCAAAAGGTCATTCAGGCCTTGGGTGAGCTGACATAGGCATCGAATGCCTCTGCCTGCATTGTTAGTCATACAAATTAAACACTACAAATCAAACACCGCAAAAACTGAAAATCCAGGAACAACCAAAAATGATGTACAATTTTTACAACTCCCCCCTTTGACACATGGTCTTGGCCATGTGCCAACTTGCAAGATCTGGCCCCAGCCAGAGGTTCCTCTGTGTGTCAAAGGAACACTTTCTCCTCCACTGTCTCACCTCCCCAGGCCCTGCACCTGATTGCACATCAGAAACATCCTGTACTGAAAACATATTTGCAGCAGAAACAGGAAGTGAAACCATTTGGAGGGTGGGTGAAACAATAGACATGCCATCTGCTTTTGCAGCCATACAGTGCCTTGCGAAAGTATTCGGCCCCCTTGAACTTTGCGACCTTTTGCCACATTTCAGGCTTCAAACATAAAGATATAAAACTGTATTTTTTTGTGAAGAATCAACAACAAGTGGGACACAATCATGAAGTGGAACGACATTTATTGGATATTTCAAACTTTTTTAACAAATCAAAAATTGAAAAATTGGGCGTGCAAAATTATTCAGCCCCCTTAAGTTAATACTTTGTAGCGCCACCTTTTGCTGCGATTACAGCTGTAAGTCGCTTGGAGTATGTCTCTATCAGTTTTGCACATCGAGAGACTGACATTTTCTTCCCATTCCTCCTTGCAAAACAGCTCGAGCTCAGTGAGGTTGGATGGAGAGCATTTGTGAACAGCAGTTTTCAGTTCTTTCCACAGATTCTCGATTGGATTCAGGTCTGGACTTTGACTTGGCCATTAAACACCTGGATATGTTTATTTTTGAACCATTCCATTGTAGATTTTGCTTTATGTTTTGGATCATTGTCTTGTTGGAAGACAAATCTCCGTCCCAGTCTCAGGTCTTTTGCAGACTCCATCAGGTTTTCTTCCAGAATGGTCCTGTATTTGGCTCCATCCATCTTCCCATCAATTTTAACCATCTTCCCTGTCCCTGCTGAAGAAAAGCAGGCCCAAACCATGATGCTGCCACCACCATGTTTGACAGTGGGTATGGTGTGTTCAGCTGTGTTGCTTTTGCGCCAAACATAACGTTTTGCATTGTTGTTTGGTGTGTCTCCCAGGTGGCTTGTGGCAAACTTTAAACAACACTTTTTATGGATATCTTTAAGAAATGGCTTTCTTCTTGCCACTCTTCCATAAAGGCTAGATTTGTGCAATATACGACTGATTGTTGTCCTATGGACAGAGTCTCCCACCTCAGCTGTAGATCTCTGCAGTTCATCCAGAGTGATCATGGGCCTCTTGGCTGCATCTCTGATCAGTCTTCTCCTTGTATGAGCTGAAAGTTTAGAGGGACGGCCAGGTCTTGGTAGATTTGCAGTGGTCTGATACTCCTTCCATTTCAATATTATCGCTTGCACAGTGCTCCTTGGGATGTTTAAAGCTTGGGAAATCTTTTTGTATCCAAAAAATCTTTTTGTATCCAGCTTTAAACTTCTTCACAACAGTATCTCGAACCTGCCTGGTGTGTTCCTTGTTCTTCATGATGCTCTCTGCGCTTTTAACGGACCTCTGAGACTATCACAATGCGGGTGCATTTATACGGAGACTTGATTACACACAGGTGGATTTGTATTTATCATCATTAGTCATTTAGGTCAACATTGGATCATTCAGAGATCCTCACTGAACTTCTGGAGAGAGTTTGCTGCACTGAAAGTAAAGGGGCTGAATAATTTTGCACGCCCAATTTTTCAGTTTTTGATTTGTTAAAAAAGTTTGAAATATCCAATAAATGTCGTTCCACTTCATGATTGTGTCCCACTTGTTGTTGATTCTTCACAAAAATATACAGTTTTATATCTTTATGTTTGAAGCCTGAAATGTGGCAAAAGGTTGCAAAGTTCAAGGGGGCTGAATACTTTCGCAAGGCACTGTATCAGCCATAGAATTTCCTTTAGAGACAGGGTCAGATGCATTAGTGTGAGCTTGACACTTGCAGACAGAAATGGATGTAGGCAAGAGAATGGCTTCCAACAGATTCGCAATCAGTGTAGAATGTATAATCATTTTACCAGTTGAAGTAAGGAACCCACGATGCTGCCACAATGTTCCAAAATCCTGAACCACCCCGAATGCATATCTGCTATCAGTATCAATGGTAACAGTTTTATCCTTAGCTAGAATTCACACTCTAGTCAGTGCAAACAATTCTGCAGCCTGAGCTGACAGATGTGTTGGCAGTTTTGCCCTCTATAATGTATCAACAGCAGTAGTGACTGCATAGGCCACCAATGATTCACCCTGTGGTGACTTTTGGGCAGAGCCATCAACAAACAGTTCTGGGTCAGCATTCAGTAATGGCACATCAGAGAGGTCAGGTCGGGGTTTACAGACCTGGTCCACAAAGACAGCACAATTGTGGGGTTCCCCATCATCGTCAGTTGGCAAAATGGTAGCAGGGTTAAGAACACTACAACCTTAAGAGTCACATGAGACATTGTCAACAACACATTCTGATAATGCAGGCGCCGTGTTGGAGTGAGATGGGCGGTCCGTGCCTGTGAGATGAGAGCATGGACAGCGTGAGATGGTTAACGGTTAATGAGCACATTGCAACAATGCTAGCACAGGCTAACACTGCTTCTGTAGCAGCCGCTACAGCCCTGAGACAATATACCAACCCTCTTATCACACTGTCAAGTCTTTTAGAATAGTAAGCAACAGGCCGTTGCTTTCCACCATGGTCCTGAGTGAGGACAGATTACATTAAACCATTTTTCTCTCGCAAACAAAACAGATTAAATGGCTTAGAGTGATCTGGCAATCCTAAACAAGGAGAAGAGGTTAGCAATTGTTTCAATTTGTCAAATGCCTGCAGTCCTTCAGGTGTCCACTTTGTCTTATCATTCATCTCCATCTTTTGGCTGTGAATGAGATCAGAAAGTGGCTGAGTGACTTCAGCATAATCAGGTAGCCAAGCTCTCCATTCCTGTGAGTGTCATCATGTGCTGTTTTGTAACTGGCTGTGGTATCGAGAGAATTGCAGCCCCATGCTCCAAACCCAATTTCCTACCATTAGGTGTAATGTCATGTCCCAGATATACAACTGTTTGGGAGACAAGTTGTATCTTTTTCTTGGAAACTTTGTGGCCATTTTCAGCTAGAAACACTAACAGAGCTTGGTGTCAACTTCGCATGCTTGCTGAGGTTCAGAACACAGTAATAGGTTATTGACATACTGTATTAACTTCTTAATTAAGGTATAAGGGACGCTTGCGTCCCACTTGGCCAAAAGCCAGGGAAAATGCAGTGCGGCAAATTCAAATAAAATTATATAAAAATCAAACGTTCATTCAATCACACATGTAAGATACTAAATTAAAGCTACACTCATTGTGAATCCAGCCAACATGTCAGATTTTAAAAAGGCTTTTCGGCGAAAGCATAAGAAGCTATTATCTGATGATAGCACAACAGTAAACAAAGAGAGTAGCATATTTCAACCCTGCAGGCGCTACACAAAACGCGGAAATAAAATATAAAACATGCATTACCTTTGACGGGCTTCTTTTGTTGACACTCCAATTAATTTTGTCCATATATATCCATTGTCCATTTGTTTGGCGCGTTTGATCCAGAAAAAAACAGCTTCCAATTTGCGCAACGTCACTACAAAATATCTCAAAAGTTGCCTGTAAACTTTGCCAAAACATTTCAAACTACTTTTGTAAAACAACTTTAGGTATTTTTAAACGTTAATAATCGATCAAATTGAAGACGGGTCTATCTGTGTTCAATACAGGAAGACAACAAACCAACGCTACTTTTCAAGTCTTGCTCACTCTCAACAGTGTTACCCAGCTCCTAGATGGCCGTACTTCTTCATTGCACAAAGGAATAACCTCAACCAAATTCCAAAGACTGGTGACATCCAGTGGAAGCGGTAGGAACTGAAAACAATTCCCAATGAGAATTCACTGAACAGACAGAGACCTAAAAAATAATAATTCTGAACGGTTAGTCCTCGGGGTTTTGCCTGCTACATAAGTTACGTTATACTCACAGACATAATTCAAACAGTTTTAGAAACGTCAGAGTGTTTTCTATCTAAATCTACTAATAATATGCATATCTTATATTCTTGGCATTAGTAGCAGGAAGTTGAAATTGGGCACGCTATTTATCCAAAAGTGAAAATGCTGCCTCCTATACCTTAAGAAGTTAACTAAAATGCTAAAAAAAAGTATTAGTCAAATCAACAACTGAAAACCATTCAGCCGACGCCGGCACAGCAGATAGAATCATAAAGGGGTTTGGCACAACAGGAGCCCTTGCATAAACTGCATCGTTAACAAGTCTGAGATCTTGAACAAAACGCCAATCACCTGAGGCTTTTCGGACAGGAAGACCCCCCTCATTTGCCCAATGTCATACTTATCTTAAGCCCATAAAGAGTCCAGGCGACCAATCAACATGGGTGAATCATTCTCCACAGAAATCATCTGTTTAGTTTGTTTAGTGCAATTAAGGCCATGTACACCAAGTGCAACATGTACAAAATAATGGAACACACAAAGTATGTATACTGGGGGAGAATTTAGACCCATCCGTTCTAAGTACCCAGTCAGTGACCTTCAAGACAGATCTTAACCAAATACCAGTATCCTCCCAAGCAACATCATCTGTTTTAGCTACATATATATATGTGGCACCCTGTCAATAAATACATACAACAAAGCCTGTTCTTTCGTTAATTGAACACTTAAAGCGCAAAATTGGGGCCCACTATACATGTCACTGCAGAGTAAGCTCTCTCGGATATGGTTCCTGTCAGCCAATTTTGTTCATAATCTAAATCACTTGTTGATGGTGAGAAATGTGTGGTGCAATGTAAGCCAGTCTGTGACATAAAACTGCCTTTCTCTTTCCAACAACTGAAAGCAGTTGAGAACATTTCATCGGTAGGGCCATCAGTATCCTGTACGTCCCATGCATAGTACCAATCACATGTTGATACCGTGTCGGACAACATCATGAGATGACATGTCTCTTGAGGCTGTACAACAGTGAGGTCTTTTCCTTTACAAATAATATAAATTCCCAATTTACAGAGAAGATCTCTTCCTGCCAAATTTACAGGACAACATGCAGAAAAAATTAATTTATGGTTTATGTGTTATCAATTTTAACAGGTAGGGGCATCGTGAGCAACTCTTTCAAAGTCACTTCTGAGGCTCCTACAGTGGTAACTGATTGATTTGACATGGGAGGTTTGGACATACATTTTGAATTTATGGCATTGCAGCTCCGGGATCTACTAGAAATTCAATTGACTGACCATTGACGAAGAGACAAACCATTGGCTTCTCACGGGGGTTGAAAAAATCTTTAAATGCTGGCTAAGGGTGTCAACTGTCTCTACCTCGCGTCAGTCCATATGAGGGTTGTAATGGGTTGTTTTCGATCGAGGTCCGGTTCTCCAACCACCCCTGCTCACTTGTGTTTGGACACTTTCTAGCGAAATGTTCTTATTTTCCAAAGTTATAATAAACAAAGTTCCTGTCCTGTTGTTGCTGCTGTCTGGCCCACCCATCAGCACTGGCTCCCCCTCCTCATCCTCTACCTCTTCCCCTTCCCCTCTGTCCATAATTTGGAGGTCTTCCCTGAGCCTGTCGCTGCTGGCCTTGTCCTTTATAAAAAAGCCAGCTGTGCAACTTGTAACTTCACTCCTTCTTTTTCTATTCTCTGTTTTGTTTTGTCTTCTTGTGACAATTGCTGCCTCTCAGCATTTTGAGTGTTCAATAACCTCTCGTAGACTGGTAGTTACCCAGCCAATGCAAATCATTTTAACCTGTTTACCAAGGGCTGGCAAAAGCTTTAAAGAGGCTGTCGTAGTCATCATTGTGGTGGACATCAGTCATTGGTTTGAGCCCGCTATGCTTACGGTAGCAGGTCTCCAGCCTATGTCTGTAGTCTTCCAACGACTCCTTAGCTTTCTGTGTGCAACTATATATACTTGCCCAATCGGTCAATGGTGTGTAATGTTATTTTATGCGATCACACAACTTAGCCAGTTGGGTCTGATTGGCTTCACCCTCTCCCTATTTGTAGTTTTCATCAAAGTCTCCCTCCAAGTCCGCCGATCGCAGCCTCATCTTGATACGGCAAATGTGCGCGATCTCAGCTGCAGATGGCTTGTACAGCCGGGCCATCTTAATTAAGTAGCTATGTGGCAAAATCACCAGCGTCCTTTGTAGGATCTGGAAGTTCTTTAGCAATGTCCTTCAGTTCGTCCTGTCTCCATGTCTTCTGGATGTTGACAAGTGAGTGCCATTCGTCATGGCCCTCCTCACCGTCCACAGGTAGTGGTTGTGGATTAGGGAACGTTACCAGAGGTGCCTGGAGAAAGGTTGTGTTTGGGCCCCCTTTTTACCTGTTCCGGTCATGACTGTTGTGGGTGAGGGACTTAGCTGCGTGGTATGGGTCGACGCTGAAGTTCCCAGCGTCCATCAACACCAGAGACGGGACTCAATGTGGGCCAGTGCATGGAACGGATTTCCACTGCTCATGGGCCACCTCCGAGGGGTCTGCTGGTAGAGTTGCAGTGGGGGAGACGGCTGAGCGAGCTGCTGTTAGACAACCAGGGCTGGTGCTGGTGCAGTGGATACAGAGGTATAATAGGGGGGGTGGAAAGTCATTATCATCATCCCTGTTTCTCCTTCTTTTATTATCTCCCTCCGTCTGTTTCTTCTTCTAACTGTCTTTCACCATTTGTCCTTTAACTTTCCTGTCGGACTGTCTTTCGGCTTCCCTCTACCACTTTCTAAACTTACCCCAATCTATTAGACATGTCTTGCCTTTCATGGTTTCCTCAAAGTTCTTTCTACATTCTGCTAATAAAATTTCACTCAATGTGCCTTTTAAGGAAAAATCTGCTACTTTGTACATGTTCCAGAATATCCCGCCCCATTTATCCTCCATGACCTTCACTGGTCCGGTCAGTGTATTGGGCAGGCAAGGTACTCTCTTGCTGCTGTTGGCTCCCATTGTGAAACTCCGCTACACACACACACTTAAACACAAACAACAGTGTTTAATTCATTTAAAAAATATATATATATATACAATTATTCTATGTAATTTTAAATGCTATACCCATATGGTAGTTCCTCCTATGCAAATTCCCATGTAGGTTGTCAAATGTATAGCTGGTTTCCTAATTATAACCAACTGTTTTACCAGTACACTGATATATTAAAACATATCTTTTTTACAATGTTTTTATTTCTATCTCAGGATTGTGCCCTAGCATCACATAACTCGTAACCGTGTCATATCATCCCATGGCCGCCTCTCTGCTTCAACAGAGAAACACAACCCCTGTCTCTAACCAGGATACTTCTGCTTAAACAAAAATATCCCAATTGGAGATCACCTTGCTTCAACAGGATGTTTGCCCTATAATTACTTCCAGGACTTCCCCTATTAAGAAATAACTCTGCACCAAAAAAGATTCTAACTAGGGGTGTCTTTGCTCCAACAAAGACATAATGTGCACAACCTGTCCCAGAACAGGATTTTCAATGGTGTTTAAAAGAAAATCAGTCTCACCCTTAATCTATTTCGATTGTCTGGAATGGCATATCCAATCACTGACGCTCCCAACCAGTCCGAGGCGGGTCCCTTTCTGCTCCGTTTTAGTTGGAGTTTGGGCTCCCGAGCCACGTCTAACGCAGTCCTGTGCACAAGTAACCTCGGTCTCCTCGGGAGCAATCAGCAAACGGAGTTAGCCGTCCATCCTCGTCGCCAATTTTGTCAGGGAAATTCTAGAGGAAGAGAGAGAGTGTAAATTCTTCCAACAAAAGCTTTATTATAAGATTTGCAAAAATGAAGCAATCAACATCACCAGTAATGGTTCAGAGTTGAAAGCTTAACAAACATAGCCAGGTCTCTGCTTTTATAGAGAAAATACTACCCCTTTCTGTACACGTGGCAGTCAGCAGATAGTGTGTAAAAGGTAATTAGATGTCTGTGCAGAATTTAAGATAGGTTGATAGCCTGAGGGCTCAACCGTCTAACTGCATTCACAACAACAAACACTATACACTATATTGTACTCCTTTCTGCAAGGTTCCATACATGTGACTTTCTGTAGATAGTAAACCCACAGGATTTCACATGCTGCGGTTGCACCCAAAGGTGTCTTAGCTGTAAGCTAAGGTTACAAAAAACCCTAGCATATAACAAGAGACTATTCTTTAAAACATGAGATAGCATGACTAATTATGTAATTTTCCACGACAAGCTCCAGAGTTCCTCTGTGGAGATGGGAGAACCTTCCAGAAAGACAGCCATCTCTACAGCACTCCACCAATCAGGCCTTTATGTTAGAGTGGCCAGACAGAAAAAAGGCAGATGACAGCCCACTTGGAGTTTGCTAAAAGGCACCTAAAAGTACTCTCAGACCATGAGAATCAAGATTTTGATTTTGATTTTGAAACCTAGACAGCCAAGACAACAGCCACAACAACGCAGGAGTGGCTTCGGGACACGTCTCTGAATGTCCTTGAGTGGCCCTGCCAGAGCGCGGACTTGAACCCGATCGAACATCTTTGGAGAGACATGAAAATGGCTGTACAGCAACGCTTCCCATCCAACCTGACAGAGCTTGGGAGGATCTGCAGAGAAGAAAGAGAAATACCCCAAATACAGGTGTGCTAAGCTTGTAGGGTCATACCCAAGAAGGTAAATGTGATATTTCCGTTTTTTTTAGCAAAATTGTCTAAAAAACAGTTTTTTCTTTGTCATTATGGGGTATTGTGTGTAGATCGATGAGGAACAAAAAAACAATTTAATCAATTTTAGAATAAGGCTGTAACGTAACAAAATGTGGAAAAAGTCAAGGGGTCTGAATACATTCCGAAAGCACTGTATAGCTTTATGATTTCATAGGTAGCCTGTAATAACGGCAGCACACTGCAGATATCTACATTAAGACACCAACGAAAGTAATGGGAGTGTGCTATACTGTAGCTAAAAGGCTGTGTCTGCCCTCTACACTTTCTACTGGCATATACACATATACCATTACCTTAGTAGGGACTATAGAGGAGGTCAAATATGCAAAAACCCTCTTCATCTTTATCAGGAGCTTTTAAGTCCCTCTGAAGTCTGTCTCTTCCCGTGACCAAGATTCCCACACGACTCATCCCTGTCTCCTCTCCTCCCTCTCCAGCTTTGGAACAACTGTCTGTGAGGGAACATGGGACATAATCTGTCCTATGAGTCATTGCCTCGCTACACTCACTCCTCTCACTCCGAGTTGGAAATCTAATGAAGGCCCTGAAGGTAGCTTCTTCTTGAATGGGGGTGGGGGAGAGGGGTTCAAGATGGGGGGGGGGGGGGGGGGGGGGAGTGTATTACCCCACTGTGTAACTAGGCAGCTCCAGATCTTTAGGGGCTGAATAGTCAAACAATCAGGGTTGACTGAGGAAGAAAACAAGATCAATGGTCACCATGGAGCCAATCAGAGAGAACCTCCACACGCCCACCATAGAATTGGAATTACTATGGTAATCAACATATGTATTCACATCATCATATTGAGATTAGTTTGGAAGGACAATATGGCAGCTGTCTCTCCTGCTAGGTCAATGGGGACAAGGCAGTGAGAGCAAGGCGGTGTGACTTAAGCAGGGGCATCATCATCTCCACCTTGAAGCTAGCAGATCCAGTGACTAATGTCATCTGTGACATTGGGATTCTATTAGCAGCCGAACACTGGCCCGTTGCCCTGTGGTGAAGCCATGATTGATCTGTCATGGTAGATGCTTCTGTCCTCCCCATCGTCTCCCACAGGGCTCCATCTGAACCCAAAATCCCCCCAGACCCTGGGCCTAAACTCTTCCTGAAGGGGCAAGAAGATGGGCAGGGAAAGGAGCTGAAGGTCACCCATTACAATGGGCCCCAAATAAAGGGGCCTGGTCGACAGGGGACATAATTGCCAGTGAACAGTGGGGTTATTTGTTGTCGATTCCCTATAGGGAGATCGATGGCATCCATAAGGCTGTTTATGCCCTAGCTCAATCAGAGGCTCAGTCGATGGAGGAGGGGAGAGGAGGAGAGGAGTGTGGTGGAAGGACTGGGGAAGGTGTTTGGCAACGGCATCCTCATTTGAATTAGGGGATAGTGATTGGTTTTCACAGCCGGCCTCATTTGTATTTTTACTGAATTACCCGGATGCGCAACCTGAACCCAGTTAAGCGTGTCACTTAGCGTTTGTTGAAGTTTGACGAGACGGCAGGCCTTATCAAGTTTCAATAAGAAAGACTGGTTAAGTAGCCACTTGTCATGTTTCTTTATTTCATTTCTCCTCGCTGGCTGTCCAGCCTGTTTACATATGAATTGAGGGCAGTGGAAAGGTGAGGCTGTTTGTTAAGCAAGATTATACACACAAAGGAATATTCTTCTAAGACTTCACGTTAAGGTACCCTTTATATCCTTTATAAAGGTACCCTGATGTAGTGTTACCGAATATTCTTTAGATTAGACACTTGTCTCTGTTTCATAACCTTGCATCTCTTCTCTTTTTCATCCCAGAAACCACTGTTTTCAAGGTTGAAAAGGAACATAATGTCTCTCCATTCCCCAGCGAGAGGTTATACTCCAACACTATCATCTCCTGCAGTACTGTAGTGTGATTTGAATAATCGTGAATAAAATGTGTTTACATATAGTCATGGAGCTTTTAATCCCTTTTGACTCACACAGTGAGGAGCAGCACTTAGTAACATGGGGTATATGTGAATTAACAGTATGAAAGTACAAACAGTACAGAATATTGAAATTGCTGCTACAGGCGATTCCAGGCGTTTCCGCGGAGACACTTCCTGGTGCTCCATTTTATATGGAGAGATTATTTTATCTCTTACGAATCCATAATATACATTATAAATGAGGTCTCCCATTCGCCACACCACTAATCGGAGCAGAATTTTCCATGCCATCCCCCGTTGCACACCATCTCTCCACCCCACCATCCCTTTATCCTTCTATCCCTCTATCTCTCCAGCACGCCTCCGCCGATCCTTCCACCCCTCCCCCAAGTCAGCGAGCCGGCATAGAGTAGAACATGTGACCACGGGAGGTGCTCCTCCCCCGCGGTCACGACATACGTTGATTTGTCTCCCCCGGTTCTTTATTGATTTAGTTTTAAACAAGGGAAAATACTTGAAGAATGAGAGGCCTGTGGTGACAGAGAAAGAAGAGCCATCGGGGCAGTGGGGAGAGAGAGGTGAGAAAGAAAGAGGAGAGAGAGAGTAGAGATAAAAAAAAGTGCTTCTAACTATCGAATTTGTGTTCCAGTCTCATGCAATAATATCAGATTCTTGGTGAACACAGTCTGCTCTCTCTCTCTGAGAGGGGTATGACAGCGAGAGAGGAGAGAGGGAGTATATTGTGGTGACCATGGTACTGCCACACTAGCAGTTATGAGTCATTACATGTGACCGTTTAGTCACGGTAATCTCCTCTTATGCACTCTGGAAATGCTTTGGTAGTATCCAATTTGCTAATGACCATCAGCTCCTAATGGCCTGGTACTCAGGGCTCTATTGTCCCTCTAACCACTCTGACATCAATGCAAATGCAATCAAAAATCACATCAAACACCTATCATTAAAACGATATCGTGCTTGTAAAACTCACCTCACTGTGATAATCAATTTGAAGAAAGAAGTTCAACCGCAGGTAGAAACTGAGTGGAAAACATGGTCGTTGTGGATGTTGTTTCGAAGGCTAACACAACAAAATGGACAGTGCTTTCTAAGGTGATAATTAATTCCAAACACAACCATATGCAAATTAGAGCTTATGCATACACATAGATTTATGAGCAAAAAAAAACTGAATAAAAAAATGATGATTGTGCCATTATACATTACATATGGCATATTACGTACTGCAGTAAAACATAAAACAACTGATTTAAGATGTCTTTGGTACATAATTGGTCTAGCCTATACTCCAAAATTAAACAAATTTGAGTAATTGACCTTGAGCAATGCTACACTCCAAACTTTCTATTAAGGAGTCTGGGAGAGAATGTATACCCCTAGGTCGATGCTATTGGTTCATTGATTGTGCAGGGCAGCTTACAGGTAGCCTACAATTACAGTGAATTTGTATTTGATTTTGAAAAGCCTAGTAATAGGGAATTTTCATAATTAATTGGGTGAAACTTTACCTTTAGCTATACAGAATATCTCACCACCATGCATTTCCAGCTCCTCTGCACTCTCCTTTATTCCTTTCTTGAAGGGCTGTCAGCATATGTTACTATAGATGTTCCCGAACAGATTTTACTTGGTTACCTAAATTAAGCACTGGGTACCTGCAGGGACAGTGTTGGAGAGCCCATGGTGTCATACATAGTTTGGGCGGAATATCATCTGTTGTGCAGCGAGAGCATGCTCCTCAAACAGTGGTTGATGCATGGAGTGAAATGTGCTCTGATATTTATTTCTCAGCTGCTCATATTAAGCACAGCTCCACTATAAAACCGAAGTAGCCTACCAGGCATCATTGAAAACGGGCCGGCTGTAAAGCACGGCCTCCATTCGCTGATAGAGTGCACAAAGATTACGTATTTTTTCCCCTGCCCCTGTTCCTACCCATTTGATAATGGGCCATTCTAAATCAAAACAAATTGTACATATTAGTAAAGACAAGATTACATTGAGAATAGTATGATGGGTGAAAATATGACCACTTGATGAGAGAACAGCATGTGCAGCCTGAGGCATGGAACAGAACGCAAGCTTTGTTTGCGACTTTCTCAAATCATCAATAGCCTACAGTCGCATCATGCAGACCATATATCTTTTGATTTCTAAGACATTCTAAATCTAGCTATAGCACCTGTTTCAAATGATCTATTTTACAATCAACATTGCCACTTCATGCGCACTCGCTCCGGAATGGGAAAAATATCCTTTCTATTTTATTCAGCTAAGTTCAATTCTATTCTTCTTACTATAAAATAATCTAATATAAAATAATGGCACAGGACTTAAAAGCATATCTTGTCAGCTAAATTAACAAGCCTACGGCCTATGGCATGGATCATAGCCAGATTACATACAAAATATTCTGTTCTATTCTGTTCTTCTGAAATATATTTTCTTCATATCACAATAAATAATGTATTTATTGTGATGGTGTATATTAAATGTATTTAAAATACTTTTTAAAAATGTAGATGTTCCAAAGGCACGCATCAGTGGCTTCTATGCAGCTTGTATGAGTGGAGGCCTGGAGATGCTAAATGTGTTTATGTTTGTTAACGGTCAATTACCGGAAGAGACCAGAAGTCTTTTGCATGAATTTAACCGGCTGACAAAATTTCATGACCCCCACTGCCCTACTGTTATCCCCAGCTTTTACTTTCTGATTTCTAAATGAGATCTGTGCTTAGCAAATGTGTCTCATTTCGTCATTGTACAGTTCCTGCCATAAAATGATTCCCTGCTTAGTTCAATTTAAGTTGCTGCACGGAATAATTGATCTACCTATTAGTTCTACTTAGCAGCGCTGCACAGTACAAGCCTGGGCTTTAGTAGTCCACAAAGGCCACCTGTGTTTAATAGGTGACCTTTACAAGGCTTAGGCCGCCATTGACTTTCAGCAGGACTTATTTTATGAACTGGGTGTTCGGGACAGGGCTAAAGATGAAGATGAAGTATGAGGCCAAATCACTTTTCTTGACCCCCATTTTTTCTCTTTACTTTAAAATAAATATGTTCCCCCCACACTCTTGTGGCATCTTCTTTCAGAGAAGTGCTTTCTATGTAAAAGTAGCCCAGCTCAGGCCCAGTGAGGCAGAAGCAGAAGGCTGAGGCTGTATTATGTTTGAGTGCGGAATGGACCTCTCTGTGACATGGCCTCTTGGTATTTGCAGTTTTGAAATACTGTTTAGAGAGTTGTGTGTTAGGGTTGAATTGCAAGTACCTGGTTACGGAGGTGTACCGGCCAAAACCACTCCCTTTTCTCAGGATAAATACAGTAACTGTGAGAAAACGGCAAATTATAATAAATTATTTATATCAACGGCATGACTTGAAATGGAATTGTTAAATTATACAGTTGAAGTCGGAAGTTTACATACACCTCAGCCAAATACATTTAAACTCAGTTTTTCACAACTCCTGACAATTAATCCAAGTAAAAAGTCCCTGTCTTAGGTCAGTTAGGATCACCACTTTATTTTAAGAATGTGAAATGTCCGAATAATAGTAGAGAGAATTATTTATTTCAGTTTTTATTTCTTTCATCATATTCCCAGTGGGTCAGAAGTTTACATACACTCAATTAGTATTTGGTAGCATTGCCTTTAAATTGTTCAACTTGGGTCAAATGTTTCAGGTAGAATTCCACAAGCTCCCCACAATAAGTTGGGTGAAGCCCAATCCTCCAGACAGAGCTGGTGTAACTGAGTCAGCAGAGCACCCCCACAACATGATGCTGCCACCCCTGTGCTTCACGGTTGAGATGGTGTTCTACAGCCTGCAAGCCTCCTAATTTTTCCTCCAAACATAACGATGGTCATTACAGTTCTATTTTTGTTTCATCAGACCAGAGGACATTTCTCCAAAAAGAACGATCTTCGTCCCCATGTGCAGTTGCAAACCGTAGTCTGTCTTTTTTATGGCGTTTTTGGAGCCGTGGCTTCTTCCTTGCTTAGCGGACTTTCAGGTATGTCGATATAGGACTCGTTTTACTGTGGATATTGATACTTTGTACCTGTTTCCTCCAGCATCTTCACAAGGTCCTTTGCTGTTGTTGTGTGATTGATTTGCACTTTTCACACCAAAGTACGTTCATCTCTAGGAGACAGAACGCGGCTCCTTCCTGAGCGGTATGATGGGCTGAGTGGTCCAACAGTGTTTATACATGTGTACTATTGTTTGCGCAGATGAACGTGGTACCTTCAGGTGTTTGGAAATGGCTCTTTCTGAGGTCTAAGGTGTTTTCTTCTGTTTTTCCCAATCCCAATTGTTGGAAAAAGTACTTCTGTCATGCACAAAGTAGATGTCCTAACCGACTTGCCAAAACTATAGTTTGTTAACAAGAAATGTGTGGAGTGGTTGAAAACTAGTTTTAATGACTCCAATGACTCCAACCTCCAAGTGTATGTAAACTTCCCACTTCAACTGTATGTTATGTCTAAATCTGGCTTCTCTACATCAATGCTCATGGTGGGGACAGACAGCACATCACATTATGGAGTGCATGTGGACCTATCATCTCATCCTGGTAACTTTTTTTCTTGTGACAGGTATGCCTACAGTTGTTTGTATTTGTATTGTTTGTATTATTGCAGCGGCAGAGTTTTAAAACAGGCTATGGTTGCTTTAAATCGGAGCTTGTGCGAGCACTCTTTCTCTCCATCAATTCCATTCAAATTGCATCCAAAATAGATAATCCTGTTCAAGATTGATCTACACTACATTACCAAAAGTATGTGGACACCTGCTCGTCTTACATCTCATTCCGAAATCATGGGCATTAATATAGACTTTGACCCCTCTTTGCTGCCATAACAGCCTCTACTCTTCTGGGAAGGCTTTCCAGTAGATGTTGGAACATTGCTGCAAGGACTTGCTTCCATTCAGCCACAAGAGCATTAGTGAGGTCAGGCACTGATGTTGGGCGATTAGGCCTGGCTCGCAGTCGGCGTTCCAATTCATCCCAAAAGGGGTTCAATGTGGTTGGGGTCAGGGCTCTGTGCAGGCCAGTCAAGTTCCTTCACACCGATCTCAACAAACTATTTCTGTATGGACGTCACTTTGTGCACGGGGTCATTATCATGCTGAAACAGGAAAGGGCCTTCCCCAAACTGTTGGCACAAAGTTGGAAGCACAGAATCGTCTAGAATGTCATTGTATGCTATAGTGTTAAGATTTCCCTTCACTGGAACTAAGGAGCCTAGTCCAAACCATGAAAAACATCCCCAGACCATTATCCCTCCTCCACTAAACTTTACAGTTACCTCTATGCATTTGGGCAGGTAGCGCTCTCCTGGCATCCTCCAAACCCAGATTAGTCTGTCGGACTGCCAGATGATGAAGCGTGATTCATCACTCCAGAGAACGCGTTTCCACTACTCCAGAGTCCAATGGCGGCGAGCTTATCATCACTTCAGCCGACGCTTGGCATTGCCTATTGTGATCTTAGGCTGTGTGCGGCTGCTGGAATCCCATTTCATGAAGCTCCAGAAAAACAGTTATTGTGTTGACGTTGCTTTCAGAGGCAGTTTGAAACTCGGTAGTGAGTGTTGCAACCGAGGACAGATGTTTATATGCACTACGCGGTTCAGCACTTGGCGGTCCCATTCTA
This sequence comes from Oncorhynchus clarkii lewisi, assembly GCF_045791955.1. Classification (NCBI taxonomy): domain Eukaryota; kingdom Metazoa; phylum Chordata; class Actinopteri; order Salmoniformes; family Salmonidae; genus Oncorhynchus; species Oncorhynchus clarkii. The sequence continues at coordinate 17,574,040 of NC_092150.1, read as the reverse complement.
TGAGCTTCTGTGGCCTGCCACTTCCCAGCTGAGCCGTTGTTGCTCCTAGATGTTTCCATTTCACAATAACAGCACTTACAGTTGACCGGGGCAGCGGTAGCGGGGCAGACATTTGACTAACTGACTTGTTGGAAATGTGGCATACTATGAAAGTGCCACGTTGAAAGTCACCGAGCTCTTCAGTAAGCCCATTCTACTGCCAATGTTTGTCAATGGAGATTGCATGGCTGTGTGCTCGTATTTTACACACCTGTAAGCAACGGAAGTGGCTGCTATAGCTGAACCCACTAATTTGAAGGGGTGTTCTCATACTTTTGTACATACAGTTGAAGTCAGAAGTTTACATGCACTTCGGTTGGAGTCATTAAAACTAAAAAAATTTCAACCACTCCACACATTTCTTGTTAACAAACTATAGTTTTGGCAAGTTGTTTAGGACGTCTGCTTTGTGCGCGACACAAGTAATTTTTCCAACAATTGTTTACAGACAGATTATTTCACTTATAATTCACTGTATCACAATTCCAGTGGGTCAGAAGTTAAAATACACTAAGTTGACTGTGCCTTTAAACAGCTTGGAAAATTCCCGAAAATTATGTAATGGCTTTAGAAGATTCTGATAGGCTAATTGACATAATTTGAGTCAATTTGAGGTGTACCTGTGGATGTATTTCAAGGCCTACCTTCAAGGTCAGTGCCTCTTTGCTTGACATCATGGGAAACTCAAAACAAATCAGCCAAGACCCCAGATAGAAAATAGTACACCTCAACAAGTATGGTTCATCCTTGGGAGCAATTTCCAAATGCCTGAAGGTACCACGTTCATCTGTACAAACAATAGTATGCAAGTATAAACACCATGGGACCAAGCAGCCGTCATACCGCTCAGGAAGGAGACACGTTCTGTCTCCTAGAGGTGAACATACTTTCGTGCGGAAAGTGCAAATCAATCCCAGAACAACAGCAAAGGACCTTGTGAAGATGCTAGAGGAAACTTGAAAGGCCGCTCAGCAAGGAAGAAGCCACTGCTCCAAAACTGCCTTAAAAAAGCCAGACTACAGTTTGCAACTGCACATGGGGACAAAGATCGTACTTTTTGGAGAAATGTCCTCTGGTCTGATGAAACAAATATAGAACAGTTTGGCCATAATGACCATCGTTATGTTTGGAGGAAAAAGGAGGAGGCTTGCAAGCCGAAGAACACCATCCCAACCGTGACGCACGGGGGTGGCAGCATCATGTTGTGGAGGTGCTTTGCTGCAGAAGGGACTGGTGTACTTCATAAATAGATGGCATCATGAGGCTGGAAAATTATGTAGATATGTTGAAGAAACATCTCAATCAGTCAAGTCAAGTTACAGCTTGGTCGCAAATGGGTCTTCCAAATGGACAATGACCCCAGGCATACTTCCAAAGTTGTGACAAAATGGCTTAAGGACAACAAAGTCAAGGTATTGTAGTGGCCATCACAAAGCCCTGACCTCAATCCCATAGAAAATGTGTGGGCAGAACTCAAAAGTGTGTGTGAGCGAGGATGCCTACAAACCTGACTCAGTTACACCAGCTCTGTCAGGAATGGGCCAAAATTCACCCAACTTATTGTGGGAATCTTGTGGAAGGCTACCCAAAACGTTTGACCCAAGTTAAACAATTGAAAGGAAATGCTACCAAATACTAATTGAGTGTATGTAAACTTCTTACCCACTGGGAATATGATGAAAGAAATAAAAGCTGAAATAAATCATTCTCTCTACTATTATTCTGACATTTCACATTCTTAAAATAAAGTGGTGATCCTAACTGACCTAACTAGGATGAAACGTCAAGAATTGTGAAAAACTGAGTTTAAATGTATTTGGCTAAGGTGTATGTAAACTTCCGACTTCAACCTTATACTGAGCAAAAATGTAAACTCAACATGTCAAGTGTTGGTCCCATGTTCCATGAGCTGAAATAAAAGATCCCATACTTTTTCCATACGCACAAAATATCAAATTTTGAGCAGAAATGTGTTAGTGAGCATTTCACCTTTGCCAAGATAATCCTTCCACCTGACAGAATTTGGCATGTGAAGAAGCTGATTAAACAGCATGATCATTATGAGGTGCAGCTTTTGCTGGGGACAATAAAAGGCCACTCTAATATGTGCAGTTTTGTCACACAACACAATGCCACAGCTGTCTCAAGTTTTGAGGGATCGTGCAATTGGCATGCTGACTGCAGGAATGTACACCAGAGCTGTTGCCAGAGAATGTTATGTTCATTTCTCTACCATAAGCCACCTCCAACGTCATTTTATAGAATTTGGCAGTACATCCAACTGGCCTAACAAACGCAGACCACGTGTAACCATGTCAGCCCAGGGCCTCCACATCCGTTTTCATCACCTTCAGCTGATACTGAGGAGTATTTCTGTCTCTAATAAAGCCCTTTTTTGAGGAAAAACCCATTCTGATTGGCTGGGCCTTTCTCCCCAGTGTGTGATATCCATAGACATCACCCTCTGCGCCCTGCCCAGTCATGTGATAACCATAGATTAGGATTTTTTTTAACGTTTTTTTATATTGACAGATTTTCTTTATATGAACTTGTAACTCGTAAAATTGCTGAAATTGTTAAATGTTGCGTTTATATTTTTGTTCAGTGTATATACTATATACAGTCCCAGTGAAAAGTTTGGACACCTACACACACATTCAAGTGTATTTAGTATTTTTACTAGAATAATAGTGAAGACATCAAAACTATGAAATAACACATATGGAATCATGTAGTAACCCAAAAAGTGTCAAATAAATCAAAATATATTTTTGATTTTTGATTCTTTGCGTTAATGACAGCTTTGAACACTCTTCACATTCACTCAACCAACTTCATGAGGAATTATTTTCCAACAGTCTTGAAGGAGTTCCCACATATGCTGAGCACGTGCTTTTCCTTCACTCTGCGGTCCAACTCATCCCAAACCATCTCAATTGGGTTGAGGTTGGGTGATTGTGGAGGCCAGGTCATCTGATGCAGCACTCCATTACTCTCCTTGGTCAAATAGCTCTTACACAGCCTGCAGGTGTGTTTTGGGTCATTGTCCTGTTGAAAAATAAATGGCAGTCCCACTAGATGGAATGGCGCAGACCAGATGGGATGGTGTATCGCTGCAGAATCCTGTGGTAGCCATGCTGATTAAGTGTCCATTGAATTGTCAATAAGTCACCGACAGTGTCACCAGCAAAGCACCCCCACACCATCACACCTCCTCCTCCATGCTTCACAGTGGGAACCACACATGCGGAGATCATCCATTCACCTGCTCTGCGTCTCACAAAAATATGACGGTTGGAACCAAAAATCAGAAATTTTGACTTATCATACCAAATTACAGATTTCCACGGGTCTAATGTTTATTGCTTGTGTTTCTTGGCCCAAGCAAGTCTCTTCTTATTTTTGGTTTCCTTTAGTAGTGTTTTTTTGCAGCAATTTCAACCTTTTAGGCCTGATTCACGCAGTCTCCTCTGAACAGCTGATGTTGAGGTGTGTCTGTTGCTTGAACTCTATGAAGCATTATTTGGGTTGCATTTTCTGAGACTGGTAACTCTAATGAACTTAACCTCTGCAGCAGAGGTAACTCAGGGTCTTCCTTTCCTGTGGTGGTCCTCAAGAGAGCCAGTTCCATCATAGCGTTGATGGTTTTTGCGACTGCGCTTGTTGAAACTTTCAAAGTTCTTGTCATTTTCTGCATTGACTGACCTTCATGTCTTAAAGTAATGATGGACTGTCATTTCTCTTTGCTTATTCGAGCTGTTCTTGCCATAATATTGACTTGGTATTTTACCAAATCTTCTGTATACCACCCCTATCTTGTCACAACACAACTGATTGGCTCAAACGCATTAAGAAGGAAAGAAATTCCACAAATGAACTTTTAACAAGGCACACCTGTTAATTGAAATGCATTCCAGGTGATTACCTCATGAAGCTGGTTGAGAGAATTCCAAGAGTGTGCAAAGCTGTCATCAAGGCAAAGAGTGGCTATTTTGAAGAATCTGAAATATAAAATATATTTTGATTTGTTTAACTATTTTTTTGGTTACTACATGATTCCATGTGTTATTTCATCATTTTGGTGACTTCACTATTATTCTACCGTGTAGAAAATTGTAAAAAATAAAGAAAAGCCCTTGAATGAATAGGTTTGTCCAAACTTTTGACTGGTACTGTATGTCCTAGCTTATCTATTTTAGGTCATAGACTCAATGCAGTATTATCCTTATATTTAGCTAATGAATGATGGGTTATCTATAATAAGCTTCTAACTTATAGCCTCTGTCTCTTGCGCAATACGCACATACCTGTGCTCAGCTGGTCTCTCCTTATAAAACACATTTCTTTTTTGAATTTGTTATACCTATAGAGTATTCGAAAGAGGGATGCAAGCTCTTGTTTGCTGAATGTTAAATACAGCAGCCAATAGATCTCCCGGGTAGTTTGATAGAAGAGCGAACGCACGATGGCAGTAGGCTATAGCAGTTATTTATTCAGACTCATAACCGTTCAATCTTTGTGAAGAGAAGTGATAGCCGTCTGCATCTAATTATAGTCCTATATTATTTAAGCATTAGAATTACTTTTTTCATTTAACAGTTGAAAGCGAGGAAGGAATGAAGCAACAATACAGAGAGAAAGAGGAGGTAGTCTTATAACATCAGGGGAAATATTGCTGAATGGTATATATGCGTCAGCCTACTAAATATACAAATAGGCCCTATTATATTTCAAAATGTAATCAAATTCGCTAGCCTTTACTTGTAACTTTGTTGTGCTGCAACAGAATCGCAGGTGCTGAATTCCAGTCCATGTCATACAGCATAATACATTACGGTACAGTAATACAGTTCACACTAAATAAGATTAGCATACTGGATTAATTTACCCAAGAGATCATATAGCTAGCTACATCTATGGGCTTTTATGTTTCTCTGTTGTGCGTAATGTGCAGTTGCCTATATATCATATATGTAGCCTATTGGATAATGGCACATTCATTGTGGCTTTTTGGGGCTTGGGCTCATAAAATGTCTTTAATGCAGGGCTCATAAAATGTATTTAATATATGGCTCATCAGATTCAGGTAGCATCTATTATATTTCTATTATTTTCTATTTCTATTATAGCTCTAATCAAATCCAGACATAGGCCTTTATATGCTTTTGAATGACACTTCTGGTTTTGGCAGGAAATACCAGGTCCCCCTGGAGAAAATAGATATTTTCTGTGGATCGAACATTTGTAAAATACCAGGAAAATATTCAACTCTATAGTGTGTGGACAGACTATTAGCTGTCCCTTGAGCTGTCCTCACACAACCCAGAAAAACATTGCTGACCTATAAAACGAGGGCAGAGACACAAAGCCTTAGCTCCAGGGTCAAGGAGATAGAGAGAGAGGAGGAGGATGAGCAGTGTCACAAGGTGGGAGTTCAGGGAGAGTGCAGAGCAGCCAGGAGAGTGCAGAGCAGCCAGGAGAGTGTTTTCCCTTACGTTGGTCGTATATCAATGTTGACTATAAAACACATATTTCATTTTAATACTCAGTCATGAATAAATGCATGCATACAAATGTTTCCTGGTGGCAGGAGGTGTTTGGAGCAGGTTAGGTCAGAGGCTGTTAGCAGAGAAAGGGAGGAGAGGAGAGAGACTGGCGGCTGCCACTCCGTAGTGGACTCAAGACGGGCACTCTAATTGCCTGTGCCAGAACACTTTGCTCAACATGGTGGGGGTTAAATCTGAGTCCCCCACTCAGTAGAAGGCAACACTCATGCACTCACACTAGGGATGTAACAATTCACTGATACGCATTGGTCCCCTGTTCAAATGTTTAAATGTCAACTGCACTTCCTGTTTTGGCCTCGTTTTTCATCAATGCTCATTTTAAAATGCTAGCGGCCGTGACAGAAGGAAAACAATAGTTGTCTTGGGGGTGTGGTTTGATGTGTGTGTTTCTTGGGTGTGTCATTGCCATAGAATCACAACAAATAAGGGCAGTAGTGAGTACAGCGAGGTAAGCTGAGCTAGCGTTGCTATGGAGAGAACAAGGTTTCGAAGTTGAGGACTTCTCCCTTCCTGGAGACTGACTCGCCATCTCAAGATAGTCAGCTAATTCAGTTCTATGTGTAGGTAAAGCCTGTGCTGACCTTGTGTTTAGCCAAGCTGACAGCAGCTAGCTAGCATAGCTTGGTGATAGCTGAAGCTGGCTATCCAATCTAGCGGATATTCCTCTGTCAAATCAGTTATGGTAAGATAGCAAGAGCCAGTGACTGGAATGTCTTTCTTAAGACACTCGTCCTGCAACCCCTTCCTACGAAAGTAGCTTGCAACTTAGTTTCGACGTTTCATCATGTCATGTAAATACATGTTACCGTGGAAACAATATCAACAACTATGAGTTGAATGCCCGCGGTCTTCAGTCAGTTCAGCTGTCCTACAACACAATATTATATAACTGGCTAGTTTTGTCTTGTCACGCTTCTCGTACTGAGTAGCCTACAGTGCTGAACTTATGTAGATTTTCTAAACAAAGTGTTTTGCTAACTTTCAAGTGTAACAGTTCCATGTAGAATAAACCATCCTACACATAATACTGTGGAAGCAGTGTTTTGCTAATATAACAATGTGCAAATATTATACTTTTATTGTCATTCACAGCCGATACAGATACTGTACCTATCAAAACATTTTCTGGTGGTGCTGGGGCTGCCTTGCCAAACATGTAGTCATACCTTTCTGTATGGTGTCCCATATCCCCCACTCTCATTGATAGTACTGTACCATTCGATTTAATAATAACAAACGATGCTGACAAGTAATAGATGTGTCTTGCATAATTGTATTGCTGAGTGCAAGGTCTCTCTTCATTCAGAGACATCAGCATCAAGCCCTTTTGTCAGTCTGGACTCCATCACATCATCTTGGAAGTCTCCCAAGTGCTGACTCCATACAGGTATCTGTGAACACATACACACATTGTCACTGTTCTATTACCAATTGCATTTAGAATAGATAATATCCGACACACAAACTGATACTATGTTGAAGTTTGTTAATTCTGTATTCCCCACCGAAGACTGTTGGTGAGCAGGCAAGGGGTGAGGCTGGAGGTGATGTCTTTGCCAGAGCCCCATTGATGGGTAGCGTAGATCAGCTCCTGGCCCCTCATCAAAGATATTGGTCTGTCACACATAAACACACACAAACACACTCACACAGACACACACACACCAAGCACTGATTATATTATAAATGGTGGTTATCATTAGCCTGGTGGAACCAACCTGATCACCGCTTTCACCTTTCTATTTCACTTCAGATATCATCAAATGTGAAGTGAAATAAACTGCTCGAAAAAATAAAGGGAACACTTAAACAACACAATGTAACTCCAAGTCAATCACACTTCTGCGAAATCAAACTGTCCACTTAGGAAGCAACACTGATTGACAATACATTTCACATGCTGTTGTGCAAATGGAATAGACAACAGGTGGAAATTATAGGCAATTAGCAAGACACCCCCAATAAAGGAGTGGTTCTGCTGGTGGTGACCACAGACCACTTCTCAGTTCCTATGCTTCCTGGCTGATGTTTTGGTCACTTTTGAATGCTGGCGGTGCTTTCACTCTAGTGGTAGCATGAGACGGAGTCTACAACCCACACAAGTGGCTCAGGTAGTGCAGCTCATCCAGGATGGAACATCAATGCGAGCTGTGGCAAAAAGGTTTGCTGTGTCTGTAAGCGTAGTGTCCAGAGCATGGAGGCGCTACCAGGAGACAGGCCAGTACATCAGGAGACGTGGAGGAGGCCGTAGGAGGGCAACAACCCAGCAGCAGGACTGCTACCTCCACCTTTGTGCAAGGAGGAGCAGGAGGAGCACTGCCAGAGCCCTGCAAAATGACCTCCAGCAGGCCACAAATGTGCATGTGTCTGCTCAAACGGTCAGAAACAGACTCCATGAGGGTGGTATGAGTGCCCGACATCCACAGGTGGGGGTTGTGCTTACAGCCCAACACCGTGCAGGATGTTTGGCATTTGCCAGAGAACACCAAGATTGGCAAATTCGCCACTGGCGTCCTGTGCTCTTCACAGATGAAAGCAGGTTCACACTGAGCACATGTGACAGACGTGACAGAGTCTGGAGAACATTCTGCTGCCTGCAACATCCTCCAGCATGACCGGTTTGGCGGTGGGTCAGTTATGGTGTGGGGTGGCATTTCTTTGGGGGGCTGCACAGCCCTCCATGTGCTCGCCAGAGGTAGCCTGACTGACATTAGGTCACCGAGATGAGATCCTCAGACCCCTTGTGAGACCATATGCTGGTGCAGTTGGTCCTGGGTTCCTCCTAATGCAAGACAATGCTAGACCTCATGTGGCTGGAGTGTGTCAGCAGTTCCTGCAAGAGGAAGGCATTGATGCTATCCGCCACCTCATCAGGAGCATGCCCAGGCGTTGTAGGGAGGTCATACAGGCACGTGGAGGCCACACACACTACTGAGTCTCATTTTTACTTGTTTTAAGGACATTACATCAAAGTTGGATCAGCCTGTAGTGTGGTTTTCGACTTTAATTTTGAGTGTGACTCCAAATCCAGACCTCCATGGGTTGATAAATTTGATTTCAATTGATAACTTTTGTGTGATTTTGTTGTCAGCACATTCAACTATGTAAAGAAAAAAGTATTTAATAAGAATATTTCATTCATTCAGATCTAGGATGTGTTATTTTAGTGTTCCCTTTATTTTTTTGAGCAGTGTACAATGGTAAATGCAGCAATCAGGCTAGTCCCACCAGGCTAGGTTATGCCCTAGACATTATATGCATCTAAGAAGTAAAAAATAAGCAATAAATAATGTCAGTTTACATAAATTATGTTTCACAATTGGGTTATCAAATGTATCAATGAAGATGGTTACCTTCTGTACTTTCCAACATGTGGCTTGCCAACATTCAAAGGAATGCACACAGCGAGGGCATGTTTGCATGATTCTGATGAGGGCCCCATTGCTGGTCTTCTCTATTCTGCATGTTCAGATGCAAACTGGACATCTCTCAAACAACTGCAGCAGGCAATCTTATGAGGTGGTGTTGACTGGGAGGGCCTGTGACAGGCTGATATAATAGACATTCAAGTGGTATATTGCAATTTGTTCTAAAGAAAAGACAAAGCCTTTTGACTCTACTAGTTACTTTGCTAGGGAATTAGCTTACTAGTTTATCAAGCCGGTATTTTTTAATATAACCTTTTATATTATACATAACAGACATTACCTGTCGTTGTTGATTAAGCCATGTGTGTCATCAGGGCAGTAAGATTGACTGACTCTATTAGCCAATGTTTTTATTCTATTTTATCTCTGATAAGCTACCCAGGACAGCGCCTTGAATAGTCCATATTAATATATGTGGCCTTAGAGATTATTTTTATGAAACATGCTAACATCGGATAACATTCATATGCTGGCCATCTCTGAAACTCACTTAGATAATTAATTTGATGATACAGCAGTAGCAATACAAGGATATAACATCTACATAAAAGACAGTAATGCCTATGGGGAGAGGTGTTGCTGTACTTTCCGACAAGATAGAACTGCCAAAGGGGGAGTTGCAATCTACTGCAGAGATAGCCTGCAGAGTTATGTCCTACTATCCAGGTCTGTGCCCAAACCATTTAAGTTTCTGCTTCTAAAAATCCACTTTTCCAGAAACAAGTCGCTTGTTATAGACCACCTTCTGCCCCAGCTGTGCCCTTGACACAATATGTGAATTGATTGCCCCCCATCTATCTTCAGAGCTCGTACTGTTAGGTGACCTAAACTGGGACATGCTTAACACCCTAAACATCATAAAATCTAAACTAGATGCCTCAATCTCACACAAATGATCAATGAACCTACCAGGTACAACCCCAAATCTGTAAACACGGGCACCCTCATAGATATCATCCTGACCAACCTGCCCTCTAAATACACCTCTGCTGTCTTCAACCAGGATCTCAGCGATCACTGCCTCATTGCCTGCGTCTGTAATGGGTCTGCGGTCAAACAACCACACCTCATCACCTTCAAACGCTCCCTAAAACACTTCAGCGAGCAGGCCTTTCTAATCCAGCTGGCCTGGGTATCCTGGAAGGATATTGATCTCATTCCGTCAGTAGAGAATGCCTGGTTATTCTTTAAAAGTGCTTTCCTCACCATCTTAAATATGCATGCCCCATTCAAAAATAGCCTCCAACACTCTACTCAGCAAATTGAAAGCAGTCTATCACAGTGCCATCCGTTTTGTCACCATAGCCCCACCACTGCGACCTGAATGCTCTCGTTGGCTGGCCCTCGCTTCACATTCGTCACCAAACCCACTGGCTCCAGGTAATATATAAGTCTCTGCTAGGTAAAGCTCCACCTTATCTCACCTTACTGGTCACCATAGCAGCACCCACCCGTAGCACGCGCTCCAGCAGGTATATTTCACTGGTCACCCCCAAAGCCTATTCCTACTTTGGCCACCTTTCCTTCCAGTTCTCTGCTGCCAATGACTGGACAAATTGCAAAAATCACTGAAGCTGGAGACTCATATCTCCCTCACTAATTTTAAACATCAGCTGTCAAAGTAGCTCATAGATCATTGCACCTGTACATAGCCCATCTGTAAATAGCCCATCCAACTACCTCATCCCCATATTGTTATTTATTTTTTTGCTCCTTTGCACCCCAGTATCTCTACTTGCACATCCATCTTCTGCACATCTATCACTCCAGTGTTTAATTGCTAAATTGTAATTACTTTGCCACTACGCCCTATTTATTGCCTTACCTTCCTCATCTTACCTCATTTGCACACACTGAATATAGATTTTTTTTCTATTGTGTTATTGACTATACGTTTGTTTATTCCATGTGTAACTCTGTGTTGTTGTTTTTGTCGCACTGCTTTGCTTAATCCTGGCCAGGTCTCAGTTGTAAATGAGAACTAAAGCCTCTTCTTTTGGGGTGCTGCTATAGGCCACAAAGTGCTAACATTAATTATCTGTATAATATGTGTGCAATGCTTGATAATGTGTGTGTTGTTTATGAAGAGATCGATTTTCTGGGAGGCCTGAACAATGATGGGTTAGTTACTATGTATCCTCTCAAGAGGAAGCTTCTAAAGCCAGGTGTACACTACATGACGTTCAAAATCCTAACATTGCTAAACCTCACACATTAAACAACCATCTTTCCTGCAATTTGTTGGTCTTGCCAACGTAGTGGTTCACACACTAAATCATGTGGTAGAGACATGGGGTCCCACACTACAAGATTCTTCACTTGGTCTTGAGGATTGTCGATACCACGCTGTCTCGCAAAAACAATAATGTGATTAGATTTAAAGAGCTGCGGCTCAAAGCAGAGCCTCAAATGTTTTCAGTCAGACATTCACACTTGCCATACAGAGTTGAAATATCTAGCCAAGATTTGAATTGAATAACATTGCTTGTGAACTTCAGAGTTGGAACAATTTGATTGAAGGGAAGAACAAACATATACCAGTAATTGGCCCTTATCAAGAGTCTACACATTATGGGTGATGCAAAACAACTTCATCACCTCACAGGTGTCTTCTTTACATTTTTGTAATTTAGCAGATGTGCTTATCCAGAGCAATTTACAGTAGTGAGTTGATACATGTTTCATGGGAATCAAACCCACAACCCTGCCGTTGCAAGCACCATGCTCTACCAACTGAGCCACCCGGGACCGATCTCTCATAAGCGCTCATTGGCTATTGCTCATAACCGTTCTCAAAACTTGTCATTGCACACTACAAGGGCATTGCAGATTTTGTGCCAATAAAATCAAACATGTTTGAAAATATCAGGACATCTGGGACTACTCAAAGACGAGGTTGGTAGCCCTCAGATTGCGTCTCTGACCCTCTCACATTTAACGAGCGTCGTTGACAGCCGTGCTCTCTGAGTGGCAATGGAACAGCTAAATCGGAGCAAATATTGTGTAGTGTACACCCAGCTTAACTGTAACTAATTAATGTAATATGACCCAGGTTATCACTCAACCAACTAGAGTGCATTCCCAAATCGTTTTGGATCTGTGACATCAACTTGTATTGATCATATCTTTAATAATGCTGCAGAGCTTTGCTCCAAGGCAATATCAGTTCCCATTGTCTGTAGTGACCATAACGTTGTGGCAGTAACAAGGGAAGCCAAAGTGCCAAAGGTTGGGCCTAAAGTAATTTATAAGAGATCATAAAAATGTGTTCTCCGGGCACTTTTGTTGAAGATGTAAGTTGGTCTGATGTGTATGAGGAAGTGAATCCAGATGCAGCACTGGAAGTATTTGTAAAATGATTCATGCCAATTGTTGATAAGCATTCACCTGTTAAGAAATTAATTGTGAGAACTGTTAGAGCCCTCTGGCTTGAAGATGAATTGAAAAATGTTATGGTTCAAAGAAATGATGCAAAAGAGGTGGCAAACAAGTCAGGTTGCTCAGCTGATTGGTTGACATACTGTCAGTTGAGACATTTTGTGACTAAACTTATATTACCAAACCAAGATAAATGACATATAACACGATGGAAAAAGACTTTGGAGTACCTTAAATGATATCATGGGCAGAAAAGCCAATTCATCTCCATCGTTCATTGTTATCCATCAAAAATGATAAGCCACCAGGTATAGGCAACCTTGATGGGAAACTATTGAGTATGGTAGCAGACTGTATTGCCACCGCTATTTGCTATATCTTTAACCAAAGCCTAAATGAGTGTATGTGTCCACAGGCATGGAAGGAAGCTAAAGTAATTCCACTACCTAAAAATTGTAAAGTACCCTTTGTTGTCTCTAACAGCCGCCCAATCAGTTTGCTGCCTTTTCATAGTAAACTGGTGTGTTTGACCAAATACAATATTTTTCAGAGAACAAGTTAACTACTGACTTTCAGCATGCATAAAGAGAAGAGCACTCAACTTTACTGCACTGACTCAGATGACTGATGATTGGTTAAAATACATTTGTAATAAGATGATAGTTTGAGCTGTATTGTTAGATTTCAGTGCAGCCTTTGATGTTATTGATCATATATTGTTATTGAAAAAACTCACTTGCTATGGATTTACATCACCTGCCATCACATGGTTCAAGATTTGCTCATACAATAGAGTGTTCTTCAATGGAAGCTTCTCTAAGATTAGATATCTGTGGTGTCCCTCAGGGCAGTTACCTTGGGCCGTTACTCTTCTCTAATTTTACAAATGATTTGCCACTGGTCTTACACGAAGCTAGAATTACTATTTATGCAGATGATTCCACACTCTACATGTCAGCAACCAAAGCCAGTGAGCGCACTGAAATTCTAAATAAGGAGTTACAGTCAGTATCAGAATAGGTGATAAATAATAAACTGAAAAGCATTGTATTTGGTTCAAAACTTTCTCTAAGATCTAAACCTCAACCGGAGTTTTGCATAAAGGGCGTGACCATTGAGCAAGTTGAGGAAGCTAAACTCCTAAGTATAACATTGGATAGTCATATTAACAAAGTTATTGTGATGATGGAGAGGGGTATTTATGTTATAAAAAGTTATTCTGCGCTTTTGACACAAAAATCAACTGTACTAATGTTTATGCTTTGGTCTTGTCCCATCTTGATTACTGTCCGGTAATATGGTCAAGTGCAGCAAAGAAAGACCTAGCAAATCTGCAGCTGGCTCAAAACAGAGAAGCACGTCTTGCCCTTAACTGCACATACAGAACAACATCATCAACATGCACGCCAGTCTTCCCTGGTTTAGTGTTGGTTTAGTGTTCTAATTTTTACAATAAATATTACTGTGATGAAAATTCCAGATTGCCTGCATAATCAAATAACATACAGCTCAGACTCCCATACATACCTCACAATACATGCCACCGGGGGTCTCTTCACAGTTCAAAACTAATTCACAGCAACATAGTATTATACAGAGCCATGGTCGCATGGAACTCTCTTCCATCTCCAGTTACTCAAGCAAACAGTAAAATGACCTTAAAAAAACAGATTAAACAACATTTCGTGACACAATAGGGACTGTGAAATGGCACACACACGAACACACGTATTTCTAACACACACAATCTACACACACATTATTATTTAGTTGTATTGCTTGCATATTGTTGTATTTCAAATGTGTGTTACTGTTTGTCAGTGTATCAGTGTTGTGTTACTTGTCGTGTTTTTGTGTAGACCCCAGGAAGAATAGCTGCTGCTTCAGCAAGAGCTAATTAGGGATCCGAATAATGACACATGACACACTTTTATTCTGAGGTCTTGCCTGAAAAGCTGTGAAAATAGCAAGTGAACAGTGAATTAAATTATTAAGCCATTAAACCATTGCAAGACGGCAGGTAGCTTAGTGGTTAAGAGCTTTGGGCGAGTAATCGAAAGGTTTCCAGTTCCAATCTCAAAGCCAACTTGGTGGATATCAGTCGATGTGCCCTTGAGCAAGTCCCTTAACCCTAATTGTTCCTGTAAGTCACACTGGATAAGAGTGTCTTCTAAATGATAAAAGTAATAATAATTGCTAGGCATGTTATGTTACAGTAGGTCCCGAAATCTGTTCATGACCAGGGGATTGGTCTTGCACCCAACTCTGCACTTTGTCTAACAGAAAAACAGTGTTAATGATTTTCAGCATAGCTCAAAAAAGAACGGAATCTTGTTTGGAAGCTAATTTGATACTTTACAGATATAGATTGACTGGCTCCGGATTGGATTCAGGCCGGTGACACCGTTACACTAAATCAAATCAAATCAAATCAAATTTTATTTGTCACATACACATGGTTAGCAGATGTTAATGCGAGTGTAGCGAAATGCTTGTAACCAACTGTGACATGTTTTGCGATGGCCCTGGTTTTGTTTGGTCTTGTTGCTGCTAGATAGTATGCTGTTGTAGTCAGACATGAGTTAGCTAGTACCACCAGCTGCAACCAATATTTATTTTTCCCTAGACATGGGTTGCACCTCAGAGGCTAATGTGATGTTTTTGTCTAATGTGTTGGTTTCTTCTAAATTACACTAACTTATAGTAGCATGGAAATACGATGACATTGCTGAAGAAGGCAAAAAGTTAGTAGGAAACAACTTTGACATATTATGATGTTGTCAAATGTAGAGAGATGATAATGTTGCCGTTACTGTTACTAGTAAAGTTCTTCAAAAATAGTGATAATGATAATATTCGCTAGCTAAAATAGGGTGGTCCCCCTAGTTAGCTGGCTAAAGTTATAATGCTTCTAAAATCAATCTGGCAACATTACAATAATGACAAAATTATTTGCCTTCTTTTGTAATGTTGTAATTTTTCCAAGCCAAATCTGAGTTGTATTGACGTAGGCTAACGTTAGCCAGCTAGTTAGATAGGTAACTAGCTAGCTAGTTAGGTAGCTATTTAACGTCAGCTATGCTAGTGATGATAGTGTTAATGATTATCAAATTATACATTACTAGATACATAAATAGCAATCTATGGTCTAGCAACCGGTATAATCACCACCATTCAGAACCAACAAATTCCACACGGTAGGGTCCTTCAGCAGGGCATGCAAACCATAGCTTTCTGTGCATCCTGCTGGAAGCATGCATTGTCGAACCGGAGCCGGAGGCATCGTCAATCCATTTAGTCTCAAACGACCGTGATCTTTTGAACGCATTGGGGGCGATGAAACAACAGAGCCCCATTCAATGAAGGGAAGCGAAGTGGGTGGAGGGGAGATTTGCATGTGGAGCTTGGCAAATGGAGGCATGAATTGTTGACATCATTGTAACCAAACCCAACCTTCATTTTACTTGTTGTGACGCACTCAGGTTCCAAAGTCCATTTTAGACGAGAATGTTTCTGACTCATATCGTTGCCACATAGGTCGTTTTCAAAGGGGTTAGTTGGTTTTTAGAGGCCGTCGTGCTTTAAGATAGGAGAGCATCAGTCTGTGGGACCCCAAATTGTTCAAAATGTAGCATGCATTGGTCAGAAAATATGTTACTTTCTTTCTGCTTTACGAAAATAATTAATAATAAATTCAGTATCGAACTAAGCATGTATACTGTGTTAACATCCATTGATCTACAAGTAATTTTTGCATGCCGAACAACCACAGGCAATATCAGAGGTTTCAAATGCTTGTAAAATGGCTTGCGCAATATTAGGCTTTATTAGTTAAGTGACAACCAATGTAATTTGCTATGTTATTATCAAAATGCGCAGTTGAAAATGATTGTGTAAGCTACTGGAGACACAACTCTCATCTGGCTATAGCCTATCTGCTGACTGAGGCTTACAATAAAATGTATTTTGATTGTTCAGGTTCACCATCAGCAATAGTTTTGATAGTTTTGCTTTAAACAATTGATGTATATAGTCAGTTGTCATGTCTTTGGCTATGCCGGATTAAGTGACATGCTATTCTATAAAATCCTTTCTCCGTAATTAATATTACCTGATTGAGCTAATCATGTAAATGTAATTAACTAGAGAGTCGGGGCACCACAAAATAATATTTATAGAGCTGTTATCTTCCGAATAAACTCTTAAAGATCTAGTAATATTTTATATCAATAGCAGTCAATATTAATTGTCACCTTAATTCAGTCTCATCTGAAAGTTGTAAATTCTTGGTTATCTTCACGAACCCTGGCTAACAAGTTGAATCAGCAATACAAAATTGGGTTTAATTATTTGTTTACTAAATACCTAACCAATCACACAGAATTACATATACAAAGAATGAATCATACCTTGATTACAAATTACGTCATAAAGGAAAAAGTCCCTAGCGGACGGAACAGATATGACAGCTGGTTACATAAAAGAAAAGGGTCTGGGTTTGAGTGAAAGAGCGGGAAGACTGAGGGACAAAGGGAGAAGCTGTGCTATTGTAAATACAATATCTTATGCATTGTAAATTACCTCCCATTTGGAAAAGGAAAATGCAATAAATATTTACTCTGAGCTGCACTTCGGTAGGTTGGTGGTAGATGGAAGGCCGTGTTGCCAAACCGAGTCCTTTGTCCTTTGAAGAATGTCTCTGGTGGTCAATTGGATACGTTGTAGTAATGTTGTTGTGCGGTAGACGGAATACTCTGTCTGTTCTTTCCTAGCCCGCGTTTGCAGCTGCTGTGGCCAACTCAACGGCTAGGAGGTATCACTTCTGTAGTGAATAAGAGTTCAATGTTCATACCATTTGCAACCAAAGCTCACGCTGAGGTTGGCTTAGTTCTGTAGTTGACATGTTAGTCCTTTTAATGCAGAGGCTGCAGACCTCACGTACTTGGAACAGGATGTTACATTTTTATCAAGGCTATATATAGTGGAGCGAGAAGTGTGTGTTTGAAAAGTTTTATAACCCATGTCTCTTCACAGGGGCGGGCCACTGATTGAGCAGAGCCCTAACCTTATGAAATCCCAAATCTCTCATTTGGAAGCTAAAATTACATTTAATCTCTTCACCAATAATTTTATATTCAAACATTTAAATTGAACAACAATTCCATGTGAATCCGATAACTCTGATATGTAGACTTTCCACTGTAGAGTTTATGTCATCCTATCCTTGAGGAGAATGTCTCAGATGACAACCGAACTGACATCATATTCATTAAGTACCACCGCATATGTTCAATTGGTCGGATTACCAGAATATAGTTCATTTCCCCCCACCTTCTGATGTTCCCAGAATCTCAATGATAACCAAGGGGTTTTCAAATTTCACATCAGTAGGGTAGAGAGAGGAAAAAGGGGGGAATATGTATTTATTCCTGTCATAAACCTACCCCCAGGCCAATGTCATGACACAGTTATTGATAGACAGGGTATAGTTCATAATTTCGTAATGAGGACAGCAACTGGATGGTCGAAGCGGTAGGAAAAATAACTCTATAAATACTCAAAACGTCCATTCAATTTTGAAACAGGGTGGAATCCAAGGTTGTGCTACTGTATATATTTATTGGCTATGTCATAGACATTTTTTAAAGATACATATTCATACATTACTAGCTCAAAAACGTTTAATCTGCAAAAATGACAAATTAAATAGTGGGTGATGGTGATTTCAGATCAAAAGTGGGGGACAAAAAGTAGCCTACTGTACATTTCTACCTCTAATCTGATAGTGGGGTGGCAGGTACCCAGTCCCCATCATGGCTCAACTCAGGTGATTACACCATAGATATACATCATTTACACACACACACACACACACACACACACACACACACACACACACACACACAGAGATAATGTACACACACAAAAATGCTTGCAAGAACACACGTGTACCCATTAGCTGTGTCTGTGTGCGTCGGTGCGCTCAGGGAGAGAGGGGGCAACAGAAGAGGAACTGGGGGTATCTGAGTGGCTCTCCTCTTATCCCAAAACAAACCCCCGTTTTGCCCCCTGCCGCGAGTCACTCTCTCTGCAGCGTGAGCACAGGCCCCCAGCGTGATCCTCCCGCACCCCACATACCTACCCCTCAACAACTCACACACACCCCTCGCCAAAAAAAGCCAACCGCCCTAAAGCCTTCAGAGGCAAAACAAATTTAGAAATGGGAGAGACACTTCCAA
The DNA here is from genome assembly GCF_045791955.1 of Oncorhynchus clarkii lewisi. Lineage (NCBI taxonomy): Eukaryota > Metazoa > Chordata > Actinopteri > Salmoniformes > Salmonidae > Oncorhynchus > Oncorhynchus clarkii. The sequence continues at coordinate 17,555,389 of NC_092150.1, read as the reverse complement.
TGTGTTTTCTGCTCCAGTGCGTCTTGTTCTCACGTAGTCAGAGTTGTTTTCTGCAGGTTGGGGACTTGCCGAGAGGTCGTCTGATGTGCTGATGTCTGGGCTGCAGGTTCCTGCCAGTTCAAGGTTGAAACTTGACAGTGACTGTTTTGGACAGACTTTGTCTCTTTCTTTTCTGCTGAAGGTTGAGAGGAGAGGAGTAGAAAGGATAGGACGGAAAAGGAAAGGAGAAATGAGGAGAGGAGAGGAAAAGTGTTGAAAACCGAGCCAGAGCCTGAAGACAGACCCATCCTCCTTGTTTTCTGATGAGATAAACCGCTTATAAACAAGCAGGGATTTTCTCCAAGTGTCAAAATGAAACATAAGCAGGCTTTAGGAGCTAGTGGGTTTGGAGTGGAGGGAGACTGATGGTGCTGGCGGACAGAGGAGACAGCAGGTGACAGTGTGGAGTGTGACGTGGGGTATTGATATGCTGGGAATGGATCTCAGAGCAGATGGACAGAGCAGGCTGGCCCTGTGTTGCTCCTCTGAGCCCTGGCTCCCTCTCACTATCCCTTTGGACACACACAGCACACATACATAGTGCACAGACATGAGCAAGCACACACACACACAAACACAGACCCCCCCCCTACCCCCCCCCCCTCGCCCCATCACACACACATACTCTCCCGAGTGCCCACTGGCCACCAAGTCACTCCAGGACACAAACGCTTCATTCTCTGCCATCATGAATAAGTGGTCAGAGCAACAGTTAGACAGATCAGTGGAGTTCTTTCGTGCTGCTATGGCAGATGTGCTTGACTAATGACTGCTGTGGTAGATGACTACCTCCAGGCCAGTGACTGATCTGAGGACAGTGGTGAGTGGTGGGTGAGAGCCACACAGAGAGGGGAATGTTGGTGTGGTAGAAGTGTAGTGGAGAGAGTCAGAGCATGGCAGCTCAGCCTGCTGATGCATGAGGGAGAACACAGAGTGGTCAGAGCGATAGGGGGGAGATAGAGGGATGGAGGGATCATTATGATTCTGGGAACGCTTCTATGGGCAGATGGACGGATGGGTCTGGCTGTGTGCAGTTCTGAGGATCAGGTTTCTCTATCTCTCTTCCTCTGTCTCATTTTCTTTCTTTCGCTCCCTCACTCTCTGTCTCCTGTCTCTCCCCCTTCCCTCGTCTCTCTCTGTGTCTCCTGTCTCTCCTCCTTCTCTCCTCCCTCTCTGTCTCCTGTCTCTCTCCCCTTCCCTCCCCTCTCTCTCTGTCTCCTGTCTCTCCCCCGCCCCTCCTCTCGATCTCCTTTCTCTCTCCCCTTCTCTCCTCCCTCTCTGTCTCCTGTCTCTCCCCCGTCCTCTCTCTCTGTCTCATGTATTTCTCCCCTTCCCTCCTCTCTCTCTCTGTCTCCTGTCTCTCTCCCCATCCTCTCTCTCTGTCTGATGTATTTCTCCCCTTCCCTCCTCTCTCTCTCTGTCTCCTGTCTCTCCCCCTTCTTTCCCTCCCTCTTTCCATCCTTGCTCTCTCTGTCTCCTGTCTCTCCCCTTCCCTCCTCTCTCTCTCTGTCTCCTGTCTCTCCCCCTTCTCTCCTCCCTCTTTGTCTCCTGTCTCTCTCCCCTTCCCTGCTCTCTCTCTTTGTCTCCTGTCTCTCTCCCCTTCCCTGCTCTCTCTCTGTCTCCTGTCTCTCCCCCTTCTCTCCACCCTCTCTGTCTCCTGTCTCTCTCCCCTTCCCTCCTCCCTCTCTGTCTCCTGTCTCTCCCCCTTCCCTCCTCTCTCTCTCTGTCTCCTGTCTTTCCCCCTTCCCTCCTCTCGCTCTCTCTGTCTCCTGTCTCTCTCCCCTTCCCTCCTCCCTCTCTGTCTCCTGTCTCTCCCCCTTCCCTCCTCTCTCTCTCTGTCTCCTGTCTCTCCCCCTTCCCTCCTCTCTCTGTCTCATGTCTTTCTCCCCTTCCCTCCTCTCTCTCTGTGTCTCCTGTTCCTCCCCTTTCCTTCCACTCTCTCTCTGTCTCCTGTCTCTCTCCCCTTCCCTCCTGTCTCTCTCTGTCTCTCCCCCTCCCCCCCCCCTCCTCTCTGTCTCCTGTCTCTCCCCCTTCTCTCCTCCCTCTCTGTCTCATGTCTCTCCCCCTTCCCTCCTCTCTCTCTCTGTCTCCTGTCTCCCCCCCTTCTCTCCTCCCTCTTTGTCTCCTGTCTCTCCCCCTTCTCTCCTCTCCCTCTCTGTCTCCTGTCTCTCCCCCTTCTCTCCTCTCCCTCGCTGTCCCCTGTCTTGCTCCCCTTCCCTCCTCTCTCTCTCTGTCTCCTGTGTCTCCCCCCTTCCCTCCTCTCCCTCTCTGTCCCTCCCCCTTCTCTCCTCTTTCTGACTTCTGTCTCTCTCCCCTTCCCTCCTCTCTCTATGTGTCCTTCTGCCTCTCTCCCTTTCCCTCCTCTTCCTCTCTGTCTCTCCCCCTTCCCTCCTCTCCCTCTCTCTCTCTCCTGGTTCCTCCTCTCTCTCTGTCTCAAACGGACACTTATTTAGATCCCTTTCCTGGCAAGACAACATGCTTGGCTGCCTCTTTCTCTTCCTTCCCCTCTTTTGCCTCCTCTTCTCCCTCCTTTCCTCCACCTCACTCTGTACTGCTGTTGTCATCCCCCTTAGGAGTGCTGACGGATTGGGGGCGGGAGGGGGGCAAAAAAAGTGCAATCGCTGGTGAATTGGTAATAGGCTATCATAGTGCTGCTGGAGGTCTGTAAACCATTAAAGAAATGTCAACGCGGCATAGGTACGCCTGGAATTATGGGTCAGCAACCAGGAAACATTTCCGGCTACCTATTGGCCAAAGCAGCGCCCTATAATCTGTCACAATCCTGCATTTGCAGTGACAGCAGTGGGAACATCCCCTACTCACACAAGGAGGGCGAAAGAAACACATGACCGCATGGATGTGTGCGTTGTTATGCATGTGTGCATGTGTACAAGTTTTCCCGTGAATGTGTACTGTGTACTGTATACCTACATGTTATTTCCTCAGTGGAAATCGTCGACCAGAACGCAACGTCCAAAGCAGATATCAAAAAGCTTGAACATCCCAACATCCTATTAATCCTTAAGAGTCTATTGACGCACGGCTGAGCCAATTTAAGTAACATGTTAAAAAAATCCACATCAAAATCCGTGAGTTTAAACTAGAGATATCAGTTTTTTAGCAAAGGCTGCGTCTCAATCCAATGCATCTGGCTATGTCTCAATCCAACGCATCTGGCTATGTCTCAATCCAACGCATCTGGCTATGTCTCAATCTAACGCATCTGGCTATGTCTCAATCCAACGCATCTGGCTATGTCTCAATCCAACGCATTTGGCTGCGTCTCAATCCAACGCATCTGGCTATGTCTCAATCCAACGCATCTGGCTATGTCTCAATCCAACGCATCTGGCTGTGTCTCAATCCAACACATCTGGCTATGTCTCAATCTAACGCATCTGGCTATGTCTCAATCTAACGCATCTGGCTATGTCTCAATCCAACGCATCTGGCTGTGTCTCAATCCAACGCATCTGGCTATGTCAGCCTTCCACATCCGCAGTGGAAGGTGTCCGAGCTACAGTGGTCTTCTCACGAAAGCTTCTGTAGCATCTGAACGGTTTGGCCTACAAACTAATATGGATAGGGAAGTCTCTCACAGACACAATGGTGTTCTCCGTTTTGCTCTACAACCCACACAAATGTCTGACGTTGGTAACACTGATGTACCAACTTCTGTCTGTAGTGTCCGAACTGTTTAAGCTAAAGACTAATATGACCCTATTATGGAAAGGAGAGACGAACACGAACACGATGGTGGTCCCCGTTTCGCCCAACAAAGTATGGAGGTAGTTTTGTGCCAACAAAAATAAGGTGTTAAATATGTGTCAAAAAAACAAACATATTTTGTGAGCTTTCTTAAATCTCCTAGATATAGGACAGACACTTCAAAACCTTATTCCTGATGCATTTGTTTTACTGGCTTTTTGTTGTTGTTGCCATTTATGGATGTGTTTTTCAATGCATTTCTATGGGCTAAAGTAGTGAAGGCCTAAAGGGGTCTAAAGACCTAAAGGGGTCATAAAATTCTAAATCAAATAGCTAAATGATCCATGGTATGACCATCTTAAAACAATTCCATATGTTACAACCCTCCACACCCCAACGGCTTAGACTTTTAGAGTTGAAAAACATAACATTTTGAAGCATGAATGTTTTGGTTTCTACATCCATTAAGTCCATCATGTAGGATATGTCCAGTTGATCTGACACTTCCTTATTCGCCTCCCTTCCTGTTGCCACTAGCTACCACTCGCTGCACAAAGGAAGGCATGCTGGGATTGGCATGGTGGGCGCCACGCTGAAGTCACCCTGTTTGTTGTCATCCTGATCTTATTGCCTAACAACAATTCCTCAAAAAGCACACAAGCATAAAACACATCAGAACACAGAGAGACCACCAAAGGCTTAACCTCCAGTGTGGCTGGGCAGATAAGATGCATTAGATAGGTGGGCAAATGGGAGGGAGGGATGGATGGATGAAGGGAAAGAGAGAGCGGGGTTGCTGCTCCAGCATTTGTTGACACAGATTTACAATGAGACTCCCACAGCTCCACACATTACTGTAACGCGCCATGTCAATAGCTGTTTGGTGTTATAAAGCAGCAGTGCCAAAGATGTCTGGGAGTGATGCCCTTTCCCTGATAACCAAGTGTGGCTCTGAAGTCAGGGAGGGGAGTACGAATCACGAATACCAAATCGTTCCTTCTCTTTTCCCTCCTTCTCTCTCTGCCCTCCGGTGCTCTCTCCTCTTTGTTACATTTTCTCTTTCTCGTTCTCTGGTCTCGTCTCCTCTCTCTCTCCCTCCTCTCTCTGTTTCTCTTTATCTCTCTTGGATGTCCTAGAGACTGGAGGCTCAGCATGACTGGATTTAAGCATTAGCTCAATCCTATCTACTTCCAGTCATGATTGGACAGTGTCTCTGTCACCAAATCCACACACAACCACCTAGTCCACTATACAACCACTATAAGGCACTAGCTACCCTGACATCCACGAGTATCCTCTAGCACAGCCAAGTTTTGTTCGGTTCATGCACTTACTTCAAAAACCCAGAAAAAGCCTAGCTAAAGACAGTGAAGCCTTGTGGGAGACTTGGGGTTTAATGTCTGACATTCACCTTCAGGAAAACTTGATGAGTGTGGAAAATGAATAGGCCTGTTTGGCCATAATGAGGGTTACACCAGTAGCAAGCTGACTGCATTTTACAGGGAGGGAGAATGAACCCAAACACTTCAGCTGCTTCTGCTATTAGGCATTAGTGGTTGAAGAGCCCATTTGGAAGCCGTTCTGTAGATGTACTGAAACGGGCTGATTACATGTAAACACTAGCCAGGGTGGCGTCAGGTCCAAAAGGGGCTTGATCAGCGAGAGGCTAGTGTAGTGGTGCAGTCTGTACTGGAGCATTGCAGATGATGATGCAAGCCAGTGAGAGAGAACTGTCATTGCGGAGTGCATGCATGAGATAGGCAGGCTAAACCTTACACACACCATGGCTGCCTATACATAGTAAAGTGCTACAGGGAAGAACCCTAATACCCATCCAATAGCACAGAGACCATCAGAACTACCCTAGTTTCGATCTGGTCTTCTTTCTCTAGATATTCTGGACTATGATCATCATTCTCTTTCTACATGGCAGAGATAGGGGAATGTTCTCCTTGGATGTGATGGTAGAGTCCTTGGCCCTTGTACCCTCATCCTGTCTCAGCCCCACCTCCAGGCTCCTGTTGGCTTGGCTCTGATAGAAATCCATGGGCTTAGGATGCTGCCATCGCCCAGGCACTGAAGGCTCTTATCAGGGTAACCACACTGGTGCTAGAAGCACATTTTCACACACGTATGCATACTGTAGACACACTGACAGTTGCTAACAGAGGCACACACAGAGACAACAAACACGTATACAGGCACACAAACACATTGTGCCAGCTTCCTCCTCATCTCCATCTCTCATTTCTCTTGCTATGCTGCCTTCTGTTCATTTTCTGTCTTTAAGATGACCCAACAAACAAGTGAGCTCCCAGTAAAATCGCATCTAAACATGCACAACCCTGACGCTCTCCCTCTGATTCTGCCTACTATCTTTTACTCTCTCTCTCTCTCTCTCTCTCTCTCTCTCTCTCTCTCTCTCTCTCTATCTCTCTCTCTCTCTCTCTCTCTCTCTCTCTCTCTCTCTCTCTCTCTCTCACTCTCTCACACTCTCTCTTCCCCCTCTATCTCTCTCTCTCTCTCTCTCTCTCTCTCTCTCTCTCACTCTCTCACTCTCTCTCTTCCCCCTCTATCTCTCTCTCTTTTTCTCTCTCTCTCTTCCCCTCTCTCTCCCCCTCTCTCTCTCTCTCTCGCTCTCTCTCTCTCTTTCTCTTACTTTCTCACTCTCTCTCTTCCCCCTCTATCTCTCTCTCTCTTTCTCTCTCTCTCTCCCTCTCTCTATCTCACTTTCTCTCTCACTTTCACTTTCTTTCTCTCTCTCTCTCTCTCTCTCTCTCTCTCTCTCTCTCTCTCTCTCTTTCTCTCTCAATTCAATTCAAAGGTATTTGTTGGCATGGGAATGTATACATTGCCGAAGCAAGTGAAATAGACAAGAAATGAAAGGGAAATAAACAATAAGAAATGAACAGTAAACATTACACTCACAAAAGTGTTAAAATAGTATAGATATGTCAATGTTATATTGTTGGCAATTTTGCAACAACGTGCACATAGTTGAAGTATGAAAGGAAAAGTTAAACTGGTTGCTATTTTATTCTTCTCTATTTTCTTTAACAGGTCACACATCTTGCTGCTGTGGTGGCACACTGTGGTATTTCACCTAATACATACAGTATATGAGTTTATCAAGATTGAATTTGTTTTCACATTTTTGATGGAACTGTGTAATATGAGGGAAATATGTGTTCTCTGATATGGTCATGCAGTTGGCAGGAGGTTAGGAGTGCAGCTCAGTTTCCACCTTATTTTGTGGGCAGTGGGCACATAGGTCACACATGTCTTCTTTTGAGAGCCAGGTGTGCCGATGGCGGCCTCTCTCGATAGGAAGGCGATGCTCACTGAATCTCTCTCTCTTTATCTCTCTCTTTCTCCCCCCCCTCTCTCTCTCTCTCGCTCTCTCTCTCTCTCTCTTTCCCCCATCTCTCTCGCTCCCTCTCTCTGTCTGCCTCCCTCTTTCTCTCTGTTTCCCTCTCTCGGGCTCTCTCTCTGTCTGCCTCTCTTCCTCTCTCTGTCTGCCTCTCTCTCTTCCTCTCTCTGTCTGCCTCTCTCTCTCTCTCCCTCTCTCTCTCTCTCTCTCTCTCTCTCTCTCTCTCTCTCTCCCTATCTCTCTCGCTCTCTCTCTCTTTCCCCCCCATCTCTCTCGCCCTCTCTCTGTCTGCCTCCCTCTCTCTCTCTCTGTTTCCCTCTCTCGGGCTCTCTCTCTGTCTGCCTCCCCCCCCTCTCTCTCTCTCTCTCGCTCTCTCTCTCTCTCTTTCCCCCATCTCTCCCTCTCCCTCTCTCTGTCTGCCTCCCTCTCTATCTCTGTTTCCCTCTCTCCGGCTCCCCCCCCCCTCTCTCCCTCTCTCTGTCTGCCTCTCCCCCCCCCCTCTCTCGCTATCTCTCTCTCTCCCCCCTCTATCTATCTTTCTCTCTCTATCTCTCTCTCTCTCTTTCTCTTTATCTCACTCTTTACCCCCTCTTTCTTTCTCCCCCCACTCTCTCTCTCTGTCATTTTCTCTCTTCCCCCCCTCTATCTCTCTCTCCTTTTTCTCTCTCTCTCTCCCTTGCTCTTTTTCAATTGAATTCAGTAGACTTTATTGACATGACAAGTGAAATTACTTACATTGTCAAAGTATAAATATAACAACAATGGCGGGACCAAAAACAATAAGGCATCAATAGTAGTAGTAGTAGTAGTGGAAATTATATTACCATTAACAGCAACTACAACAACAATATTAATGAGAATAATAGTACATTACAGCAATAGTAGTAGGCCAGTATCAACATGACTGACAAGCCAAATTACATGGTATGAAAGCCATAACAAAACAAATTGGGAAATATTATTGACATTACTTTGCACATTTTGGCTTTTCACCCAATCAATATTAGATTGTTTTCTTCATATTTTATAGTTTCAAATTCTTTGAATTGAATGATCATTTTTAGGATTTTTTAAATTATCTTTGAGCATTTATCACAGCTCTGCAGAGTGATCACAGCCTGGCCTCTCTGGGTAGCCAGGTTTGCCTGTGACTACCGGTCTCTATGGCTCACTGGACCCTCATCCTGTCTCACCCCCACCTACAGGCTCCTGTTGGCTTAGTCATTGTTTTCTATCGGTCACAGGGGTCAGATAATCTGCCACTATGTACTGTCTGTTCAGAACCAAATACCATTGAAGGTTACTTACATTTTTTTGTGGTGTAATTCCAATAGGTGATATTCTTTTATTTTTGCTTTGTCATAATTTGGTTGGGCCAGATAATCTGAGTGCTGTCTTTAGATTCTATGGGATTGGTTTGGGTTAGTGAACTGAGCCTCAGAACCAGCTGGCTGAGGGGACTTTTCTGTTGTTTCATCTCTTGACATTGTTGGGCTGTGATGAAATTTAAGGTTGCTTTGTTTTTAGGTGGTTGTAAAATGTGCTGGCTCTGTTTTCTATTCGAATAAGGAGGGGGTATTGGCCCAATTCTGCTCTACATGCATAATTTTGAGTTTTTCTTTGCACTTGCAAAACTCTGCATGCATTATTTCAATTGGATATTTGTCCCATTTGGTAAATTCATTACTGTAGAGTGGACGCCATACTTCACTGCCATGTAGAGCAATTGGTTCTACAACTGATTGGAACATTTTGAGCCAGATTCTAATTGTAATTTCCTTTTAATGGCATAGAATGCTCTTCTTGCTTTGTCTCTCATTCACAGCCATGTGAGAGCTACCTGTGCTGTTGATATTTAGACCTAGACCAGCCTGGAGTACACATACTTTTACACGTAACAATTCCACATACAGACATGGGGGGAAACAGAGGGTTATATGCAAGACGAGTAATGAGGAAATGTAAACCAGGTGTGTGGGAAAACAAGACAAATGAAAGGTGGATCAGCGATGGCCAGAAGACCGGTGACATTGATCAACGAACGCCGCCCGAACAAGGAGAGGGACCGACCTCGGCGGAAGTCGTGACAGTTGTGTTCTAATAGAACCGTGTCCAAATAGAATTTGTGATACTGATTTCCGGACCTCTTTTGGAATAACATTATATTTGTTTTTTTAGGTTAACTGTTAGAGCCCAGGTCTGCAGATGATGTAGGCACCAGGTTATCTGCATATGCTTCTAATGTTTTTGCCAATTCATTAATGTAGATGTTAAATATTGTTGGACTTATTGAGCAGCCCTGTTTCACTCCACGTCCCTGAGAGAAGAGGTCTGTTTGCTTGTTGCCAATGTTAACCTCACATTTGTTTTTAGAGTATATTGATTTAGTAATATTATATGTTTTCTCTCCAATAACACTTTCTATTACTTTGTAAAACATACCTTTGTGACAAATTTAATCTAATGCTTTCTTGAGGTCTACAAAACATGAGTAGATTTGACCTTTGTTTTGGTTTACTTGTTAGTCAATTAGAGTATGGAGGGTATAAATATGGTCTGTTGTACAGTAATTTGGGAAAAGTTCAATCTGGCTTCTTTTCAGGACGTTGTGTTCATCAAGGAAATGAAGAAGTCTTCTATTTATGACACTGCAGAGAATTTTCCTCAAGTTGCTGTTAATATACATTTTTATAGATTGGTGTGATCCAGCCTTGGTTCCAAATATCAGGGGAAATACCTGCAGCGAGGATATTGTTGAAGAAAATGAGTATAGCCAATTTGAATTTGTGCTCTATGTACTTTTTTGTACCTTTTTTGTTCTTAGGATGTGTTTGTATTGCTTTAGTGATTCCCCATACTGAAGGCGTATATTTTGTTGTTGTCTGGTTCTCTGTGTTTTTGATTAGATAGATTTCTCAATGACTTTCTTAGATATTTGCAATCATTATCAAACAATTTTTCATTATCTATTATTTTTGGTTTGCTCTTGTGTTTCTTTAGATTAGCCAAGGAGGCTCATTTGTAAAAAATAAAGTTGGTTCCGAACGGCCAAATGTACGACTTCATGGCTGTAGGAGAGGCAAAATATTTGCCCAGGAGAGATTTTATTTTTTGACTACCAATTTGTTTTTGGAAGATTTCTGTACTGTTTGCACTCCATCTATAGGCCTGTTTAGTAGCATGTAATTTATTGGTCCGTCTGCAGTTCCATGAGTCCTCTCTCTCTCTCTCTCTCTCTCTCTCTCTCTCTCTCTCTCTCTCCCCCATCTCTCTCATTCTCTCTCTCTTCCCCCCAGCTCTCTCTCTCTTCCCCATCTCTCTCACTTCCCCCATCTCTCGTTCTCTCTCTTCCCCCATCTCTCTCTTTCTCTCTCTCTCTTTCCCCATCTCTCTCTCTCTCTCTCGCTCCCGTTCTCTCTCTTCCCCCCATCTCTCTCATTCTCTCTCTCTTCCCCATCTCTCTCATTCTCTCTCTTCCCCCCCATCTCACTCTCTCTTCCCCACATCTCTATCTCTCTTCCCCATCTCTCTCGTTCTCCCTCTTCCCCCATCTCTCTCTCTCTTCCCCATCTCTCTCTCTCTTCCCCCATCTCTCTCTCTCTTCCCCATCTCTCTCGTTCTCTCTCTTCCCCATCTCTCTCGTTCTCCCTCTTCCCCCCCATTTCTCTCTCTCTTCCCCCCATCTCACTCTCTCTCTTCCGCCTCATCTCACTCTCTCGCTTCCTTCCATCCCCCTCTCTCTCTCTCTCTCTCTCTCTCTCTCTCTCTCTCTCTCTTCCCCCATCTCTCTGTCTCTCTCTCTCTCTCTCTCTCTCCCTTTCCCCCATCTCTCTCTCTCTCTCTCTCTCTCTCCTTCCCCCATCTCTCTCTCTCTCTCTCTCTCTCTCTCTCTCTCTCCCCCCATCTCTCTCTCTCTCTCTCCTTCCCCATCTCTCTCTCTCCCTCTCTCTCTCTTCCCCCATCTCTCTCTCTCTCTCCTTCCCCCATCTCTCTCTCTCTCTCTCTCTCTCTCTCTCTCTTCCCCCATCTCTCTCTCTCTCTCTCCTTCCCATCTCTCTCTCTCCCTCTCTCACCCCCCCCCTCTCTCTCTCTCTCTCTTCCCCCATCTCTCTCTCTCTCTCCTTCCCCCATCTCTCTCTCTCTCTCTCTCTCTCTCTCTCTCTTCCCCCATCTCTCTCTCTCTCTCTCCTTCCCCCATCTCTCTCTCTCCCCCCCCTCTCTCTCTCTCTCTCTCTCTCTCTCTCTCTCTCTCTCCTCTCTCCCCCCTCTCTCTCTCTCTCTCTCTCTCTCTCTCTCTCTCTCTCTCTCTCCCTCTATCCCCCCCTCTCTCTCTATCTCTCTCTCGTTCTCTCTCTTCCCCCATCTCTCTCGTTCTCCCTCTTCCCCCCATTTCTCTCTCTCTTCCCCCCATCTCACTCTCTCTCATCCGCCTCATCTCACTCTCTCTCTTCCTTCCATCCCTCTCTCTCTCTCTCTCTCTCTCTCTCTCTCTCTCTCTCTCTCTCTCTCTCTCTCTCTCTCTCTCTCTCTCTTCCCTCATCTCTCTCTATGTATTTCTCTCCCCCTCTGTACTGTAGATGTATGTTCAGGGCTGGGGTTCCGTATCACCACTCAGCACACGTTCACATCAATAACTGGGAATATTAATTATCACTGCAGTCAGAGGCTGTTTATTATCCTGATAGGAATATAACACAGGAAACTGTACTTTGATGGCATGGTAATATTTAATTAATAATCTCAGAATAGTCTGTTAAATAGTAAATGTGAGTCAGACATTTTGCATAACAATAGGCCTACGGTATTTAGGATGTACCAAGTCTTTAAATCGACTCCAGTAATGCAGCATGACTTGCCTAGCTCCCATCCAGCCAGAGAGAGAGACCACTTTGTCCACTCTTTCCTGCTATATACATTCCCCCAAGTCACCAGTCACAATTAACGAAGCGTCATCAGTTGACGTTAGATCTTACTAACGACAGGCCTGGTTAAATAACAACATTATAATGATAATATAGCATGGGGTTTGGAGAGGGTGTGTGAGGGGTGGTGTTGTAGTGGTGGATGGGACTGAGCACTGAGGCAGGCCGTCGGGGGCAGGGAGAGGTCTGGTAAACCCACACAGAGCCCACTGAGCCTGGGTTCCCTATCCTGCCGAGGCCCATGGACTCTCAATCTCTGGAAATATACAGCACAAAAAGGTGTCAAGGACTCCGGGTGCATAAACTCGACTCAAAAAAGGTCATATTCTCACAAGGTAATGAACCTTAAAGCTTCAAACAAAGAACGGTGATATTGGGGCGGCATTCATTTCCTTGAACGATAGATTTCACAGTCAATATCAGTTTAGCATTTCAACACCTTTTCATTGTCAATGCCATTTATAATTGATACGCGACCAAAGGCAAACAATAGATTGGCCAGCACAGGAATAGCAGTAGCGTTAGTATACAGTGTGTGTACTATATTATGCAGCTCTGCATTGGAGTTTATCAGAATGCGTCCGAATGGGAGAAGCAATAGGGTGGAGTCAGGGCTGGAGAAATGCCACTCAACTGCAAAGCAATCTTATCATGGAGTTGCAGGCAGCTCTCCCTCTCTCCCGTTCCTTTGTTTCCCCTGCCTTCCTCCCTGCCTCTCTCCCCATCCACCCATTCTTGTCCTCAGCTCAGTGAATGGAGGAATGAAAAGCATCCCAATTAGAACATAGGTTGTTATTTGCTGAGGATCCATAGTTAACCCATTCCATCTGCTTGGTTGCTTTGCTGTCAAGTGTGTATAGAGGGCTTCAAGCACACACTCACAAAGGGGCAAAAACACCTACATCCTACAGGACCTGGTCTAAATGAACTCTTTCCCTGACAACAGCCATAGTCTATTCATTATATCTGTTTACTCTGTGTGTGTGTGTGTGTGTGTGTGTGTGTGTGTGTGTGCGTGCGTGCGTGTGCATCTATCAGTTACACATACATGTCAGTACTTACACGCTGCCAGTAGGTCACATGGAGGAGAGGTGTTGTGCCGTGAGGTGTTGCTGTATTAGTTTATTAAAACAGGTTTGCTGTTCCCTTACACTATATAAGATGGAAGGGAGTTCCATGCAGTCAAGGCTCTGTATAATATATATTTTTTATTTAACCTTTATTTAACTAGGCAAGTGAGTTAAGAACAAATTCTTATTTACAATGACGGTGTAACTTGTATGCTAATAATCGGGAAGCAAGTACAGGGAGTGAATTTAATAAACAGTATAAACCAACATGGAACAAAACAAGTACAGGGAGTGAATTTAATAAACAGTATAAACCAACATGGAACAAAACAAGTACAGGGAGTTAATTTAATATACAGTATAAACCAACATGGAACAAAACAAGTACAGGGAGTGAATTTAATATACAGTATAAACCAACATGGAACAAAACAAGTACAGGGAGTGAATTTAATATACAGTATAAACCAACATGGAACAAAACAAGTACTGGGAGTGAATTTAATATACAGTATAAACCAACATGGAACAAAACAAGAAACACGAGTAGTGTACAGACATGAAACAGAAACAGAAGCAGAGTCAGTAACGCCTGAGGAAAGAACCAAGGGGAGTGACAGATATAAGGAAGGTAATCAGGAAGGTGATGGAGTCCAGGTGAGTGTCATGAGGCACAGGTGCGCGTAACGATGGTGGCAGGTGTGCGTAATGATGAGACAACTGGCGACAACGAGCGCCAGAGAGGGGGAGCAGGAGTAGACGTGACAGACGGCCTATAATACTGTACGTTTCCCTGAATATGTTCTGAATATGTTCTGGTCCTGGGGACTGTAAAAAGACCCCAGGTGGGGTCTAATGTTTCTTATAAAAACAAGAAGTGACACAGTCAGTCCTCAACTCTTAGTCAAGAGAGGCTGACCTGCATAGTATTACTATTAACCCTCTGATTACAATGGAGAGGAAGACAAGCAGCTCTGTTCTGGGCCAGCTGCAGCTTAACTAGGTCTTTCTTTGCAGCACTTGACTATATGACTGGACAATAATCTAGATAAGGTAAAACTATAGCCTGCAGTACTTGCTTTGTGGTGTCAAAAAAGCAGAGCATCTCTTTATTACAGACAGACTTCTCCCCATCTTTACAACCATTGAATCTATATATTTTGACCATGACAGTTTACAATCTAAGGTAACACCAAGTCATTTGGTCTTCTCAACTTGATCAACAGTCATGCCATTCATTACCAGATTCAGCTTAGGTCTAGAACTTAGGGAATGATTTGTACCAAATACAATTCTCTTAGTTTTAGATATGTTCAGGACCAGTTTATTACTGGCCACTCATTCCAAAATTGACTGCAACTCTTTGTTAAGGGTTTCAGAGACTTTATTAGCTGTTATTGATGATGCGTATATGGTTGACTCATCAGCATACATGGACACACATGCTTTGTTTAATGCCAGTAGCAGGTCATTGGTAAAAAAAAAAAAGAGAGAGAGCTAAGCTAGCCTAGAGAGCTAACCTGCGGTACGCCACACTTTACATGTTTGACATTAGAGAAGCTTCCGTGAATCCATAATATGGCAGAGGTTGAAAAGCCACAAGACATAAGTGTCTCAACAATAATTGTCAATAATATCAAAAGCTGCACTGAAATCTAACAGTACAGCTCCCACAATCTTCGTATTATCAATGTCTTTCAACCAGTCATCCCCTTCTCTATAAGCAGATGATTGTGGACTACAGGAACACCCCCATTTTCATCGACAGGGATGTAGTGGAGCAGGTTGAGAGCTTCAAGTTCCTTGGTGTCCACACACCAACAAACATGGTCCAAGGACACCAAGACAGTCATGAAGAGGGCACGACAAAACCTATTCCCCCTCAGGAGACTGAAAAGATTTGGCATGGGTCCTCAAATCCTCAAAAGGTCTACAGCTGCACCATCGAGAGCATCCTGACGGACAAATAAATGGGCAATTAAGCCAACATGCTACTGCCTGAACTGTAGCTGGCCATAGAGAGAGAGATAATACATCCCACTCTCAGAAACCCTGTGGAGAAGACCTCTGTGTCTGCAAGCTAGAGTACAGTGCCTTCGGAAAGTATTCAGAACACTACTTTTCCCACATTTTGTTACTTTACAGCCTTATTCTAAAATTGATTAAATATACTTTTTTTTCTCAGCAATCTACACATAATACCCCATATTGACAAAGCGAAAACAGGTTTTTAGAAATCATTTCCTGTTTCCATTGATCATCCTTGAGATGTTTCTACAACTTGATTGGAGTCCACCTGTGGTAAATTCAATTGATTGGACATGATTTGGAAAGGCCCACATTTGTCAATATAAGGTCTCACAGTTGACAGTGCATGTCAATGTAAAAACCAAGCCATGAGGTCGAAGGAATTGTCCGTAGAGCTCAGAGACAGGATTGTATCAAGGCACAGATCTGGGGAAGGGTACCCAAAATGTTCTGCAGCATTGAAGGTCCCAAGAACACAGAGACCTAAATTGAAGAAGTTTGGAACCACCAAGAGTCTTCCTAGAGCTGACCGCCCGGCAAAACTGAGCAATCGGGGGAGAAGGGCCTTGGTCAGGGAGATGACCAAGAACCCAATGGTCACTCTGACAGAGCTCTAGAGTTCCTCTGTGGAGATGGGAGAACCTTCTAGAAGGACAACCATCTCTGCAGCACTCCACCAATCAGGCCTTTATGGTAGAGTGGCCAGACGGAAGCTACTCCTCAGTAAAAAGCATATTTCAGCCCGCTTGGAGTTTGACAAAAGGCAGGGACGGGAACACTAGTCAGGATCGAGGCAAAAATGAACGGAGCAAAGTACAGAGAGATCTTTGATCAAAACCTGCTCCAGAGCTCTCAGCACCTCAAACGTGGGGCGTTGGTTCACCTTCTAACAGGACAATACACAGCCAAGACAACGCAGGAGTGGCTTCGGGAAAAGTCCCTGAATGTCCTTGAGTGGCCCAGCCTGAGCCCGGACATGAACCCGATTGGACTTCAGGAGAGACCTGAAAATAGCTATGAAGCAACACTCCCCATCCAACCTGACAGACCTTGAGAGGATCTGCAGAGAAGAATGGGAGAAACTCCCCAAATACAGGTGTGCCAAGCTTGTAGCGTCATACCCAAGAAGTATCGATGCTCTAATTGCTTCCAAAGGTGCTTCAACAAAGTACTGAGTAAAGGGTCTGAATACTTATGTAAATGTGATATTTCAGTTTCTGATTTTATATACATTTGCAAACATTTCTAAAAACCTGTTTTTGCATTGTCATGAATGGGTATTATGTGTAGATTGATGATAACTTTTTTTAAATATATTTTTTAATAAGGCTGTAACAAAATGTGGAAAAAGTCAAGGGGTTTGAATGCTTTCCGAAGGCACTGTATATAGTGAAAATGACTTCCATGATACAGTACATAGTAGTGTAGAAACATCCATTTAAAAAAAAAATCTTACCACAAATTTCAAAGCACAACGATTCTCCATCTTGGTTGTACTTTTGAACATTGTACAATGTACATTGTACATTTGAATTTGCCATTGTGAAGGTGCCAATGTTTTCAGTGAACATTGAATTTGTCTTCGGGATATTTTTCACAGTAAGATATTCAATCCATCATGATGTTTTGAATGTGGGATGTTTTAGTGCATTGAGTACAAGACATTTTAAGAAAGTTCAAACTTATTTAGTGTATTTCTATACAATTTAAAAACTCTAAAAGGCTGTTTGGAGAACAGAAAAAAACAAGCAAAAATGACCCCGGCCAATATCAATCACACTGGTTGCTGTAGATCATTCACCACAGTCAATCTACAAAAACATAGCCTATTAGCTTTAACATTTTGCCAAAACACATGAACTCAGCACCGGTATTAAAAACTATAATGGTACACATACATAAATCTGTTAGCAGAAAAACGTATTTCATTAAGAAAAGGTGAACAAATACATTTGCTTTACAGAACTTTTTTTGTTGCAGTTTTAAAGCAAATTTCCTGCAATTCTACACATTTTGCCATGGCTTATGCCAAGTTTCATGTTTGAAGTTTTTATTGTCATGGGCACAAGTACGGTGAAATGTCTTTCTTGCTTACTCTTTCCCATCAATGCAGTAATCAATATTAGTAGTGCTACAAACAATCAATGTAGAAGAAAAACACAAGAAATTGAAATAAAAAATAAGAAAAACACAAGAAAGTAAGTAAGCTATATATTTACAGGGTCAGTTCCAGGATTAGATCCATTACCCTACTTACAATGTGCAGGGATACTGGAGTGGTAGGGTTAGATACTGTATGTATAAAGGTAAGGTGACCAGGCATTGGGATATGTGATAAACCGACTACCAGCAGCGCATCTGATGATTTTATGTAAGTGTGTGTGCCTGCATGTAGAGTCAGTATGAATGCGTATGCGTGTTGTGTGTGTGATCAAATGAAGTGTGTGTGTGTGTTGGAGTGTGAGTCTGTGTGAGTGAGTGTGTAGAGTGTGCATAGAGTGTGTGAGTGTGTATAGAGACAAAAGTAGAAATAAAATAGAAGGGTCAATGCAGATAGTCTGTGTAGCCATTTTGTTAGCTATTTAGCAGTCTTATGGCTTTGGATAGAAGCTGTTCAGGAGCCTGTTGATGTCAGACTTGTTGCTCCAGTACCACTTGACTTGCGGGGGCAGAGAGAACAGTCTATGGCTTGGGTGGCTGGAGTCTTTACCAATTTTATGGGCATTCCTTTCACACTGCCTGAAATAGAGGTCCTGGATGGCAGGGAGCTTGGCCCCAGTGATGTAGTGGGCTGTCCGCACCACCCTCCATAGCTCCATGCGATCAAGGGTGGTGCAGTCGCCATACCAAGCAGTGATGCAGCCAATCAAGATGCTCTCAATGGTGCAGCTATATAACTTAGTGAGGAATTGAGGGACCACGCCACAACAAGAGATGCTGTCGCACCTTCTTCACGACTATTTGCATGAGTGTGGACCATTTTAAGTCCTTAGTGATTTGGACACCGAGGAACTTGAAGCTCTCAACCTGCTCCACTGCAGGTCGATGAAGATGGGGGTGCGCTTCGAAATTGCACCTTGTGTACTCAACAGTAAGTTCCCCCGCCTGCGGTCCTGAGGCAGACCCTTTTGTAGTGTAACCGCAACATTAAGGTGAGGTCATCTTGGCTCACAGGGATCCTACAGGGAAAGGCAGTGTTCATATTGAGTAAATGGGTTAGCGTTAGCATGGTCCAAAACCTTCAAAAGACTTAGCCCCAGCTATTTATTATTTACGATGGGTAAATTTATGGAATAATTCCATTGTGCAAGGTTGCTTCGTTCCTCAAGGTGAAAATAGATACGTTTAGCACTTAATGCATGTGGCCCAGGCCTTTCCCTCATATATCAGCTTAATATTATTGAGATGTTTTAAAATCCGATGATGGTGTTTCTCCTTGAACAAGTCATGCTTTTATAGCACTGCCCTGTCTTTAAATCTGACCTTTTGTCGGCCTGGGAATTGGACAGTAGAAAAAAAATTGATCAGTGAGAAGAAAAAAATTGCAGTGAAAAAAAATGGTGATCTTGGACTCTTTAAAAAAAATCTGGTGAATTGACTTGGAATTGGGAGGGAAGCCATGTTGTGGAGCAATACAAAGGTGCTTCATTCCAGGTTACAGATGGCTGAGAGGGACGTGAAGGGAGGGAGATTGCTTTGCATATTTGGGTAATCTTGTCACAAATCGATGCAGATCTTGGCATCTTTTTCATAAAAAGAATCGTCCTGCTGCGTTATTATTAAAACAATTTGTTTAGATCGACAAAGGGTTTCATTTGGACTGAAACACTGGAGGATGAGGGGGGAGAAGGGGGGAGTAAATGGAAAACTATTCAGGGCCATTTATTTTTGTCTCCTGCTCTTTGAACATAAACTACTTTTTAAATGTATGTGTGCCTTTGTGTGTACCTGTGTGGGTGTATGTGTTTTTGTGATATAAAGGATTCATTCGTATCATCAGTGGATTTGATTTGTTTGCAAACTACGGTAGGTGCATGTAGCTGGTAATTTAACAAACACTCAGTAATTCAGGGAATGTTCTAGAAAGTTTGCAGGGGAACAAATAAGTTGGTAAAGCTGTTTAGCTTGAAAAATAATATTGAAAAAGGAGGGAGAAAGTCGGGGGAAAAGCGTGACATAAAGGCTGTGATGACAGAAGCATCTAATCCAAAAAAGACCATTCTTATCAGGTTCTAGTGGATTACTATGAGCCTCCTAACCAGAAAGTCCTTCCCAGCCAGGCACTCTCCTCAGCTCAGGGTTTGTGGATCAATAGGCCTGCATTGATCTCGCTCCTCTGTGTCTGGATCCACTTGGCCTGCCTCTTAGTCATGCACACACACACACACACGCACGCATAGGTGTGCGCTTCCACACACACATACATACCCTCCGACAGCGTGCACCATTCAGGCCATTCGGATTGTCTAATCGTGTGAATATGAGACGTGCGGGACTTATTTTTCTCCAGTGAGTAGCACTGAGTGTCAACCCAACTTGCATCCCTCTTGGTGCCCACCATACGCCATGGCACTTTGATCAGTATCAGGGAACAGCTGTTTGTGTGGGAGAGGGCCATGACACTTCAAGCTTGTTACCTTGTTGTGGTGACGACAGTTCCACACACCAGGACTAACCTCTCTGTCTCTATTGTTTTTTCTCCAGATGACTCGCCCCATCCAGGTGAAGCCGGCTGACAGTGAGAGCCGTGGAGGTATTTGTCTTATTTTCTGACATCCTTTTTTATCTCTCATTCTGTTTCTTGTTTATGCTCTCTCTATTTTGCTCTCTTTTTTCTCTCTCTCATTTTGTATCTATTTTTCTCTCTTTTCCTCTCTCTTGCGCTTTCTCTTTCAATCTCTCTCTCTCCCTTTCTTTCACAGTCTCTCTCTCTCTCTCTGTTGCCTGTGTTTATCTAATTGATGCTCTGCGTATTCATTTTAATTAAGGAGACGGTGGTTGATTTTGCAGGGGACTGAAGGCAGCTAGTGGCTTCTGCTGCTTGCCTGTCTGTCTGCCTGTCTGTCTAACCCTGGCCTCCCTCTGCCAAACACACAACTCCACACACACAATCTGTTTGCTTAAACGTAGGTGTATGTTCTAGACAAGCGAGTATAGGGGGAGGCGAAGGAGGGTGGGAGCATGCATAGCTTGCCAAACAATAAATAAAATTCACAGGGCCCTTGCCAAGATCCTCATTCACTTGGCCTTAATTTTGTCGTCTTTGATCTCTCTGGTCTTTCCTTACTCTCCACGGATCTGCATAGATGTTAATGTGATGAAGGGAAGGAACATCCTCTAAGTTTTTTTGGGTGGGGGGGTGTGTTCATACTGTGTGACAGTGTGTAGTGACAGTGTGTGATGAAACGAGTGCTATGGTGCTCTATTCTGAAGAGCCTTGTGAGAGGGAGAGGTTCTCCATGCCTCAGTTAGTGAGAGACAGAAGGAGAGAGAGAGGCAGACAGAGAGAGGGAGAGAGGCAGACGAGGAGGGAGAGAGAGAGAGAGAGGCAGACAAAGAGAGAGAGGCAGACAGAGAGAGAGAGAGGCAGACAAAGAGAGAGAGAGAGAGAGAGAGAGAGAGAGAGAGAGAGAGAGAGAGGCAGACAGAAAGAGAGAGAGGCAGACAGAGAGAGAGCCCGAGAGAGGGAAACAGAGAGAGAGAGAGGGAGGCAGACAGAGTGAGAGAGGGAGGCAGACAGAGTGAGAGAGGGAGGCAGACAGAGAGAGGGAGAGACAGTGAGAGGCAAGGCAAAACAAAGAAAACGAGAGCAGGAAGCCAATCCTTCCCATGTCCCACTTCTGCATCAGCTTTACCTAGAAACCGCTGTCTGTTTTGGGTTAGGATAGATTAGGACAGCGGGCAACTTGGCCGCCTGTCAAATGACACAATGTTCAAAAGGACAGCCTAATTTCTAGAGATTGATCGAGAAAAGGCCAAAAGAGATAACTGGGCATGCTCATCTCCCAGCTATTTGTCCCTAGCCCCCTCTATCCCCCTGGACCACCTAGCTCCCCATCGCCCCCTGGCTCCCCTGGTCTCTCTATCCCCCCTAGCCTACTTATCCCCCTATCCCCCAGCACTTCTGGCCCCTGGACCACCTAGCTCCTCATCGCCCCCTGGCTCCCCTGGTCTCTCTATCCCCCCTAGCCTACTTATCCCCCTATCCCCCGGCACCTCTGGCCCCCTGGACCACCTAGCTCCCCATCGCCCCCTGGCTCCCCTGGTCTCTCTATCCCCCTAGCCTACTTATCCCCCTATCCCCCGGCACCTCTGGCCCCCTGGACCACCTAGCTCCCCATCGCCCCCTGGCTCCCCTGGTCTCTCTATCCCCCCTAGCCTACTTATCCCCCTATCCCCCAGCACTTCTGCCCCCCTGGACCCACCTAGCTCCTCATCACCCCCTGGCTCCCCTGGTCTCTCTATCCCCCCTAGCCTACTTATCCCCCTATCCCCCGGCACCTCTGGCCCCCTGGACCACCTAGCTCCTCATCGCCCCCTGGCTCCCCTGGTCTCTCTATCCCTTCTAGCCTACTTATCCCCCTATCCCCCAGCACCTCTGGCCCCTTGGACCATCTAGCTCCCCATCTTGCTCCCCGGGTCTCTCTATCCCTCCTAGCCTACTTCTTATCCCCCCATGGCCCTGGCCCTTCTAGCCCCCTGGCCTCTCTAGCCTCTGGCCCCTAGCCGCCTGGCCTCCCTAGCATTCTAGCCCCTTACCCCCCCCTAAATCCCCGACCAGTCAGCGCTGGAGACAAGCAGGGGTCTTGTGCTGTCAAGATTGATGCCCCTTAAAGGCCCATTGATTTTGCCATTGTGGTGGTGTGTGTTCGCATTAACAATGACACTCAGCTGTCTTTTTCAAATCAAATGTTACTTGTCACATGCTTCGTAAACAACAGGTATAGAATAACAGTGAAACACTTACCATGCCGACAATGCAGAGAGAATAAAATGAGAAATAATATAAAAATAAGAACACAAGGAATAAATACACAGTGAGTAGCGATAACTTGGCTCTATACACAGGGTACTAGTACCGAGTCGATGTGCAGGGTTACAAGGTAATTGAGGTAGATACATCATGTGGACACCCCTTCAAATTAGTTGATTCGGCTAGTTCAGCCACACCCATTGCTGACAGGTATATAACAGCCATGCATTCTCCATAGACAAACATTGGCAGTATAATGGCCTTACTGAAGAGCTCAGTGACTTTCAACTTGGCACCGTCATAGGATGCCACCTTTCCAAAAAGTCAGTTCGTCAAATTTCTGTTCAACTGTAAGTGCCCCGGTCAACTGTAAGTGCTATCATTGTGAAGTGGAAATGTCTAGGAGCAACAACGGCTCAACCGTGAAGTGGTAGGCCACACAAGCTCACAGAACGGGACCCCGATCTGTCCTCGGATGCAACACTCACTACCAAGTTCCAAACTGCCTCTGGAAGCAAGGTCAGCACAAGAACATTCTAGACCACATATGTCAGAGTCAAGGCCCGCGGGCCACATCCGGCCCGCAAGAAGGTTTTTTACGGCCCCTGGGATGATCTTGATTTATTATTAGAACCGGCCCGCAGCAAGCCGGCAGCCCGCAGATCTTTTACACGCACCAATACTACATTTCCCACAATGCAAAGGTGACGCACCGAGCAGTAGGCTGCTTCATTTCAATATTTATTGGCACAGCAGTCGTCAGCATCACAGTAAAATTAACTTTCAGATACCCATCAAAAATGGCAAAACGGAAGGTGGATACTGAGAACCGGGGGTTTCAAACAAGGTGGGAGTCGGAGTATATGTTCACGAAGGTAGCTGGAAAACCTGTGTGTCTTCTGTGTGGAGAAAGTGTGGCGGTACTGAAAGAGTATAATCTGAGACGACATTATGAAACGAAACACGCGGACAAAAACAAGAATATGGACATGGAACAAAGGCTACAAAAGGCAGAGGAATTAAAACGAGGCCTCAAATCTCGACAGGCTCTGTTCAAAAAAGCCAAATCACAAGGCCAGGCTGCTGTCAAGGCCAGTTTTATTTTGGCAGAAGAGATCGCTAAATCAGCCCGGCCATTTACGGAGGGGGATTTCATCAAAAACTGCATGATTAAAGTTTGTGACGAAGTTTGCCCAGAAAAAAGGCAACTCTTTTTAAATGTGAGTCTGAGCAGAAACACCATTGCCGAGAGAGTAGACCAGTTGTCCATCAATCTAAAAGAGCAGCTTGTGAAAAAGGGAAAAGATTTTATTGCATATTCCTTGGCTGTGGATGAGAGCACCGACATTTCTGACATTGCCCAGTTGTCAATTTTCATCCGCGGAGTGGACTCCAACCTAAGCGTGACAGAGGAGTTTTTGGCTTTACGTCCTATGCATGGCACAACTACGGGGCATGATTTGTATGAAGAGGTGTCAAGATGTGTAAATGAGATGGAGCTGCCTTGGGAAAAACTCGTGGGTTTGACAACCGACGGAGCACCTGCGATGTGTGGACACAGGAGCGGACTGGTGGCGAAGATACGGGAAAAGATGCAAGAGGAAAACGCGACAGGTAAGCTGACAGCTTATCATTGTATCATACACCAGGAAGCGTTGTGCGGTAAAGCCTTGAAAATGGAGCATGTAATGAGCATCATCACGCGCACAGTTAACTTTATCAGAGCCAAAGGTTTGAATCACCGCCAGTTCAAGGCATTTCTGACGGAGTTAGAAACGGAGCATGGTGATTTGCCTTATCACACAGAGGTGCGATGGCTAAGCCAGGGAAAGGTGCTTCAAAGATGTTTCGAGCTTCGTGAGGAGATTTGTCTGTTCTTGGACAGCAAAGGGAAAGACACAACACAACTCCGAGACGAAATGTTTCTGTGTGAAATGGCTTTTCTGTGTGACATTACGAGTCATCTGAATGCAATAAACTTGCAGCTGCAGGGTCGGGATCGTGTCATCTCTGATATGTACAGTACAGTGAAGGCATTTAAAACCAAACTGACTCTGTGGGAGACGCAGATGCGGAAAGAAAATTTGAGCCACTTTCCCAGCTGCCAGACCATGAAAGAGAAGCTCTCTACCAGTGCGTTCCCGAGCACACAGTTGGCTGATAAAATAGGTATGCTTGCCGCTGACTTTCGACGCCGATTTGCTGACTTTGAAGCACAAAAAAGCAGGTTGGAACTGCTCGGTAACCCATTTGCTGTTGACGTGGAAAGCTCACCACCAAACCTCCAAATGGAGTTGATTGACCTCCAATGCAATGATGCACTGAGGGCAAAATATGCGGCAGTGGGTGCTGCGGAGTTCGCCCGTTTCCTCCCCGGCACAATGCCCCAGCTGCGCATCCAGGCTGCTCAAACGTTGTCTATGTTTGGCAGCACATACCTGTGTGAACAACTGTTTTCTTTGATGAACCTGAACAAAACATCACACAGAAGTCGACTTACTGCTGAACACCTCCACTCAATTCTGAGGATTTCTTCAGCTCAGAGCCTTACCCCGAACATTGATGAACTTGTGGAAAAGATGGGACACCACCAAGTATCACCCTCAACCTCAAACAAGTGAACATTACTGTGCAATCACATATTTAGAGTTTTTACTCAGTTCAAGTTTAAAAGTTAAAATTTAATATTTGTTTTCACTGCATGTTACTTCTCCTTAAACAAAGTGTTGTTTTTGATTAATAGATTTTTGCACTTTATTTTTTTGTATTTCAATCCAATTATATTTTAAAAATATTTCAGTTGAGTGGATGATAGAAAATTGCTATTATTGTTTTTTCTTTGAAGTAAATTTAGCCCACTTTTGCTAAAATAGAAAATATAGTCTACTGATGGTGCCTTGAATACCGGTTTCTTTCATTTAATGTTCATGTTATGGGGATATTTATATAAAGGAAATTTGTCTTTTGTGTCTGTTGAAAATTAAAGATTACTGACAGAGCCATAAGAAAATATTGCTTTATTTATCTGATCATATTGTAATATATTTGTTAGGTTTTCAGTAGGTTCAATTAGGTTCACTAGACTATATGCGTCATTTAAAAAATTTTCAATGAACATTCGAACAGTCCGGCCCTCGTCTTGTAGCTGATTTTTTTATTTGGCCCTCCGTCCATTTGACTTTGACACCCCTGTTCTAGACAATCTTTGTGGCAACAGTTTGGAGAAGGTCCATTCCTGTTCCTTTGTCATTATGGCGTAGCTTCTGTCTGGCCACTCTATCATAAAGGCCTGATTGGTGGAGTGCTGCAGAAATGGGAGAAACTTCCAGATGGACAACCATCTCCACAGAGGAACTCTGGAGCTCTGTCAGAGTGACCATCGGGTTCTTGGTCACCTTCAATGCTGCAGAAATGTATTGGTACCCTTCCTCAGTATCTGTGCCTCAACACAATCCTGTCTCAGAGCTCTACGGACAAATCCTTCAACCTCATGGCTTGGTTTTTACTCTGACATGCACTGGTAACTATTGGACCACATATAGACAGGTGTGCGCCTTTCCAAATCATGTCCAATCAATTGGATTTACCACAGGTGGACTCCAATCAAGTTGTAAAAACACTTCAAGGGTGATCAATAGAAACAGGATGCACCTGAGCTCATCTTCAAGTCTCATATCAAAGGGTCTAAATACTTATGTAAATAAGGTATTTACGGGTTTAAAAAAAAAAACTTTGCAAACATAGTTTGATGAGCAAAACAATTAATTTATTCAATTTTAGAATAAGGCTGTAACGTAACAAAATGTGGAAAAAGTCAAGGGGTCTGAATACTTTCCGAATCCACTGTAGCTGCCTTAGCAAACTCAACTAGTTGCTACATATACAGGCAAAAGCTATCTATTTCTCCTTTGTCCTTTATGGACCACACCTCCCTACCTCCCTCCAGAGTCATACACAGGGTGAGATCTTAATTAGACATCCTGTTCTGGGGAGATGATGACACCAGGGATGGACCATGCACCAGGCCACTGGGGGACCGGGCTCTCCATCCTGTCCACGAGCTTCTAATTACTCACTTAATCTCATTACGGGGAGGACAGATCACAGGACCTGGGCCAGACTGGCCATTTGGGACTGACCCCCTCTACCGTATACCCGCAGGACCCCTCACCTCAAGGACCAGCGCTCACTGGTTATTAAAAATATATATTTTTTTCCATTAACTTGTTACGTGTACCAATGATAAGAATGTCCAACAGTCCTCAACTTTGGTAGCCACTGTTGTAGCCATGCTGATAGTGGTTGTTTTGGGCAGAGGTGGGTAGATTACTGAAAATCTGTTGCTGAGATTGTAATTTACTGAAGTAATAATAAAAGTAGCCCTCTTAAGAAACTTCTCAAGTAATAGTAAAAAGTATGGGCTGAGTGTTGGGACGTGGAACTGGAGACAAGTAGGAGTGAAGTTGCTGGGCGGGGGGTAGAATGACGGTCCAAGATAAAAGTACAAAACGAACAAAAAAAATAGAAGTTTAAATTACACTACAAAGGAACTGTTCAAATCCAATGCCTGTTAGCCTGAGGCTGATGCCACTCAAGCACTTGTACGCATGTACACATGCATACACACACTCACATTCAAAAGCACACATGTACACACACACGGACACACACGCCTTGCTGTTTTGTTGTCCTTGATGTCTTTTGTTTTTGCATTGTTGTTTTCTGTTGTTGTTTTTAATTTTTTGTATGGCGCATCGGGTGGTTTTTCAGGGGTGACTGTGAGTGTCTTGGATGGTTGAGGGGGAACTCTCAGGGGGAACTGTGGGGGGGGGGGGGGGCTCTTAGATGGTTGGTGGCCTGGCGGTTGGGAGCAGAGAGGTCGCTAGTTTGGGTAACCGATTCGACTTGGTGGGAGATCTGTCGATGTGCCCTAGGGTAGGGCTCTTGACCCTGGTTGCTCCTGTGGGTCACTCTGGATGTCTGCTAGATGACTGAATTTATTGTACATGTTGAGCGGCTTC
This sequence comes from Oncorhynchus clarkii lewisi, assembly GCF_045791955.1. Taxonomy (NCBI): domain Eukaryota; kingdom Metazoa; phylum Chordata; class Actinopteri; order Salmoniformes; family Salmonidae; genus Oncorhynchus; species Oncorhynchus clarkii. Next base: position 17,528,258 of record NC_092150.1, on the reverse strand, counting down.
ACTGCAGGTAGATTGTATGTTTTGAAATTCAATAAAAAATAAAATACAAAAAGTGTTTTTAAAAAGTATCCGGTCAAAAAAGTTCTAGCTACAAATTTAGTTTGGTAATTTCTTACACCTTATGGTAAATTGTGACAGCAAACAAAAATAAGATACATTTAGTGAAATTGATTTGATGTGATAGGCTGGACAGTTTCAATTATGGGCTTATTCCAAGTTGACTTAATATCTATCAATGTGCTCAATTTCATAAAACGTTAAACGGCACTCAAGACATTGAAATCATTTCACAATTTCAATAGCATTAATGAAAATGACTTTCACAATATAATTTTAAGGTACATGTGATGGGGAATGCGTACTAAGAAGATTTACACCAAGTGTTATGTTTCATTTTTTAATCAGAATGAAATATCAAGGAGGATCAGGTAAGTAATACAACAGTCAAACAACAATGAATATTGAAATGTCAATATCAATCATGTTACTAGTAAGCAAATCAGACACATTTCAGCATGGAATTAAACATCAAGGTAGTTATTTAGGTAAAAATCATGTACACTGAACAGAAACATGTAAAGTGTTGGTCCCATGTTTCACGAGCAGACATAAAATATCCCAGAAATGTTCCATACGCACAAAAAGCTTATTTCTCTCAAATTTTGTGCACAAATTTGTTTACATCCCTGTTAGTGAGCGTTTCTCCTTTGCCAAGATAATCCATCCACCTGTCAGTTGTGGCATATCAATAAACTGATGATTACACATGATCATTACACAGGTGCACCTTATGCTGGGGACAATAAAAGGCTGCTCTAAAATATGCAGTTTTGTCACACAACACAATGCCACAGATCTCTCAAGTTTTGACAGAGCGTGCAATTGGCAAGCTGACTGCAGGAATGTTCATTTCTCTACCATAAGCGTTTTAGTGAATTTGGCAGTTTGTACTACCGGCCTCACAACCGCAGACCATGTGTATGGCGTTGTGTGGTGAGCGGTTTGCTGATGTCAGCATTGTGAACACGGAAATACCGTGATGAGATCCTGATGACCATTGTGAGGCCTATAGTATCTGTGAACAACAGATGCATATCTGTATTCCCAGTCATGTGAAATCCATAGATTAGGGCCTAATTAATTAAATTGACTGATTACCTTATAGCGGCACCAAACAAAGATGCTGGGAAATTAATATTAATGCTCAATCACATCCTTACTCTAGGAAAACGGAAGAGCGGCCATTACGTTGTTACAACACATTGAGTCCTATTGGAGCCTCTGCTCTATGATGGGATGTGCAGCAGCATTTAAGTGGGCTGTGGGGGCCTGCTCTCCGCTCAGCCCCTGCATTCCCTTGCGTCGCAGATATGAAATAAATAGATTTTATTTCACATGCAGGCCTGATGACTGGCACTGACTGGCTATAAAGGCTGCTGATATTTATTTTTGAAGGGCTGTTCAATGCTCCTCAGAGGATTTGGAGACCTTACACAGGATAAATAATCTCTAACCTCTTTGATTTCCACCTAACCCCCTCCCCAGTAGACCCCTGTGCCTCTCAAGACTCATCCCCACTCCTCCTCGCTACCCCTTCCACCTTGTTTCCCTCGGGTTTTTGTTCATACTCAGAATAGAGTTCCATCTCGCTGGTGAATTTTTTTGTCACCCCCCCCCTAATTTTCTCAGCTTTACCCGGTGTTAATGTACAACCTATTATACCCAGTGATGTCTGTCAGCAAAATATACAGAGATCTGGTGTGACCACCATTTAACTCATGCAGCTCGACACATCTCCTTTGCATAGAGTTGATCTGGCTGTTGATTGTGGCCTGTAAAATGTTGTCCCACTCCTCTTTAATGGCTTTGCGAAGTTAATGGATATTGGTGGGAACTGGAACACGCTGTTGTACACATCGATCCAGAGCATCCCAAACATGATCAATGGGTGACATGTCTGGTGAGTATGCAGACCATGGAAGAATTGGGACATTTTCAGCTTGTAGGAATTGTGTACAGATCCTTGTGACATGGGGCCGTATATTATCATGTTCAACATGAGGTGATGGTGGCGGATGAATGGCCTCAGGATCTCATTACGGAATCTCTGTGCATTCAAATTGCCATTGATAAAATGCAATTGTGTTCGTTGTCTGTAGCTTATGCCACCCCATACCACCGCCACCATGGGGCACTCTGTTCACAACGTTGACATCAGCAAATCCCTTGCCCATAGGACAAAATACACACTATCTGCCATCTGCCCGGTACAGTTGAAACCAGAATTCATCCACGAAGAGCACATTTCTCCAGCATGCCAGTGGCTATTGAAGGTGAGCATTTGCCCACTGAAGTTAGGTACGATGCCAAACTACAGTCAGGTCAAAACCCTGGTGAGGGTTTATGACAGTTTGTGCAAATATTTGTGCAAACCCACAGTTTCATCAGCTGTCCGGTTGAGTGTTCTCAGACAATCCCGCAGGTGAAGAAGCCGGATGTGTAGGTCCTGGGCTGCTGTGGTTGCACATGGTCTGTGGTTGTGAGGCCGGTTGGACGTACTGCCAAATGATCTAAAACGACGCTATACGTGGCTTATGGTAAAGGAAAGAGCAGTCAATCCTCTTACAACAGCTCTGGTGGACATTCCTGCAGTCAGCTTGCCATTTGCATGTTTCGTCAAAACTTGAGACATCTGTGGCATTGTGTTGTGTGACAAAACTGCACATTTTAGAGGGGCTTTTTATTGTCCCCAGCACAGGGGCACTCTGGCTCTTGAGTGGCGCAGCGATCTAAGGCACTGCATCTCAGTGTTTGAGGTGTCACTATAGACACCCTGGTTCGATTCCATTCTGTATCACAACCATCCAAGATTGGGAGTCCGGGCAGGGCACAATTGGCCCAGCGTCGTCTGGGTTTGGCTGGTGTAGGCTGTCATTGTAAATAAGAATATGTTCTTAACTGACTTGCCTAGTTAAATAAAGGTTACATTAAAAACAAATGTGTTTCTTGATATGCCGCAGGTGGATGGATTATTTTGGGAAAGTAAAAATCCTCGCTAACAGGGAGGTAAACAAAATGTTTCTGGGAACTTTTATTTCAGCTCATGAAATAGGGGACCAGCACTTTACATGTTGCATTTATATTTTTGTTCAGTGTAAATAGCAGTGACCACCATGTTAGAACAGGTCAATAATGAGACAGGAAACCCTCTGAAATCCACTGATTCTCCATGCTACACTCTCTCTACCAGACTGTTCTCCTTGAGGGAAAGGTAGGGAGAAGGAGAGAGAGGTGAAGGGAGAGAGAGGGGATGGAAAGGGTATGAGAGGTGAGAAAAATAGAAAAACGTAGAAATAGCGACTCCTGCAGCTCTGTTGCATGCTGGGTCTGTACATAGTCAATGTTAGGCTTTGAGGAGACTCCTATGGTAGATACACTTACAGCTCATCCCTTGGCAGTAGTACTGTAGATTACTTTATCATTGATCTCAAACCAGAGTCTCTCAGAGCGTTCACAGTCAGCCCACTAACACACCTATCAGATCACAGAAAAATCACAGTCTACTTGAACAGAGTAATACTCAATCATGAGGCATCAAAACCAAAGGAAATGCACAATATTAAGAAATGCTGTAGATGGCAGGAAAGTAGTTTAGAAACCTAACAAAAAACAAATAGGCAACAACAAATGTAAACCCTTTTAGACAACTTCCTGGACAAAACATTTCACTGTAATAGTGAAGGTGTAAACTTAGCAGTAGAAGGCCTTGACAGTATATTTTATCTTTCAGCTTCCCTATCAAATCTCAAACAATGACAAATGGTTTGATGAAGAATGCAAAAACCTAAGAAAAAGAAACCTATCCAACCAAAAACATAGAGACCCAGAAAACCTGAGTCTATGCCTTCACTATGTGAATCACTAAAACAATACAGAAATACACTACAGAAAATAGAAGGAACAGCATGTCAGAAATCAGCTCAATGTAATTGAAGAATCCATAGAATCGAACCACTTCTGGGAAAATTAGAACACACTAAACAAACAAAAGCACAAAGAGTTATCTATCCAAAAAGGAAATGTATGGATAAACCACTTCTCCAATCTGTTTGACTCTATAACAAAGAACAAACAGCAAAAACATATGCATGATCAATTACACATCGTAGAATCAGCTATTAAATTGAATGAAATACAGCACATAATACAAACCCTTCAACCCAAATAGGCCTGTTGTGTTGATGGTTTCCATAATGAAATTATAAAATATACAGACCACAAATGTCAATTGGCTGTACTCTTTAACATCATCCTCAGCTCTGGCATCTTCCTCAATAACTGGGACCAAGGACTGATCACCCCGATCCACCAAAGTTGAGACAAATTTGACCCCAATACCTACTGTGGGATATGCGTCAACAGCAACCTTGGGAAAATCCTCTGCATTATCGATACACTGGAGAGAGAGAGACACTAGAGAGAGAGAGAGATACTCTAGAGTTAGAGATACACTAGAGAGAGATACACTAGCCAGAGAGATACACTAGACAAAGATGCAATGGAGAGAGAGATACACTGGAGAGAGAGAGGAACACTAGAGAGATAGATAAACTAGAGAGAGGGATACACTAGAGAGATATACACTAGAGAGAGAGAGATAAACTAGAGATAAAGAGATACACTAAAAAGAGATTCACGAGATTGAGATACACGAGTTTGAGATACACTAGAGAGTTAGAGATACAAGAGAGATAGAGATACACTAGAGAGAGATACACCAGAGAGAGAGAGAGAGAGAGAGAGCCCTAGAGCACACAAAAAACTATACATACCTTGGCCTAAACATCAGCGCCACAGGTAACTTCCCCAAAGCTGTGAACAATCTGAGAGACAAGGCAAGAAGGGCATTCTATGCCATCAAAAGAAACATAAATTTCAACATACCAATTAGGATTTGGCTAAAAATACTTGAATCAGTCATAGAGCCCATTGCCCTTTATGGTTGTGAGGTCTGGGGTCCGCTTACCAACCAAGACTTCACAAAATGGGACAAACACCAAATTGAGACTCTGCACGCAGAATTTTGCAAAAATATCCTCCGTGTACAACGTAGAACACCAAATAATGCATGCAGAGCAGAATTAGGCCGATACCCACTAATTATCAAAATCCAGAAAAGAGCCGTTAAATTCTACAACCACCTAAAAGGAAGCGATTCACAAACCTTCCATAACAAAGCCATCACCTACAGAGAGATGAACCTGGAGAAGAGTCCCCTAAGCAAGCTAGTCCTGGGGCTCTGTTCACAAACACAAACACACCCTACAGAGCCCCAGGACAACAGCACAATTAGACCCAACCAAATCATGAGAAAACAAAAAGATAATTACTTAACACATTGGAAAGAATTAACAAAAAAACAGAGCAAACTAGAATGCCATTTGGCCCTACACAGAGAGTACACAGCGGCAGAATACCTGACCACTGTGACTGACCCAAAATTAAGGAAAGCTTTGACTATGTACAGACTCAGTGAGCATAGCCTTGCTATTGAGAAAGGCCGCCGTAGGCAGACATGGCTCTCAAGAGAAGACAGGCTATGTGCTCACTGCCCACAAAATGAGGTGGAAACTGAGCTGCACTTCCTAACCTCCTGCCCAATGTATGACCATATTAGAGAGAGACATATTTCCCTCAGATTACACAGATCCACAAAGAATTTGAAAACAAATCCAATTTTGAAAAACTCCCATATCTACTGGGTGAAATTCCACAGTGTGCCATCACAGCAGCAAGATTTGTGACCTGTTGCCACGAGAAAAGGGCAACCAGTGAAGAACAAACACCATTGTAAATACAACCAATATTTATGCTTATTTATTTCATCTTGTGTCCTTTAACCATTTGTACATTGTTAAAATACTGTATATATATATAATATGACATTTGTAATGTCTTTACTGTTTTGAAACCTCTGTATGTGTAATGTTTACTGTTAATTTTTGTTGTTTTTCACTTTATATATTCACTTTGTATGTTGTCTACCTCACTTGCTTTGGCAATGTTAACACGTTTCCCATGCCAATAAAGCCCTTGAATTGAATTGAATTGAATTGAGAGAGAGATACACTAGAGAGAAACACTAGAGAGAGATACGCTAGAAATAGAGAGAAAAACTAGAGATAGAGAGATACACTAGAGAATAGAGATACACTAGAGAGAAAGATACACTAGAGAGAGAGAGAGAGATACACCCGAGAGAGAGAGATAGAGAGAGAGATACTCTAGAGAGAGAAAGACAAAAACACTAGAGACAGATACACTATATATAGAGAGAGATACACTGTATATATCTAATATGACATTTGTAATGTCTTTATTGTTTTGAAACTTCTCTATGTTTAATGTTTACTGTTAATTTTTAGAGCGAGAGATACACTAGAGTGAGAGAGATAGATAAACTAGAGATAGAGAGATACACTAGAAAGAGATTCGCGAGATTGAGATACACGAGTTTGAGATACACTAGAGAGTTAGAGATACACTAGAGAGAGAGATACACTAGAGAGATAGATACACTAGAGAGAGACACTCGAGAGAGAGATACTCTAGAGAAAGACAAAAACACTAGAGACAGACAGATACACTATATATAGAGAGAGATACACTAGAGAGAAAGAGATACGCTAGAGAGAGGGAGATACACTAGAGAGAGATACTCTAGAGAGAGAGATACAGTAGAGAGAGAGATACACTAGAGAAAGAGAGATACACTAGAGAGATACACTAGAGAGAGATACCCTAGAGAGAGAGATACACTAGAGAGAGAGAGAGATACAGTAGAGAGAGAGATACACTAGAGGGAGAGAGATACACTAAAGAGAGAGATACACTAGAGAGAGAGAAACACTAGAGAGAGATATACACTAGAGAGAGATATACACTAGAGAGAGAGATACAGTAGGGAGAGAGATACACTAGAGAGAGAGATACACCAGAGAGAGATACACTAGAGAGATAGATAAACTAGAGAGAGAGAGATACACCAGAGAGAGATACACTAGAGAGATAGATAAACTAGAGAGAGAGAGAGAGATACTAGAGAGATATACACTAGAGAGAGAGATAAACTAGAGATAGAGAGATACACTAGAAAGAGATTCACGAGATTGAGATACATGAGTTTGAGATACACTAGAGAGATAGATACACTAGAGAGTGATACACCGGAGAGAGCGAGAGAGAGAGAGAGATACACTAGAGAGAGAGAAATACACTAGAGAGAGAGATACAGTAGAGAGATAGAGATACACAGTAGAGAGATAGAGATACAGTAGAGAGAGAGATACACTAGAGAGAGAGATACACAAGAGAGAGAGATACACTAGAGAGAGAGATACACTAGACAAAGATGCAATGGAGAGAGAGATACACTGGAGAGAGAGATACACTAGAGAGATAGATAAACTAGAGAGAGGGATACACTAGAGAGAGATACACTAGAGATATACAATAGAGAGAGATTTAAACTATAGATATAGAGAGCTAAACTAAAAATAGATTCACTTGAGAGAGATACACAAGTTGGAGAGAGTTAGAGATACACTAGAGAGTTAGAGATACACTAGAGAGAGATACACTAGAGAGAGAGAGAGAGATACACTAGAGAGATAGATACACTAGACAGAGAGATACACTGGAGAGAGAGATACACTAGAGAGAGATATACACTAGAGAGAGAGATACAGTAGGGAGAGAGATACACTAGAGAGAGATACGAGAGAGAGAGATACATTAGAGGGGGAGAGAGAGAGATACACTAGAGAGAGAGATACACTAGAGAGATAATAAACTAGAGAGAGAGAGATACAGTAGAGAGATATACACTAGAGAGAGATAAACTAGAGATAGAGAGATACACTAGAAAGAGATTCACAAGATTGAGATGCACGAGTTTGAGATACACTAGAGAGTTTGAGATACTCTAGAGAGTTAGATATACACTAGAGAGAGAGATACACTAGAGAGATAGATACACTAGAGAGAGATACACCGGAGAGAGAGAGATACACTGGAGAGATACACTAGAGAGAGAGATACACTAGAGAGAGAGATACACTAGAGAGAGAGAAATACACTAGAGAGATAGAGACAGTAGAGAGATATCCACTAGAGAGAGATAGATACAGTAGAGAGAGAGCTACACTAGAGAGAGATACAGTAGAGAGAGAGATACAGTAGAGAGAGAGATACACTAGAGAGAGATACACTAGAGAGAGAGATACACTAGAGAGATATCCACTAGAGAGAGATAGAATCAGTAGAGAGAGAGAGAGATACACTAGAGAGAGATACAGTAGAGAGATAGAGAAACACAGTAGAACGATAGAGATACAGTAGAGAGAGATATATACACTAGAGAGAGATACAGTAGAGAGAGATACAGTAGAGAGAGAGATACACTAGAGAGAGAGAAATACAGTAGAGAGAGAGATATACTAGAGAGATAGATAAACTAGAGAGAGGGATACACTAGAGAGGGAAACACTATAGAGAGATACAATAGAGAGATAGATAAACTATAGAGAGAGCTACACTAAAAATAGATTCACTTGAGAGAGATACACAAGTTGCAGAGAGATACACTAGAGAGATACACTAGAGAGAGAGATACACTAGAGAGAGAGAGAGATACACTAGAGAGAGAGATACACTAGAGAGAGAGAGATACACTAGAGAGAAAGCGATACACTAGAGAGAAAGCGATACACTAGATAGAGAGAGATGCCGTAGAGAGAGATACACTAGAGAGAGAGAGAGATACAGTAGAGAGAGAGACATACACTAGAGAGAGAAGAGATACAGTAGAGAGATAGAGAGACAGTAGAGAGAGATACACTAGAGAGAGATACAGTAGAGAGAGAGATACACTAGAGAGAGAGATACAGTAGAGAGATATCCACTAGAGAGAGATAGATACAGTAGAGAGAGAGAGATACACTAGAGAAAGATACAGTAGAGAGAGATCTACTAGAGAGCGATATAATCAGTAGAGAGAGATAGATACACTAGAGAGAGATACAGTAGAGAGATAGAGATACACAGTAGAGAGAGAGAGATACACTAGAGAGAGATACAGTAGAGAGAGATACAGTAGAGAGAGAGATACACTAGAGAGAGAGAGAGATACAGTAGAGAGAGATACACTAGAGAGAGATATATACAGTAGAGAGAAAGAGAGAGATTCAGTAGAGAGAGAGAGATACACTAGAGAGAGATACAGTAGAGAGAGATATACACTAGAGAGATAGATAAACTAGAGAGAGGGATACACTAGAGAGAGATACACTAGAGAGAGATACAATAGAGAGAGAGATAAACTATAGATAGAGAGCTACACTAAAAATAGATTCACTTGAGAGAGACACAAGTTGGAGAGAGTTAGAGATACACTAGAGAGTTAGAGATACACTAGAGATAGATACTATAGAGAGAGAGAGAGATACACTAGAGAGATAGATACACTAGACAGAGAGATACACTGGAGAGAGAGAGAGATACACTAGAGAGAGAGATACACTAGAGAGAGAGAGATACACCAGAGAGAGATACACTAGAGAGAGAGATACGAGAGAGAGAGAGAGATACATTAGAGAGATAGATAAACTAGAGAGAGAGAGAGATACAGTAGAGAGATATACACAAGAGAGAGATTCACAAGATTGAGATACACGAGTTTGAGATACACTAGAGAGTTAGAGATACACTAGAGAGAGAGATACACTAGAGAGATAGATACACTAGAGGGAGATACACCGGAGAGAGAGAGAGATACACTAGAGAGATACACTAGAGAGAGAGATACACTAGAGAGAGAGAGATACACTAGAGAGATAGAGATACACTAGAGAGAGAGATACACTAGAGAGAGAGATACACTAGAGAGAAAGCGATACACTAGATAGAGAGAGATACAGTAGAGAGAGATACACTAGAGAGAGAGAGAGATACAGTAGAGCGAGAGAGAGATACAATAGAGATAGAGATACAGTAGAGAGAGAGAGACAGTAGAGAGAGAGATACACTAGAGAGATACAGTAGAGAGAGAGATACACTAGAGAGAGAGATACAGTAGAGAGATATCCACTAGAGAGAGATAGATACAGTAGAGAGAGAGATACAGTAGAGAGAGATATACACTAGAGAGAGAGATACAGTAGAGAGAGATATACAGTAGAGAGATACACTAGAGAGAGATAGAATCAGTAGAGAGAGATATATACACTAGAGAGAGATACAGTAGAGAGATAGAGACACACAGTAGAGAGATAGAGATACAGTAGAGAGAGATAGATACACTAGAGAGAGATACAGTAGAGAGAGAGATACACTAGAGAGAGAGAGATACAGTAGAGAGAGATACACTAAAGAGAGATAGATACAGTAGAGAGAGAAAGAGATACAGTATAGAGAGAGAGATACACTAGAGAGAGATACAGTAGAGAGAGAGAGAGATACACTAGAGAGAGAGATACACTAGAGAGAGAGATACAGTAGAGAGAGAGATACAGTAGAGAGAGATATATACAGTAGAGAGAGTGAGATACAGTAGAGAGAGATACACTAGAGAGAGAGATACAGTAGAGAGATATACACTAGAGAGAGATAGATACAGTAGAGAGAGAGATACAGTAGAGAGAGAGACATACACTAGAGAGATACAGTAGAGAGAGAGATACACTAGAGAGAAAAAGGGGGAGATGAGGAGTAGGGAGGTGGTGGGGGGAGGGGGAGGGAGGGAGGAGGGGCGAGGGGAGGAGAATTGAGGAGGTGGGGGGAGGATGAGGGAGAGGAGGTGTAGGGAGGAGGAGGGAGGAGGTGGGAGAGGAGGAGTAGGGAGTAATGGTGCCAGGGGATGGATGTAGATCATAACAGTTGCTAATACTATAGAGATAATTTAGCTTTACAGTAGAGAGATAGAGACACACAGTAGAGAGATAGAGATACAGTAGAGCGAGATAGATACACTAGAGAGAGATACAGTAGAGAGAGATACAGTAGAGAGAGATACAGTAGAGAGAGAGATACACTAGAGAGAGAGATACAGTAGAGAGAGATACACTAGAGAGAGAGATACACTAGAGAGAGAGACACAGTAGAGAGAGATACACTCGAGAGAGAGAGATACAGTAGAGAGAGAAAGAGATACAGTAGAGAGAGAGATACACTAGAGAGAGATACAGTAGAGAGAGAGATACACTAGAGAGAGAGATACTGTAGAGAGAGATAGATACAGTAGAGAGAGTGAGACACAGTAGAGAGAGATACAGTAGAGAGATATACACTAGAGAGAGATAGATACAGTAGAGAGAGAGAGATACAGTAGAGAGAGAGAGATACACTAGAGAGAGAGATACAGTAGAGAGAGATATATACAGTAGAGAGATACACTAGAGAGAGATAGAATCAGTAGAGAGAGAGATATACACTAGAGAGAGATACAGTAGAGAGATAGAGACACACAGTAGAGAGATAGAGATACAGTAGAGAGAGATAGATACACTAGAGAGAGAGAGATACAGTAGAGAGAGATACACTAAAGAGAGATAGATACAGTAGAGAGAGAAAGAGATACAGTAGAGAGAGAGAGATACACTAGAGAGAGAGATACAGTAGAGAGAGAGAGATACACTAGAGAGAGAGATACACTAGAGAGAGAGATACAGTAGAGAGAGAGATACAGTAGAGAGAGATAGATACAGTAGAGAGAGTGAGATACAGTAGAGAGAGATACACTAGAGAGAGAGATACAGTAGAGAGATATACACTAGAGAGAGATAGATACAGTTGAGAGAGAGAGATACAGTAGAGAGAGAGATACACTAGAGAGATACAGTAGAGAGAGAGATACACTAGAGAGAAAAAGGGGGAGATGAGGAGTAGGGAGGTGGTGGGGGGAGGGGGAGGGAGGGAGGAGGGGCGAGGGGAGGAGAATTGAGGAGGTGGGGGGAGGATGAGGGAGAGGAGGTGTAGGGAGGAGGAGGGAGGAGGTGGGAGAGGAGGAGTAGGGAGTAATGGTGCCAGGGGATGGATGTAGATCATAACAGTTGCTAATATTATAGAGATAATTTAGCTTTACAGTAGAGAGATAGAGACACACAGTAGAGAGATAGAGATACAGTAGAGAGAGATAGATACACTAGAGAGAGATACAGTAGAGAGAGATACAGTAGAGAGAGAGATACACTAGAGAGAGAGATACAGTAGAGAGAGATAGATACAGTAGAGAGAGAAAGAGATACAGTAGAGAGAGAGATACACTAGAGAGAGATACAGTAGAAAGAGAGATACACTAGAGAGAGAGATACTGTAGAGAGAGATAGATACAGTAGAGAGAGTGAGATACAGTAGAGAGAGATACAGTAGAGAGATATACACTAGAGAGAGATAGATACAGTAGAGAGAGAGAGATACAGTAGAGAGAAAAATACAAAAACACTAGAGACAGACAGATACACTATATATAGAGATAGAGAGAGAGAGAGAGAGAGAGATAGAGAGAGAGAGAGAGAGAGAGAGAGAGAGAGAGAGAAAAGGGACAAATGGGAAAGAAGTTGAGGCCAGCTTTAGGTCACACATTCAAATTCGGGCTCTATTCCCAAATGCCTTCCCGTCCTCCACTGACATAAACAATATTTATACACTGTGAAGCGGCCATGGGTGTCTCATAGTACAAACCTTAACTTCCCAACTGTGTACAGCCAAGGATCAAGGTCCAAGGATGTCTTTGCTCCTGCTCACTGTGCTATGTAAGCTCCTAAATGTACCATCACTGCACAGAGCAGAACACACTTGGAGTTTGTTTTAAGTTAGGAGATAGGGAGATGGAGGGAGGAGGTGGGAGAGGAGGAGTAGGTTGTAATGGTGCCAGGGAATGGATGTAGATCATAACAATTGCTAATACTATAGAGATAATTTAGCTTTATCTTAACAACTCTTAATAACCAGCAGATTAAAATTAGCTGTATTTTAGCAACTCTTAATAACCACCAGATTCAAGATTCACTCTGCAGTCCAACTCATTCCAAACCATCTCAATTGGGTTGAGGTTGGGTGATTGTGGAGGCCATGTCATCTGATGCAGCGCTCCATCACTCTCCTTCTTGGTCAAATAGCCCTTACACAGCCTGGAGGTGTGCTGAGTCATTGTCCTTTTGAACAACAAAATATAGTCCCACTAAGAGCAAACCAGACAGGATGGCGTATTGCTGCAGAATGCTGTGGTAGCCATTCTAGTTAAGTGTGCCTTGAATTCTAAATAAATCACAGACAGTGTCACCATCAAAGTACCATCACACCTCCTCCTCCATGCTTCACACTGGGAACCACACATGCTGAGATAATCCATTCACCTACTCTGTGTCTGAAAAAGACACGGCGTTTGAAACCAAAAAAATTTGGACTCATCAGACCAAAGGACATATTTCCACTGGTCTAATGTCCATTGCTAGTGTTTCTTGGCCGAAGCAAGTCGATTCTTATTGGTGTCCTTTAGTCGTGGTTTATTTGCAGCAAACCATGGAGGCCTGATTCACGCATTCTCCTCTGAACAGTTGATGTTGAGATGTGTCTGTTACTTGAACTCTGTGAATGTCACGATCGCCGTCGTCATGGAAATGACCGGACCAAGGTACAGCGTGGTGAGCGTACATTTTTCTTTATTTTAAATGTTGCCAACAAAACAAGAAACAACAAAACCGAACGTGAAGCTTACTAGGGCTATATATGCCACTAACAAATACAACATCCCACAAAACTAAGGTGGCAAAACAGGCTGCCTAAGTGTGATTCCCAATCAGAGACAACGATAGACAGCTGTCCCTGATTGAGAACCATACCTGGCCAAAACATAGAAATAAAGAACATAGAGTTTCCCACCCGAGTCACACCCTGACCAACCAAACATTGAGAATTTAAAGATCTCTACGGTCAGAGCGTGACAGTACCCTGGATTGGGGACCGTTGCCGGGGTCCCTGGACTGGGGACCGTCGCCGGGGGCCGCGGAACTGGAGCCATCGCCGGGGACCCCGGACTGGGGACCGTCGCCAGAGGCTCCGGACTGGAGACCGTCGCCGGAGGATCCGGACTGGGGACCGTCGCCAGAGGCTCCGGATTGGAGACTGTTGCTACAGGCTCCAGACTGGAGACCGTCACTACAGGCTCCGGACTGGAGATCGTCGCTACAGGCTCCGGACTGGAGACCCTTGCCGCAGGCTTCGGACTGACCCGTGGAGTAGGCACAGGACTCACCAGGCTGGGGAGACCTACTGGAGGCCTGGTCCGTGGAGCAGGCACAGGATGAACTGGGCTGTGGGGGAGCACTGGAGATCTGGTGCTTATCCTTGGCCCCACTCTTCCAGGCTGAATGCCCACTTTAGCCCGGTCACCTCCAGAGCGCAGGCACAGGTCGAACCGGGCTGTGGGGGAGCACTGGAGATCTGGTGCTTATCCTTGGCACCACTCTTCCAGGCTGAACGCCCACTTTAGCCCGGTCACCTCCAGAGCGCAGGTACAGGTCGAACCGGGCTGTGGGGGAGCACTGGAGATCTGGTGCTTATCCTTGGCACCACTCTTCCAGGCTGAACGCCCACTTTAGCCCGGCACCTCCAGAGCGCAGGCACAGGTCGAACCGGGCTGTGGGGGAGCACTGGAGATCTGGTGTTTATCCTTGGCACCACTCTTCCAGGCTGAACGCCCACTTTAGCCCGGTCACCTCCAGAGCGCAGGTACAGGTCGAACCGGGCTGTGGGGGAGCACTGGAGATCTGGTGCTTAGAACTTGCACCACTCCTCGTGGCTGAATGCCCACTTTAGCTCGGCACGTGCGGAGCGCAGGCACAGGACGCACTGAGCTGTCACAGCGCACCGGAGACACAGTGCGCAGAGCCGGCGCAGGATACCCTGGGCCGAAACAGCGCACCAGAGACCAAGAGCGCTGAGCTGGCACAATCTGCCCTGGCTGGATGTCCACTCTAGCATGGCACTTGCGGAGAGCTGGCTCCGAGCGCACCGGGCTGTGTTAGCTCCGCCAACCTCCCCGTGTACCTCCCCGTGTGCCTCCCCCAAAAATTGGGGAGTGGCTTCCCGGTCTTCCTTGCCAGCCATGACCCTATGTAACGCTGGTCCCCTTGACTAGCTGCTTCCACCCTCCTTGCTGCTTCCACCTGCTCCCACGGCAGGCGATCCTTTCCAGCCAGGATCTCCTCCCACGTCCAGGATCCCTTTCCTTCCAGAATGTCTTCCCATGTCCACTCTGTCTGCTCCTCCCGGCCACGCCGCTTGGTCCGTTTGTGGTGGGTAGTTACGATCGCCATCATCGTGGAAATGACCAGACCAAGGTGCAGCCTGGTGAGCGTACATTTTTCTTTATTATCAATGTCGCCAACAGAACAAGAAACAACAAAACTGAACGTGAAGCTTACTATACAGGCCACTAAGAAAGACAACATCCCACAAAGCTAAGGTTGCAAAACAGGCTGCCTAAGTATGATTCTCAATCAGAGACAACGATAGACAGCTGTCCCTGATTGAGAACCATACCCAGCCAAAACATAGAAATAAAGAACATCGAGTTTCCACCCGAGTCACACCCTGACCAACCAAACATAGAGAATAAAAAGATCTCTACGGTCCAGGCGTGACAGTGAAGCATTTGTTTGGTCTGCATTCTGTGGTGCAGTTAACTCTTATAACCTTATCCTCTGCAGCTGAGGTAACTCTGGGTCTTCCTTTCCTGTGGTGGTCCTCATAACAGCCAGTTTCATCATAGTGCTTGATGGTTTTTGCAACTGCACTCAAATAAACTTTCAAAGTTAATTCCAGGGTTTTTCTTAATTTTTTACCATTTTCTACATTGTAGAATAATAGTGAAAACATAAAAACTATGAAATGCCATATGGAATCATGTAGTAACCAAAAAACGTTTTAAACAAATCAAAATATATTTGATATTTTAGATCAGCTTCATGAGATAGTCACCTGAAATGCATTTCAATTAACAGGTGTGCCTCGTTAAAAGTTCATTTGTGGAATTTCTTTCATTTTTTATGCTTTTGAGCCAATCAGTTTTTTGTGACAAGGTAAGAGTGGTATACAGAAGATAGCCCTATTTGGGAAAAGATCAAGTCCATATTATGGCAAGAACAGCTCAAACAAGCAAAGAGAAATGACAGTCCATCATTACTTTAACACATGAAGGTCAGTTGCTTGGATGTAGCAACCACAGGGGAACCCTTTAAGTCTATTCAAAGTGTGTGAATTTGAGCATGTGTCCATTAGGCCTATGGATTATTTATGCATTAGATTGAGTAAGTAAAGCCACACTTTTATTCCATAGACTGGGATCCGCATTGTGCAGCTGTTGCAAGAGCGCATTTTTCACAGGCTGTCCACTTGTTTCAAAAACAATGATTGATAGGCAGTTTAAATTTCTTGAATTCACCATTATTGGGTTCAAATACACATTAAAAAAATTCTCACAAACAGCATTTATGAATTTAAAAGTAACCCTTGAAGTAATCATCTAGTTTTTCAAAAGTATCTGTAATCTGATTACAATATTTTTGTTGGTAACGTAATGGATTACAGTTACCGTTTTTTGTAATCCCTTACATGTAACCGATTACATGTAATCCGTAACTCCCCAACCCTGTGTATACACACACACACCAATCCCTCCCCCTCCCTCTCCCTCTCCCCACCACAACCCACACACCCCTCTCTTCCCTAAAGCACACAACCATTTCCTGCGGAAATCATTTCAGCAGCAGTGATGTAGCTGCCTGTACTATGCGGATCACCAAAGGTTACTGTTGAACACAGAAAGTAAAGGTCAGAAATCATGTTTAGTTTTCCTCTGGCTGCGAGGTAATTCCAGCCTGCAGATTGTGTCCAGCAGCAGCAGACAAGCATAGCAGAGGGGAGAGCAACAGAGATGCTCATGGAGAAGGGACCCGGTAGTAATCCACAGCACCAAGGTTATCCAGTCAGCCCTGCCTCCCTCTCTCTGCCTCTCTCCCTCTCTCTCCCTCTCTCTGCCTCTATCTCGCCCTCTCTCTCTCTGCCTATCAATTCAATTAAATTCAAAGAGACACATATTTACATTGCCAAAGCAAGTAAAATAGAAAATAAACAAATGTGAAATAAACAATATAAAATTAACAGTAAACATTACACTCACAAAAATGTCAAAGGAATAGAGTCATTTCAAATGTCATATTATTGTAATGTAGTCTGTGTGTAGCTGGTGTAGAGGAGTCAGGCGCAGGACAGCAGATATCAGTAAATACATGTATTTTACTCAAAATAGACAAATACAATACAAAATAAGCGAGCACACATAAACTGACCGTATTACATAAAACAATCACTTACAAACAAACATGGGGGAACAGAGGGTTAAATATAGCTTCCTAGAAACGAGAAGCGAGGGGGCCATCTCTGTCGGTGCCGGAAGTTCAAAGGATAATGAACAAGTAATTGGGGAATTGAAAAGTGGAACGGAGATGGCTAGAAGGCCTGTGACGTCGACCGCCGAATGCCACCGGAAACGAGGAAAGAGACCGACTTCGGCGGAATTCGTGACAGTACCCCCGCTTTGACGCGCGGCTCCAGCAGCGTGCCGACACCGACCTCGGGGACGACCTGGAAGTCGAGGCGCAGGGCGATCCGGATGGAGACGGTGGAACTCCCACAGCAACGAAGGGTCCAAGACATCCTCCACCGGAAGACGTGAGTGAACAGGGCCTCCGCAGTCTTTAGGGCCGTAGGGAGACCGGGCAAAGGGAGGAGACGGCAGGACTTAGAAAACCAATCCACCAGGACCAGGATCGTGGTGTTGCCCTTTGAGGGAGGAAGATCTGTCAGGAAGTCCAGCGACAGGTGTGACCACTGCCGTTGTGGAACGAGTAGGGGTTGTAACTTCCCTCTGGGCAGGTGCCTGGGAGCCTTGCACTAGGCGCACACCGAGCAGGAGGAAACATAAACAGAGCCTTCAGAGCCTTGACAGCAGCCAACAGCTCCCGGTCCCCCACATCATAGTTTCGCTCCGCCGGGTTGAGCTTCTTCGAAAAGAAAGCACAGGGGCAGAGTTTTGGTGGCGTGCCCAAGCGCTGAGAGAGCACGGCTCCTATCCCAGCTTCGGACGCGTCCACCTCTACTATGAATGCCAAAGAGGGATCCGGATGAGCCAGCACTGGAGCCGAGGTAAACAGAGCCTGACCAAAAGCCCTGTCCACCTCATCCGACCACTGCAGCCGCACCGCTCCCCCCTTCAGCAGTGAGGTAATGGGAGCTGCTACCTGACCAAAATCCCGGATAAACCTCCGGTAGTAGTTGGAAAACCCTAGAAACCTGCACTTCCTTTACCGTGATGGGAGTCGGCCAATTACGCACGGCTGAAATGCGGTCACCATCCATCTCCACCCCTGAAGTGGAAATGCGGTACCCTAGGAAGGAGATGGACTGTTGGAAGAACAGACATTTCTCAGCATTGACATACAGGTCATGCTCCAACAGTTGACCAAGCAACCTGCGCACCAGGGACACATGCTCGGCGCGTGTAGCGGAGTATATCAGAATGTCGTCGATAATTATATTATGCACTGTATTTCATTACGACTCTCAAATACTATAGTGATTATGCCTATGTTGCATATACTGTAATATTCCCCTCGATGCCCTTATGCAGCCTAGACATCTCTATATTTCTGAGACTGTGTGTGTTTCTCCATGGGCTGCCCGGTGACAGGCTGGGCGCTCTGTGATTGCGGTGGCACTGAAGGAGACAAGACGTGATCCCTGATTGGTCGGCTGAGTCTGTAAGAGTACTGCCAAATCACTGCAATCACCCGTCTGTGCCCTTTCAGCTCTAATTATACTCCTTCAAAAGGAACCGGGCTCATCAAGGCCCCTGATACACACAAACGCCCACCAACCCCAACACCCCCACACATACATCAAGGCCCCCAATACACACACAGATGCAGCCACACACGCATGCACACACACACAATGTCAGCACTCCCCCCCCCCACACACAAAAACACACACCTACAAAAACACATACATACAGCCTGAGGTCAGGCTCAGTGGAGCGGGCAGCCCAGATGGGGCGGAGAAGGGCCAGGTCTCAGTGATGGGAGAGGAGCAGCACCAGCAGATGGGAGGTGAATAGGACAGCCTATCCTCAACCACTCACCAGAGACGTGCTGGAAGCAGGAAGAACAGCTTCAAACTATTGGCTGAGTTGCTCCAGCTAACTGAGCTAGAGGAGTGTCAAGTTTTATTAGGCAGCACTACACAGCGAGGTGAGGCTGTCTGGGAGAGTCTGAGAGCTTTATGGTACTTTATAACAAGATTGAGGCAGAGAATTAATCTTCATATGCATTTCAGTCGGAATACAGAGTGTTGGGATGACATCTGCATCCTCCAGTGTAGATCAACTTCACGTTTTGTCCTTTCTTCGGCTGCTGGCCCCTTACACAACATTGGATTTTCTGCCCTAGTTTTTCTGGGCCTTTGCACTCTACATTCCTCAGTGAATTGGTGTCCTGTTTTTTTCACAGGGAGGCCAAAGTCTGTTAGGAGGTGCAAACGTTTACACACACTGACATAAATTCATGCAAACACACAGCCTCCCACACAAATAAGCACCATTAGTGAACATGAGTGAACACACACACGGGCGAACACACATGCACACTCACACACGCACGCACGCACACACACCGCACCACACACTAACTCATAAAGAGCCACAGAATTCATACAACAGTCTCGATGGTTACTTTTGCGATCTGCTGCCAGATATAGGATATCTTTGTAAGACACAAAAGTGGTTCTGCAGGCTCTTTGTGTTTTTAATGTTGAGAGGAATACGATTCTTTATTTCAGATCGTTATCATTTCTGTTTGTTCTGGCGACTATGATCTAAAAATGACCTTGTAGTTTCACAAGCCCCGAAGAGAGAGAAAGAGAGCGCAATCGAGAGAGAAAAAAATACATAGAGGGTTGGGAGAGAGTGAGGAGAGAGAGAAAAGAAAATAAGAGCAAAAGGTCTCTTTCCACCTCAGGATACTGCACGAAACAATCCAAGTATCTAGGACTACTCAGTTCTACTGAAAGAGAACTTCAGAATGCATGTATTTTCTGTCCTTTGTCTAGTATAATACAGCACACCGCAGTCTGTAGTGCACTTTAAAAGGAGGACAATTGGATGTAACAATCCAACATCTCAACAAAATGAAATGGATTCTCTTGTACTGTATATGTTAGGATTTTTTAGACAATGAAAAATGTGCACTTGATGTGAATAATGGATTTTGGGAGGGGATTGATTTAGGTTGTGGGTACACTCTTAGAAAACCTAAAAGGGTTGTTCGGCTGTCCCCATAGGAGAACCCTTTTTGAATAGCCTTCCCTTTTTATAAGAATGTAGGATGGATATGTACATTTGAGATTCAAAGATAGAAATGGCCTTCTTCGACTTTTAGTATGCTTCCTACACCAGAAGATCGCCAGGGTGGATGAGGTATTCAGCATGGGGTGTTTTCTTTACGATATAATTATGATTAAAGGAATAGCCTTGCCTGTATTAAGACATCAGTACAATGTGTAGCACAGCTACGGTCTCTCCCTCTATCGCTCCTTCTCAATGTATTAACCCTTCAGGACCTTCATATCAATCTCTCTCTGTCGGTCTATGAGGCCCACTGCTGTGTTATTTAGGAGCTCAGCCTCTAATAATACTCTAGTCAGGGTTGGCAGGCATGGGCACCATGGATGGGGGAATGGAGGAGGGGGTGGGGGGTGGGAGGGGTGACGGTTGGCGGTTGGCGTCGGTGCAGTGCCCCATTAGGTAATGCCAATTCTGGTTCAGTGGGCACTGCAGAGATGATTTTAAGTGAGGCCTGCTACAGCTGCCACTGCAGGCTGATGCAGGGAGACAGACAGAGGGACGGCAGTGCTGGGATCAGAGTCAGGGCCCATGATTACCCCCCGCCCGCCAGTCAAATGAGTGTGCAGGTAATGGAGAGAGAAGCACTTATTCTGGGGCAGTAAAAATGAGCAGAGATGGGAGGATCAGTGGCCTTTGCTGTGGTGCATGAAGGAACATGAATAACCGCTAGTGACTTCAGAAAGTATTCACACCCCTTCACTTTTTCCATCTTTTGTTGTGTTACAGCCTGAATTTAAAATGGATTAAATCAGATTTTGTGTCACTGGTCACTCCATAATGTCAGGCTGAAACACACTGGAGTTGCTTAGCAAGACAATGTTGAATGTTCCTGAGTGGCTTAGTTACAGTTTTGACTTAAATCGACTTGAAAATCTATGGCAAGACATGAAAATGGCTGTCTAGCAATGATTAACAATCAACTTGACAGAGCTTGAATTTTTTTAATAATAATGTGCAAATATTGGACTGTACTGTACAATCCAGATTTACAAAGCTCTTAGAGACTTACCCAGAAAGACTCACAGCTGTAATCACTGCCACAGTTGATTCTAACATGTATTGACTCATGGGTTTGAGTGCTTAAGCAATCAAGATATATTAGTTGTGTTATATATTAGTCATATATTTTTTACAAATGTTTAATTTTTCTTCCACAGAGTATTTTGTGTAGATCGTGGACATTTTTATTCCAATTAAATCCATTTGAATCCCAAATTGTAACACAACAAAATGTGGAAAGAGTCAAGTGTGATTACTTTTTGAAGACACTGTACCTGTTGGAGTCATTAGTACAGGACTATAGTCTCTGTGTTGAGTCCCTCTGAGCTCTGACAGACATGTCCTTGCCATGGTTCATCGTAACCTCTAATGCAAGATTTTCAGACCCCTTTTTCCACAAAGTAATGGATATGTCAAACAGCCCGGCATCCTAACCAGTGTCAGGGGTGATTACAGAGCGGCTCTCACCACAAATAAGTTCATAAGCGTATCCCCAAGACACTTCACATCTGTGGCGCAGGGGCTGAGCCCAAACATAGGCCGCGCTGATTGTATCTTTGCAATAAACATGAAGGGCTACTAAGAATAAAAAGAGAGCCAGGGTAACAAATGGTTGCCCTACCTTTGTCTCCGGGAACTCTGACCTGACACCTGAACCAATTTTATAGAACATGAACTTCAAAGAACACTTTGATGGCAGAGAGAGTTATTGGCAAGATCTGAGGTAGTGGCTTTTCATTCCAGAGTAGCGGCCTGGAATTGAACTCAAACTAATAGCGGCCATGCAGCACCTTGAAAAGGAAGATGTCCTGGTCTGGACAGAACGTGATCCACAGTAGAATAAGAGCCAATAAGAGCCAGGTAGAGAGAGAGGCGGTGGTCTTATCTTTTAGATGAATAACCCACATAGCATTATCATCTTCCCTAGCAGTTTGATGTGTTTTTCTGCTATCTTCAAATATCTCCCTGCAGCAATAAATATGTCACCCAACAGAAAACATGACACACCATTGCCGAAATATAAATAAACCCATTTGTTATTGTATTGATTTTCCTAACCATTAGGAGAGTAAATGGAGCGACCGTCATTGATGTTGATGTGCACAATATTGCGGTCAATATTGTGTTCTACTGAAATCACTGGAGATTTTAAGAAATAAGTGAGTAAAAAATAAATAACTGAAACTGCTGTAGGAACAGAAAGTAAAAAACTTGAACCAGTTATGGACATATGCATCCTAGTAGTGTTATCAGGGAATATGGGAACTGAAAAATATGCTTTAGGGGGCAAGCATTCATGAGCTGCCTCCACCACTGGTGCTGCTAATATCTTGGGGACTAGGATTGATTTGTAATGTTAAAGGGAGACCTTGAGCAGTAGTAAGTTACTGGAGCCTTTGTGTCTCCACTCTGTCTGGTGGGGGTGTTTGCAAGGCAAGGCAGGAGCAGAAATCTGAAGTACCCTGCTGATCTAGGGTTTGGCCTGCTTTACAAGCCCAATCTGACGCCACAGATCACAGATACTGATGGCGAGTGTCAAAGACGGCCCTATCGAGCGCCACAGGACACATCTTTTGGGCCGTGCGGTGTGTAATGATAGCTTTAAAACCTGCATTATTAGGAGATGCTACCGTTTCCCTGGCTTTGTGGAGGATTGGAGAAGATTGGAGGCGAGGCGAGAGGAGGGGGGTTGGACACACTGCAGCCCCCTGTTGGCTGTCTGTCAGTCCCCCCTGGCTGCCGTCAGCTTGTTTGTCCTGCACGGTCCTCCTGTTATTTTACAAATCTATTCCTGGCTTCCTCCCTGTACAATCTGAATGATTCATCTGGAGAAATGGGATCCTTTCACGGTAGTGAAACGTGATTTTATTTGTACCTCTGATTCCATTAAAAGAGAATAAAGGAAGTGCTGGCCTGCTATGATTATTCTGCCCTCTCCTCCTCCTCCTCTTCCTTCGTTCCCCTCCTCCTTTCTCTCCTTTATCAGGGCTATTCAGTCCAACAGCATGTGGGGCTATTTGAACGGACAGGACAGTGCAGTGGCTTGCTGGTGGTGTGTATATATCTGCATACGCACAGGTGCTTGTGTGTGTGTGTGTGTGTGCGTGCGAGTGTGCGTGCGTGTGTACGTATGCACATGTGTGTACAGTATGTAGTAATGGAATAATGTCCCCCCTATAAGCTATAACTTTATAAAAATTGAATAATCACAGATCACAATATTTGATTACAGATGAAAATACTGCATATAGCTCATCGAGTGCCGGGATCAGGGGAACGCTCGGCTCCTCTCTCCACCCTGATCTGAAATTAGGATTCAACGCTACATTTATCTCTCCTAGGCGGAGAGCGAACGAGCGTGGCTGGGCCTTAAGCTATCTGGGCTGCTGTGTGTGTCAAGCTAAAGGGTAAACGTAGCTCCTGGGTTGTGCTCTACCTCCCCCACAACATGACCCGGCAATCTGTGCCTCTTCACTTTCCCATCTCTATCCGCTACTAATGACCTCAGTTAAACACAACATCTTAATGTGAGGAGAAATACTCTATCAGGTCATTGGTCTACCATTAACATCAACTATATAACACTGTTGAATATTTTTCTGAATAGTTGATGATAAGGGGGGCAGGTAGCCTAGTGGTCAGAGCGTTGGACTAGTAACCGTAAACGTTGCAAGATCGAATCCCCGAGCTAACAAGGTAAAAATCTGTCGTTCTGCCCCAGAACAAGGCAGTTAACCCACTGTTCCTAAGCCGTCATTGAAAATAAGAATTTGTTCTTAACTGGCTTGCCTAGTTAAATAAAGATAAAACATTTGACTGCTGAAATACACACAGCCGAGTTCCACGTTAACCACCTTATGGCTAATTGCCACATGAAGCCACACATTTGTGTGTCTACAGACATAGAACCATCCAACACGGTTCAATGTGTTATTAACTGTCCTGGTCTGTGGCGAGCTAGCATTGACAGGACAGGCTGAGTGACACCTGTGGTGTGTTATTAACTGTCTTGGTCTGTGGCGAGCTAGCATTGACAGGACAGGCTGAGTGGCACCTGTGGTGTGTTATTAACTGTCTTGGTCTGTGGCGAGCTAGCATTGACAGGACAGGCTGAGTGGCACCTGTGGTGTGTTATTAACTGTCCTGGTCTGTGGCGAGCTAGCATTGACAGGACAGGCTGAGTGGCACCTGTGGTGTGTTATTAACTGTCCTGGTCTGTGGCGAGCTAGCATTGACAGGACAGGCTGAGTGGCACCTGTGGTGTGTTGTTGTGGGATTCTCCTGGTCTGTGGCGAGCTAGCATTGACAGGACAGGCTGAGTGGCACCTGTGGTGTGTTGTTGTGGGATTCTCCTGGTCTGGTGATGTGTTGTGAGGCAGGAGGTCCCTTCTGGAGCTACCAGGTGGATCGGGGTGCCAGCCAGCCTCATGACTAGTCAATACTGCCCAAGCCCGTGCCAACCTGAAACTGGCTCACACACGTGTACGCACACACACACACACAGTCCTCTGACAGGCCTTGTGTTTACACGGGGAGTGGGTTGTGTGAAACCATGCAGCTGACAGAGATTTAATAATTTCAACTGACCTGCAGACAGGATTTTGTGAAAATAGCTTGCTAGCTTGATAACAACATTTTCCAATACACTTCAATACAATGTGGAGATAAAACATTAATTGTCGGGAGCCGGGACCAGACCCTGAAAATTATACATGACCAGATTTCTAGCTATGAAGGGTTAGTATTGATTCTCTCTTGTTTTCTTTTTGTCTGGAAGTGCATTGTCAGATTCTCAGAGTTATGTTTTAGCTACTGTGCTCTGCTCTGCTGAACATTTTCAGAACTGGTCTGTAAACAATAAGGAAAAGGAGTATTGTAGAAATTGATTGTCCATGTCCTCAAGATTCAGTTACTCTAAATGTGGGATATTACAGTGGGATAAAACTGGGATACTACAGTGCCTTTTTGTTGTTGTTGAGTGTTATGAAATCATTTCAAATTTTATTGGTCACATACACATGGTTACTAGATGTTATTGCGAGTGTAGCGAAATGCTTCTGCTTCTAGTTCCGACAGTGCAGCAATATCAACAAGTAATCTAACAATTCCACAACAACTACCTAATACACAAAAATAAGGGGATGGAATAAGAATATGTACATATAAATATATGGATGAGCAATGACTGAGCGGCATAGGCAAGATCCAATAGACGGTATGAGTAATGCAAGATATGTCAACATCATTATTAAAGTGGCATTAATAAAGTGACTAGTGATCCATTTGTAAGAATGGCCAATGATTTCAAGTCTGCATGTAGGCAGCAGCCTCTCTGTGTTAGTGATGGCTGTTTATCAGTCTGATGGCCTTGAGATAGAAGCTGTTTTTCAGTCTCTCGGTCCCAGCTTTGATGCATCTGTACTGACCTCGCCTTCTGGATCATAGCGGGGTGAACAGGCAGTGGCTCGGGTGGTTGTTGTCATTGATGATCTTTTTGGACTTCCTGTGACATCGGGTGCTGTAGGTGTCCTGGAGGGCAGGTAGTTTGCCCCAGGTGAGGCGTTGTGCAGACCGCACCACCCTCTGGAGAGCCTAGTGGTTGTGGGCGGTGCAGTTGCCTTACCAGGCGGGGATACAGCCCGACAGGATGCTCTCAATTGTGCATCTGTAAAAGTTTGTGAGGGTTTTAGGTGACAACCCACATTTTTTCAGCTTCCTGAGGTTGAAGAGGCGTTGTTTGCGCCTTCTTCACCACACTGTCTGTGTGGGTAGACCATTGCGGTTTGTCTGTGATGTCCACGCAGAGGAACTTAAACCTTTCCACCTTCTCCACTGCTGTCCTGTCAATGTGGATAGGGGGGGGGGGGGGGGGGGGATGCTCCTTCTGCTGTTTTCAGTAGTCCACGATCATCTCCTATGTTTTGTTGACCTTGAGTGAGAGGTTGTTTTCCTGACACCACAGTCCGAGTGCCCTCACCTCCTCCCTATGGGCTGTCTCATTGTTGTTGGTGAGCAAGCCTACTACTATTGTGTCGTCTGCAAACTTGATGATCGAGTTAGAGGTGTGCATGGCCATACAGTCATTGGTGAACAGGGAGTACAGGAGGGGTCTGAGTATGCACTCTTGTGGAGCCCCTGTGTTGAGGATCAGTGAAGTGGAGATGTTGTTTCCTACCTTCGCCATCTGAGGGCGGCCCATTAGGAAGTCCAGGATGCAATCACACAGGTCGGGGTTGATGAGATGTATGCAAATTGCAGTGGGTCTAGGGTGACAGGTAAGGTGGAGGTGGTATGAACCTTGGCTAGTCTCTCAAAGCAGTGCTACGGGGCGATAGTCATTCAGTTCAGTTACCTTTGCCTTCTTGGGTACAGGAACAATGGTGGCCATCTTGAAGCATGTGGGGAAAGCAAACTGTAATAGGGAGAGATTGAATATGTCCATAAACACACCAGCCAGCTGGTCTGCGCATGCTCTGAGGACGCAGCTAGGGATGCCGTCTGGGCCGGCAGCCTTGCAAGTTTTAACACGTTTAAATGTCTTACTCACATAGAAGGAGAGCCCACAGTCCTTGATAGCGGACCGCATTGGTGGCACTGTGTTATCCTCAAAGCGGGTAAAGAAGGTGTTTAGTTTGTCTGGGAGCAAGACGTCAGTGTCAGTGACGTGAATTATTTTTCTTTTTGTAGTCTGTAATTGTCTGTAGACCCTGCCACATACGTCTCGTGTCTGAGCCATTGAATTGTGACTCCCCTTTGTCTCTATACTGACATTTGGCTAGTTTGATTGCCTTGTGGAGGAATAACTACACTGTTTGTATTCAGCCATATTCCTGGTCTTCTTTCCAAAGTTAAATGCAGTGGTTCGCACTTTCAGTTTTGCACAAATGCCACGAATGCCATCCATGGTTTCTGGTTAGGTTAGGTTTTAATAGTTACAGTGGCTTCAACATCTTCTATGCATTTCCTTATAAACTCACTCACCGAATCAGCATGTAAATCTATATTATTCTCTGAGGCTACCCGGAACATGTCCCAGTCCACCTTTAAGCATGGATTCCGATTGGTCAGACCAGCGTTGAATGGTCCTTGTCATGGGTACATCCTGTTTGAGTTTCTACCTATAGGAGGTGAGAAGCAAAATGGAGTCGTGGTCAGATTTGTCGAACGAAGGGCGGGGGAGGGCCTTGTATGCATTGCGGAAGTTAGAGTAGCAGTGATCCGGTGTTTTGCCAGCCCGGGTACTACAATCAATATGCTGATAGGTAGCCTTGTTCTCAAATTGGCTTTGTTAAAGTTCCCAGCCTCAGGATATAAGGTTTTGGTTTGCTTAGAATCCAGTGGAGTTCCTTGAAGGCCGTCGTGGTATCGGTTTGAGGGGGGATATACACGGTTGTGACAATAACCCAAGAGAATTCTCTTTGGAGATAATACGGTCGGCATTTGATTGTGAGGAATTCTAGGTCAGGTGAACAGAAGGACTTGAGTTCCTGTATGTTGTTACAATTACACCATGAGTTGTTAATCATGAAACATACACCCCTGCACTTCTTCTTCCAATAGAGTTTATATACTATGTTTATTCATGTCTGTGCGACGCACTCGGAAGCGGTGGGTGGTGTG
This sequence comes from Oncorhynchus clarkii lewisi, assembly GCF_045791955.1. NCBI lineage: Eukaryota > Metazoa > Chordata > Actinopteri > Salmoniformes > Salmonidae > Oncorhynchus > Oncorhynchus clarkii. Next base: position 17,500,120 of record NC_092150.1, on the reverse strand, counting down.
CGTCTAATAGCAAGGCTGCTCCGTCTAATAGCAAGATGTCGCCGACAGAGAGGGTCGCCTCGCTTCTAGTCCTTAGGAAACTATGCAGTATTTTGGCCAACACACAACACCCCGTAATGTAAAAGTGGAATTATGTTTTTACAAATGTTTACAAATTAATGTCTTGAGTCAGTAAGTATTCAACACCTTTGTTATGGAAAGCCTAAATAAGTTCAGGAGTAAAACATTTCATAACAAGTCACATAATAAGTTGCATGGACTCACTCTGTGTGCAATAATAGCATTTAACATAATTTTTGAATGACTACATAATCGGTGTTCCCCATACATACAATTATCTGTAAGGTCCTTCAGTTGAGCAGTGAATTTAAAGCACAGATTCAACCACAAAGACCAGAGAGGTTTTCCAATGTCTCGCAAAGAATTGGTAGATTGATATAAAAAAAGCAGAGACTGAATATCCCTTTCAGCATATTATTAATTACACTTTGAGTGGTGTATCAATACACCCAGTCACTGCAAAGATACGGGCATGCTTCCTAACTCATTTTCCAGAGAGGAAGGAAACCGCTCAGGGATTTCACCATGAGGCCAGTGCTGACTTTAAAACAGTTACAGAGTTTAATGGCTGTGGTAGGAGAAAACTGAGGATGGATCAACATTGTAGTTACTCCACAATACTAACAGAATTGACAGAGTGAAAAGAAGGAAGCCTGTACAGAATAAAAAATATTCCAAAACATGCATTCTGTTTGCAACAAGGCACTAAAGTAATACTGCAAAAATATGTGGCAAAGTAATTAAATGTTGTGCTGAATACAAAGTGTTATGTTTGGGGAAAATCCAATACAACACATTACTGAGTACCACTCTCCACATGTTCAAGTATGGTGGTCATGCATCATGTTATGGGTATGCTTGCAATTATTTAGGATTGGAGAGATATTTCAGGATTAAGAGTAACCGGAATAGAACTAAGCACAGGCAAAATCCTAGAGGAAAACCTGGTTCAGTCTGCTTTTCATCAGACGCTAGGAGATAAATTCACCTTTCAGCAGGACAATAACCTAAAACACAAGGCCAAATCTACACTGGAGTTGCTTACCAAGAAGACAGTGAATGTTTGAGTGGCCGAGTTACAGTTTTGACTTAGATCTGCTTGAAAATCTATGCAAGACTTGAAAATGGTTGTCGAGCAGTAATCAACAACCCATTTGACAGAGCTTGAAGAATTTTGACAATAATAATGGGCAAATATTGTACAATGCAGGTGTGCAAAGCTCTTAAAGACTTACCCAGAAAGACTCAAAGGTGAACATGTATTGACTCAGGGGTGTGAATACTTAAGTAAATTAGATATTTCTGTATGTAATTTTCAATAAATGTACAAACATTTCCAAAAACACGTTTTCCCTTTGTTATGATAAGGTATTGTGTGTAGATGGGTGAGAAGAAAAATCTATTTAATCCATTTTGAATTCAGGCTGTATGTCAAGGGGTATGAACATTTTCTGAAGGCACTGCATATACAGTATGGGTCTATTGGGATACTATATATGGGTTGTATTGGGATACTATATATGGGCGGTATTGGGTTCAAGTATATAATATAAAAATGGAGACAAAATTCAAGAAAGCATGCTATTATGCCAAGAGTCTATTGCATTGTCTATTGCATCTATTGCAAGTTACACCAAAAAAAGGTTTCTAATTAAAAAGCAATCAAATTGTGCTGAATTCGTGTTGCAGACCAGAAAGGTGTCGACTTGTATGCATATTTTGACTGCTCAGATTGTTGACAACGCATCATTAAACAATGTTATACACTTGGGTATGTACTGAGTAATTCAAGCTGACCACCTCTTACCATAAAGCATATAGGTTGTATCTGTAGTGGCTTGTTTATCTAAAGTGTATCTCTAAACGGTGTGAAAGTGCTGCAAGTCTGCAACAAATTACCTCATTTAAAGTGTGTATGCTGTACATCGTTGATCGAAGCCTCACTGGAGGCACTCTTCTTATCAGGACAGCACGACGATGTGGCTGGAATGATTAGTTAGTCTAACAAGGAGAATTTACTCTGTCTGCTTGGGCATTTCCCCGTTTTTCCTTGTAGTCTCGACGAATAGTCTAAAGGGTGAGCCTGAACAGGGGCTATGTGTCAGTGAATGGGAGGGAGCAAAACAAGAGCTCTAAAATTATTTTGTCATTTAAAACTAAATTGGGTTGGAAGGAATCAAAAAATACTTATTTTTTTCTCTGTCAAACCTAAGGAGAGAAAGTGGTGTTTGTCTCTGTTTGTTTGTCCTTGTCCTGTATACAGCTTCTATCTCTGAGAGGACCTTCCAGCAGGCACTCCCTGGTGTGCCTATTAGAGATGTCTGGCATTCTGAGAGACTAAATTGGCTGGATGGGTTTTCACTGGGCTTAGCCACCATGCTGGCACAACATGTCTGCTCTACTTCTACTGCACCTGCTGCTGCCACTGGGAAGGACCATAGCCAGCTCTCACAGCTCTAGCTCTAGCCCTGGCTCTAGCTCTAGCCCTAGCTCTAGCTCTAGCCCTGGCTCCAGCTCTAGCCCTGGCTCTAGCCACTGGCTCCAGCTCTAGCCACTGGCTCCAGCTCTAGCCCTGGCTCTAGCTCTAGCCCTGGCTCCAGCTCTAGCCCTGGCTCCAGCTCTAGACTTGGCTCTAGCTCTAGCCCTGGCTCTAGCTCTAGCCCTGGCTCCAGCCTCCCTTCAAAGGCCAGAGAAAAGCTGTTGATGGCAGCAGCTGCATTCCCGTGGGAGCTGGGGAATTCAGGAGGACTGGTCATTAGTGGGAGCCACTGTGCTGTGTGCTGGAGAGAGACAGTGTCAGGCGCAGACAGCTGTGAGACCTCCATCACCCAACAGCCTTACTGCACGGCCTGGATTCTACCTCTACCTCTCAAACAGGATAGTGGAGAGACAAGATAAATGCATGGTCCCATGTGGTCTTGGAAACACAGTTGGGCTGCTTCCTGAAATAAAAAAGTGCTTTACACTTTTCACCTATGCTGGTGTTTGGAGGATATATTGGGATGGTTTGCTAACAACACCTGTGCCAATATAACCTCGAAACACTGGCTTCTCAGACATTATCATTTAAACTAAGGCTCATGCATCCCTTTGGTGAAAAGTGTTGCTTTTATACAACGGTTACCAACATATAAAAAATCTGAACAAGGCAGTTAACCCACTGTTCCTAGGCCGTCATTGAAAATAAGAATTTGTTCTTAACTGACTTGCCTAGTTAAATAAAGGTAAAAAAAATATATATATATTCAAATAATGATTGACATATTTTGATTTTGATTTATTCATACTATTTCACCCTTCCACAAGATATAGTCCCGACACAAATCTAAGGTTGCAACCCAAGCCGGCTGGTCGTTCGTTCAATCGGTTCTGTTGCCAGAGACGTGTTTTTGTTCTGTATCTATGGAATCGACCCAGTCATCCGTTCTGAATGTCCCATTGCCATATTGGCTGGCAACCTTCTCACCCCTTGCTTGCTACAGTCACGTCAAACGGTGCAGGTAGAATAATAGCGAAGTAGCTGCATTTGCATTTGTTTAAGCTGTTTTCTAGTGACATTTATTTGGATACATCCATAACAATGAGCTAATGATGCATGATTTTGCCTGGCATAGAAAATGTGGTCTCTCATCTGGAAACTGTTGTTCAGAGTAGCTAGCCAACAACACAGCTAGCACACTCACTTCAAACTGAAGCTGGAAAGACAGCAAACTAGCTCAATTTCGTTTCGTTTTACCTGTTTTCTTTTGACATTTCTTTGTATATATCCATAAAAATCTGATTCATGATTTCGACAGGCTGAGAAAAGCTGCCTGCCTGTCTGTCTCGTCCCGACTCCCGATATGTTCATTACTATGGGACAGCTGGAGATCGAAATTCAATATTGAAACAATGTTGCAAATGTCGGAGAGATGCTAGTCTAAAAGAAATGGGAGATAATGTCCAGATGCTTTTTATAGTGGAGATCAGATTTATAAATTGTCTTGGCTGGGCTGATGAGACTGTGGATTCGCAGTGAGATGGAACAGAGTAAATAGTCATTTCAAAGTCATAGCTTCAGCCGGTGGTAACTTGTGGAATAGACACCAGCTTGAATGCGGTTTTAACTAAACAGCATCCAGGATTTGACCCAACCGTTGTATTAATATTAATAAGCCATGAGGGAGGAATGGATGCAGCTCGATTTCGGAAAAACTCTATTTCCCTAGTAAAAGTCTGGAGTATCCAACTTTCTAATTCAGGTCTTGCTCTGCTATTTAAATTAGAGCAGCAATTGATCTTGTAGCCACTAAATTAAAGAAAATGTAAAGACAGCGTGAGAAAGACAAAAACATCAGAGAACCTCATTTTAAAACACCTTAATCATCTCTCTGCATTAGACTGCATTTCAAACAATATGTCCCCAGCTATCGGCTGACCGACCACTCTCTCCCAGTAGTATCTGGCTAACACAGAAAATGACTCAATGCTGGCATTTGCTTTGTTTCCACTCCACGCTAGTTATCGTCCTATCACATCAGTGCGATAACATCTGACATATCAGGAGTTGACATTTGGTGCGTGCTGGAACATTATAGGTCTCTGTCGAGTTGAATGGAGCTCGTGCCCGCTCCTTTATGATCTAGGAACATCTGGAGATGCTGCTGCTGCCACACCATGCAGAGAGTTCTAAGAGGGAGATGAGGACTGTGTGTGTGTCTGCATGCTTGTGTGAGTGTGTGCAGTCATCACATGCAGCCCACTGCCCCGGCTACTGGAGTGGGATTCATCCACCACACACACCGGAAGTGATGCGCTATGCCACCAATGCAGTATGCCTTCTTCGTGCACTTTTTTCCCTCCTTGCTTTGCATGCATTGTTAAATAGGACTGATGGAAGCACTCTGGCCGTTAGTCACTGGCTAATTTGTGTGCTTTTACAGTAGAAGTACAAAGATGTCAAGCAGGATCTGTGCTCTTACCTTGTCTTCTCCTGAGACCATTAATCCTTAGGCTGGTGTCGTCTCTGCACAGCCTCACCTGGCTCCTAGCACTGTCAGAAAAACTGCTGTTTGGGCCTTTTTTTCTAAATGTATTCTCTGTTCCAGTCAGCTCTCATCACTGCAGAAATGTGATTGTAATGGAAGAGCAGAAGACATCAGCACACTTCCTTTAAGGGGGAGCAGGGAGGGGTGAGCATCTAAACCAGACAGGAAGAAGAAGAAAGGAATAGAAGCAGAGATTCATCACAGCGACCTTCAAAGAACATCTCTTTTTTCCATGAATGGTATACCTTGTAAATATATCCTCTCCAGTGACTGCACGGGCCCTCACTTAAATTATCATTCTGTGAAAGAAAAATGTCTGGACAAAGTTTGAGAAAATAAATATTTGATCCTTTAACAGATTATCAGAACAGGCAAAATGGTACACATATTTAAAAGGTTTACTTTGATAGGAAAACAACAGCACTCTGCCAAAAATCCCACTGAAAACTTTCAATTTCTTCTAAATCTGTTCTCTACATTTGTTAATTTGAATTCCTAGTCCATGCATTCAATTATTATTAATACTTAACGAGACTAGCAATTATAAGACAACTCTTATGCAGCTGCGATGGATAACGAATACGACCTTGTGAATTAAAAGGTACATGTGATGCATCTAATTAGGATTCCAGATCAAACAATTACATTGCTTTTGAAAAATAATGTAGACTCCTTCACATTTGAGAGATGTTAATGCTGTTAATCACCATGACAGTGCCACGTTTAATGTAAGATGCAATGGTACTGTAGGCTTGCCTGGCTACCCATCCACATCACTGCGGCCAACTGACATTTATTTTGTAACGATCAATAGAACAGTGGAATTAAATTCAGGGTGAGTCGTTAGGCAAACAGTAGGCCTACTGCATACAGCTCCTTGACAACATACGCTGTGATAACATCATCATATTAGAACAACAATCAATGCAAGGGTAAAGGAACCCAGTCTGTAACAACAGTATGTATCTAGTTCTAGGTGCAGTTACATGGAGAGCTCAGTGTAGAAAGGCAATTTAAGAGCAACCTTAGTCATTCTCAGCATGTAACCAGAGGAACGCACGCACGAGCACGCACGCACGCACACACGCACACACACACACACACACACACACACACACACACACACACACACACACACACACACACACACACACACAACTTCATGGGAGAGTTGAGGGGGAGGTGGGTGGAGGTGGACTGCTGTAGATTACCTTTGCAATTTCAGGAGAGTATGCGACTGATAATGATCTGGGATGTTCTCGGGGAAAGGTCAGCTGAAATTGCAATAAGCCTAATTAGTAGCTTATCAATAATGTATCCTGCAGGTTCAGTGGATGTGGAGAATGAATACCAGGCAGGGAGAAGCACAGCACAGAGTACACAGAGCACACATACCTCCTCTCCTGACATTTATCAACATAGAAACAGCTATGCCACACAGGGGAGCTGAGCTGAGCAGCAACCCAGGCAGTAGCATTAGTATGCTGATCCTCTCTAATAAACTGCATCCCAAATGGCACTCTATAGTCCCTGGTCAAAAGTAATGCACTTCATAGGCAATAAGGTGCCATTTGGGACGCAGGCTAAAGCAGTATGGCGTGACTAGCTGGAGAAACTTCAAGACCCTGGAATTTAGCACCAAATCAATTACCATCGATCACATCGTCAAACTTAGAGGCCATATGAGGGAAATATGTGTTAAGCTCTAGACATGCACTATATCATATATCCTTCTGTACTGACATATAACAATTGTAGTTATTTGTCAATTATGCTGACATATACAGTACTACTGTGGCTTTTCCACACAGGTAGACAATTCTATGTCTTTAGTATTGTATTCTTGTGGGGGCGATAGCATTGATTGAAGCTCAATGTTAAATTCAAATCTCCCTACCATCATATCTAAGCCAATATGACACCAATGTCGAAGGAAATGTGCAAATCAACTTGATTGGAGGTACACAACACCCTCCCCACCTCTCAGAGTATTTTCTGTGGCTACCTAGCTCAAATTCTAGACGGCAGATTAAAACGAGACTATAGCGTCCCCATAAAGTATGAATTAGGCTCTTTGAGAAGGTTTGAATCCTAAGCAACCTGCCTACACATAGTTTGAAGTACAGTACCAACATAGCTACTGTGTGCTGGAGAACCTTGATAGAGCATGGGTGGAATAGGCATCGGTGGAATAGACCAATGCCTACTTCTCACTTTTAAAAGTAGTTCATGTACTATGCAGTAATACTATAAATTCTATAGGGTGTCATTTCACAGGCATCCCTTGCATCTTCTGACATCATGTCCTGAGATATTTGTCACGTACTGTACATATGGTTAAATATTCACTATTTCAATTTCAATTTCTATTTCAGGCAGTGCTGACGCTATCACGTCGGGCCAGACACCGCCATTTACCTAAGACTGTATTCCTAATACAGCACTGCCTCGCGTTTCTTATTTCTGTCATAAAACTGATAGCAACATATTAAAACGATGAATTACATATTTTAATTGAAACATTATTTTGATAATTAAATAAATAAAATGTCATTCTTCCACCAGAAGATATAGTCCGGACAAAAATCAGCTTGTTAGTTATTTTGGTCATGTTGCTACAGACGAGACCCAGTCGTTAATTTTTTTTGCATAGTTGCTATGCAAAAAATGACTGGTCGTCTGTTCTAAACAAAATGGCTGCTATACAAACTGGATAACGTTCTTGTCACTTGCTAGCTAGCTAGCCAACTTAAGCTAACTAAGTTACGTTAAACATTGAACCTGGAATGACAATACACTAGCTGCATTTTTGTTTGTTTGAGCTTTTTTTCTATTGACATTTACTTGGATCTGTCCATGATAATGATGTTGATGCGTGATTTCGACTAGCTCCGAAAATGTTGTCGTCTCATCTGGGAACCGTTCATTCTCTATGTATGATACAGAGATTGAAATTCAAAAGTGAAACATTGTTTCCGAGGTCAGACAGGCAGACAACAAGGCTTATATTAACCCCTGCTGTAACAAACTAAATGCTAGGCTGGAAGCAAGGAGAAATTATTTGCGAGTTGAGATAAATACAAGAGATGATTGGGACAGCAACATGAACATGATATTCTTATGGAGATGCAGTGATAATTTTCAGATGGAACTGTTAACAGACATAGAGTGCCTGTGATGACCAATACAGCTCGGCTTGGAATGCTGCTTGTCCAATCAGCATCCAGGATCCAAACAACCAGTTTTATAATACACTGATAATGTACTGTATCATTTTTCTCCTCTATGTGCTTCTCTGAATGATTTCAAATATGAGTGTAAAACTAACTGTAAAATAATAAAGCTCAAGCGGAAACCTGAGCGTGCTTCATAATTCATTTGAAATGTTCCTTGTCCGATACTTTCTCACTAATAAGTACTTCAAGATTGAGACAGATATTTGCAAAAGAAAAAACCTGTCTGCAGAGGTTGAGTGTTCAAGAACAGTCCAGCTTCCAGGGCACATGAAGGGACGGAGGAAGAACCATGAGCAGCATGTGAGATGAGGGGAGAGACAGAGGGGCCCGGGGGACACTAGCATGTCTTCCTGTGGCTGCAGGTTGAAGATAGGTGGGGTGGCGGGAGGGGGGTTGGTGTGTGGTATGTTTGATGTAATGATCCCAGGGCTTTGGCCTCAGCCTGTTGATAAGTTGTGACGAGCACGGGAACAGGGAAACATGAGAGTGAGATGAATATGATTGGATTTGCCGGCCGACCGCAGCCTTTCCCATCTGTCTCAGAGTCTGCCATCCCATTTCGCAGGCGGCGGGAGGTAATTGGGTTCATTGTTCTCACCACAGGATCCCCCAGATTGAAAGCTTCATTATCTGGATAACCATGAATGTAAATGAGGCACACGTATGCAGGCAGGATAATGGGAAAAAATAGATCATTGCTTGCCACAACCCCCACCCTCTTAACACATTTCTCAAGCACTGCCCCCCCCCTCCCCTCGCAGACATACACACATACACATTTACACTCACACACTCCCCCCCTCCCTGTTGTGAGTGTGGGCGTGGGTGTGTGTTGGAGTGTTGTTAAACAGTGTGTCTAGCTGTGTGTGGAGGAAGTTGTACATGTCTTTAGGGAAGATGCCGACTGCTGATGTGTTCTCCTCTGAAGGCTGTCTGGTCGGCGTGTGTTAAGCTTTCATAGCTCTGCCTTCCAGGACACTATGTGACACTGCAGGGCTGAGCTGCTAAACACCATGTGTATGTAAGCATATTCTGCATGTGTAGACAGGTACGCCACTTCATCCCCTCTGTGAGGATGCAGTTAGGAGTCAGCCAGTGGGCTTTCAGGACAACAATATATACTGAGTGTACAAAACATTAGGAACTGTTTGGTGAATCCAGGTGAAAGCTATGATCCCTTGTTGATGTCACCTGTAAAATCCACTTTAATCAGCGTAGATGAAGGGGAGGACACAGGTTAAATTAGGCTTTTTAAGCCTTGAGACAATTGAGACATGGATTGTGTGTGTGTACTATTAAGAGGGTGAAGAAGACAACATTTGTAAGCGCTTTTGAATGGGGTAGGTGCCAGGCGCACCGGTTTGAGTGTGTCAAGAACTGCAACGCTGTTGGGTTTTTCATGCTCAACTGTTTCCCCGTGTGTATCAAGAATGGTCCATAACCCAATGGACATCCAGCCGACTTGACACAACTGTGGGAAGCATTGGAGTCAACATGGGCCAGCATCCCTTCGGAACGCTTTCGACACCTTGTAGAGTCCATTCCCTGACAAATTTAGGCTGTTCTGAGAGCAAAAGGGGGTCCAACTCAATATTAGACAGGTGTTCCTAATGTTTTGTATACTCAGTATGCAACTTGTGCTGCCGTGAATTATTCATGTAGAACCAACGTGTTGGAGTGGCCATGACTGGCCTGGGTAATTAGGTGGGATTTTCGGGGCATTGTGAGAGGGTTGTGGGAGCGTTGTGAGACTCCTCCTACTTCCTGACAGTGGGGTCAGTGTTGACGTGGGTCCCGAGCCGCTCCGGCCAGGCAACAGTTAAAAACAAACTGCTTCTGAAAATAAACACGAGTACACAGCGGAGCAAGCCACTCTCAGATCCTCTGGCAAATCCATCAATTAGCTGCAGATGTGATCTGCATAGGAGATTACCGCAATATAAGCATGTCGGGAAAATGGCCTAATCCGGTCTCTGATGGGCGCTCCGATTTTCAATTTGCTTTCCAACAGGGAGCGCAGATCTGAGACCTGGGAATGGGGGGGGAGCACTAATATACTTAGAAGCACCTCATCCCTCAAGATTCACACTCATCACTTTTTAATTTACCAGACAGATTCAGATTTATCAGACAGATTAAAGCTTTACAGATACAAAAGTCAACCCCCTGACGACCAAAGCAAACAAACAAACTCCAACGTGACTAACAAAGGCAAAGGCCAAAGTGTCCAAAGTCAGCAGCAGCGGATGGTGGTTGGTCACTGAGTTAGCGGGAAGCGGTGTGAGCTGTGGTATGACAATTGTGGGGCGTAGAGTCTGTTCCTAGCTATGTGTTTGTCTGGGCTGTAGAGTCCCCGTCGCCCAACCTCATCACAGGGCCTGTCAGACTGTGTTTACTCTCCTGAAGGACGTTTTGCCTCTGGAAGCCCAGGAATGAATAGAGAACTAATTTCTCCAACAGACTAGTCAATCACTCCACATTTACTTAAAGCAAGGACTCTCCATTCTGTACGCTGCACGGCATGCCAATAACAATAAAACTGTACAGAAATGAAGGAGACAGGGAAATATTTGTTTTTGCCTGTAATATTTACCTGTAAGTAGATATGTGAGTGCACAGTAAAATATGTACTATTTGCTACATAACTACAGAAGCCTATATTATGTCTTATTTGATTGGAATGTTAGAAAGTAAGTTGTAGGTTTATGTGTCGTGACAATTGTACCGAAGTTTTACATGAGAAATGTGTTTGTTTGTTTGACATAAGAGAATAGATCTGTGAAGGGCAGGATTCCATTCCAAGCTGGGTGCATAGCTAATGTCATGACTTGAGTTAGGCAGATGGCAGAAACAGTTAGGGATCTCATTAGACCAACCAAGCGTCCATGCTTTGTTATAAAACCTTTCATTAAAGTTCCATGGCTGGATCACTATACCGCCCAATATTGGTCAAAGTCACAAGAGGGGAAAGAAGTGTTCAATGTTTGTCTCTGTGAGATGTAAAACGACAGCAAAACAAGATTAAATGAATGCATTAGTTTGATTTCAAAGCAAAATCAGGAGTAAGATAGTTTGTGCGTTGGTGTGTGTTTGTGACTTGGACTTGGAAGGTTTGTGTGTGTGTGTGTGTGTGTGTGTGTGTGTGTGTGTGTGTGTGTGTTTGTGTGTGTGTGTGTGTGTGTGTGTGTGTGTGTGATTGGAAGCAGGGTGTATTTGTGAGGGTGTGATGGCTAAAGCATCCTTGCTAAGCATAGCAAACAGGATTGTAATGGTCACAGAGCACATTTCGTACAATTTGCGTTGTATTTCGCTTAAATTAGTTCAGCACAAATGCACTGCAAGTTTTGAGAGTTTGAAATACATTTCCATCCATGCAAGGGCATATCAACTGGCTGGGAAGGGGAGAGGGGAGAGTGGGGAGAGGGGGGGGGGGGGGACGGAGAGGGGAGGAGTTTGGAGGGGGCACTGGCAGAATTCAAGCGCGTTCATGTTAGCGTGTATTTGATTTGTATTATCTTTAATGATACAAAAAACTAAATGGACCACAGACTAAACGGATGAGTGGCAAATTACACTGTGGCAGCCCCAAGTCAATATTCATGTTTTATGGGTTTTTAACCGACATACTAAATTAAATGTTCTTTATGGTTAAAAGCATAGAGGTAATTATACAGTAGCAAGCTTTCTTATTATAAATAATGATATGTACTCTGAGGGTTCAGAGTGCCTGGTTGGCAGCAGTCACAAGATAAAGAATAAGGCTACTGCCATCCCATTGTCGTGTCTTTGGCTATGCCGGATTAAGTGATATGACATGCTATTCTATAAAATCCTTTCTCTGTAATTAATATTACCTGATCGAGCTAATCATGTAAATGTAGTTAACTAGAAAGTCGGGGCACCACAAAATAATATTTATAGAGCTATTATCTTCCAAATAAACACTTAAAGACCTAGTAATATTTTACATATTTTACAATAGCAATCAATATTAATCGTCACCTTATTTCAGTCTCATCTGAAAGTTGTAAATACTTGGTTATCTGCACGAACCCAGTCTTCACTATGAGTCCTCCATACATCAATTGTCTTAGATCATTTATTTACTAACTAAGTAATTCACAGAAATGTATAAACAAACAGTAGATAGTTACAAGGAAATGATAATGAAGTTTCCCTGGTGGGATAAACCGGTATCGCAGCTTGGTGGACAAAAAGGGAAGTGGGGGTCAACTGAGATGAGTCACTACAAAGTTGATAATTATAACAATTGAAATGCTAATCCTTTGCACATGAATGGTCACTCATTCGGGATCAATTGCAATCAATATATATATTTACACTCAGTGTGTCGTCGGGATCTCTGTTGAAAAGTTTGTTTCTGTCGGAGAGTCTGTCAGCCCTCTCTCACTCTCTGTTGTTGTTAGAATGGATAGTTCAAAGTGACATTCATTCATGTCGTTATAGAATAGATATTTTGACGGTTGTCGGTCTTCGCGTTCAATGATACCGAATTCCTAGCTGCAGACTAGTAATTAATATCAAAGACTTGTTCTTATTCTGTCGGTATCGATAGTCCAAGAGTTTAACCAACCACGTGGGATGGTTAAAAGATTCAGCAGTCTGGTCTCAAACCTTGGCCCTCTCATTATCGAGGTAAGCTGGTCTGCAACCTTTGTCCTCTCTAAATTGAGAGAAACATAGTCTGGTGATAGAAATTCTCAAGGTGGGGGTTTTATTCGGAAGACCAGAAAAAGGCTGTCTCATGACGCCAGGTCCTAACTGTGTTCATGGGGGCGTGCCAGTGACTTATGTGAAACTGTACACAGAAATACAATTCTCTCACATTACATCATTACATAGCATCCCATAATTTCACAAATAGTTTAATCTTTCCTCATTCATCCTGTACAACAATTAATGTAAGCCTCATATCTGAGGTTATTGTATAAACAGCATTATGGTAATGTGGCCGTATTGTCTCCCATGTGTTTCACAAAATTGTACCAAACGGACTAGTTCGTAGCTGGATTCTTCACCGATCTTTTATACCTTCTCCAGAACATAAATGTTGTTCGGACCTCAAGTTCTGTGAGGTGGAAGAAATTCCTTTGTTCTCTCTATGAAAACTCCCTCTCTCTCTATACTGTGGCCATGAGGAGATAATCTCCTCCAGGAATCTGAGGTCGCAGTAGCCTGAGTGTAGGAGACAAAGACGTGCTCGCTGTACCCAAAGAGGGCAACGTCATGACACCATGTTGTGGTGATCTACCGGGGCGGCAGGGTAGCCTAGTGGTTAGAGCGTTGGACTAGTAACCAGAAGGTTGCAAGTTCAAACTCCCGAGCTGACAAGGTACAAATCTGTCGTTCTTCCCCTGAACACGCAGTTAACCCACTGTTCCTAGGCCGTAATTGAAAATAAGAATTTGTTCTTAACTGACTTGCCTAGTTAAATAAATAAATAAAAACTAGACAGACTACAGAGGGGAAGAACAGTAAAAGAGAGAGAATACTCTATCCTCAGACGAGGCCCATGTCCTCCACCTACCCTGCGAACCCAGTTAACACGCCAACTGCCACAAGTTTCAGCGATGTCCTTTCCTGTGCCCCCTAACATTTCACCCATCCAGATAAACATACTGTAATTATAGATGAACTATTTTTCTCACAAATTACGCCTTTTCCCTGGCCTGTGTTGATGTTGATTGCTTTCATAATATCCCCAAAATAATTTGAACATTTGAAAAGGAATTGGTAATGATGAGTGTTATATCTCCCATTGGTGTCCTCTTTTCTGTGACATCTTCATTCTGTTTCTCTTCTTCTTCTCTCCAATCCCTTCCATTTTCCTGTGCTGTTTAGTCATGACTAGAGCTAGCTGTTGACTAGTTTCTGAGAACCCTCTGCTTCTTTCATGTAGTATTTCTACACATCTTCACTAGAACATCTTCACTAGAAGACCAGTCAAAAAGAGAAACACTTTCTCTGAAACTTAAAGTATATACTAGCAAAGCACTATATCAAATGCAAGGGAAGAAGAAGTTTGATCCATCAAAGCAAAAAACATGCATCGGGCACCTTGGCCCTGGCTGACTGGATTTAGCTTAGTTGTGGTGAGCATCACTGATCGACATCTAAGGAAAGCAATCGGCAGGTCTATTATGCACAGTTTTTTTTCACTGGTACCTCTGGTGATGAGAGAGCATGAAGAGAGGCCAGAGCACCGTAGGAGACAGAATCACACAGTCTCTCTCCGAGCCAGAGTAGAGAGAGACAATTCAAAACTATTTACAGGGAGTAGCCGCCTCAGAACCACTTTAGCCTTGGGCGCAAAATACTCGAAAATAAGCTCCCGGTCTCTTTGATGCGGTGCACCAATTCTAAACGCATTTCAAGTCTTGCTGCCTTTGAGCCAAGGACAAGTCTAAATTGTCTCATTGAGGAGTGGATGGACGGAGGTGAAGATGGGTTAAGTAAAAATCAAGAAATGATATATTTTTCTCAGATGGTTCTATTACCATAATGTACGTCTGGTATGGAGCTGACATGAGTAATCCGCAGTGGTGTTTTTCAGATGGCTATCATCAGTGTCTTATGTACAAAGGTTTGTTGCTGCTTTTCCACTGATGACTGAACATAATAGCCTTGGGAGTCACTTCTAGCATTAAGATGAGCTTTTTTCTAAAAGAGATGTTGCATCTCCGGCACACTCGGTCTGCTTAACAGGTCTAGTGTGATGGAGGAAAAGTGTTCTGAAGCCAATTAAGTGAGCAGTTCTTAACATCTGCCTTGGGAGCAGATTTCATTTTTTGCTTGTTTTGGTGTATTGTGTGTTATACATGGCAATCTGCTGTTGTTTCTGCTCAACAGTTATTTGTCACAACAGATAAGAGCTCCGGCAGCCCAACCACTCATTACACTTCTCAGAGCTGAATGGCAGGAAATTACTAACTGGGGGAGGGGGGGGAAGGACATCCACCAAGATGTGCATACTCAAGTGCTGGAGGCAAGGCGCAACAGCACATGGAATGAGAACGTCTGAAAAATAATCTACATTAAAACAACTTGATTATCAAGGTTTGACTGATCCTATAAATGTCAAAACTTGGCCACATTCTAGGAACAACACTCACATGTAGATAGGTATCAGTTATGAAGAATGCATTGTGTTGTCTTAGCATGCCCAGTGTAGGCAGTGGAAATATGACAGGAGGAGAAGTTTCTGCAATCTCATACTGGCTGTGGATACGCTAGGAAGCCATACTGCTGAGCATCTTAAGGAGCTGAGTGGCACCACACACACACACACACACATCTGGAAAGCCTACAATTTCGAAATAGGATGCTTACTAAACTGCTGTAACCATGGCTTTTCAGGTCTCTGTGTGCTTCAGAAAGTCACTCTGAATGGAAATAAAAAATAACATTTCCCAATCCCCCGGACCTTGAACGCTTTCTCTTTTTTTCTTCAAGAGAGACGGAGGAAAGTAAATTCTGAGATTTTCACGCATCAAAAGTTCTTTGGCCTTTTCTGTTCTGTGACCAGCGTGTCACCATTCCCCTCTCTCTAACCGTGCTCCATTTTCTTCTTCAGACACTTTGGAATCAGAGGTCTCTTGACTTTGACCGCAGCACAGACAACAGATGGTTGAAAGCCTTGTTTGAAGATAAAAGCAGAGAGGAGCCATAATCCATATTTTGACAGGAACATGCAGGCTTAAGAGCTTTGTGGCACATCCACACAGGCTTCTTTCTGATGGAGTATTCCAAAAGCAGACTGTTTGATGACTACTGCCCCTGGCCCCTAATAGATTTAAACTGTATGGTTAGAGAGGCCATGCATTGCTAGTGGACACGTTGTCTACAATCAGACAGTTGCATTTCTAACTTCCTTACTTAGACCCTGATTTTGAGAACCATTGCTGTTGTTGCTCATTATTTTCCATGTACACTACCGTTCAAAAGTTTGGGGTCACTTTAATGGACATTTTTTGTCCTTTAAAATAACATCAAATTGATCCGAAATGCAGTGTAGACATTGTTAATGTTGTAAATGACTATTGTAGCTGGAAACATTATTTTTTATGGAATATCTATGTACATAGGCATACATAGGCCCATTATCAGCAACCATCACTCCTGTGTTCCAATGGCACGTTGTGTTAGCTAATCCATGTTTATCATTTTAAAAGGCTAATTGATCATTAGAAAACCCTTTTGCATTTATGTTAGTACAGCTGAAAACTGTTGTTCTGATTAAAGAAGCAAAAAACTGGCCATCTTTAGATGAGTTGAGTACCTGGAGCACCAGCATTTGTGGGTTCGATTACAGGCTCAAAATGTCCAGAAACAAATAACTTTCTTCTGAAACTAGACAGTCTATTCTTGTTATGATAAATGAAGGCTATTCCCTGTGAGAAATTGCCAAGAAACTGAAGATCTCGTACAAAGCTGTGTACTACTCCCTTCACAGAACAGCGCAAACTGTCTCTACCAAAATAGAAAGAGACGTGGGAGGCCCCGGTGCACAACTGAGCAAGAGGACAAATACATTAGAGTGTCTAGTTTGAGAAACAGACGCCTCACAAGTCCTCAACTGGCAGCTTCATTAAATAGTACCCGCAAAACACCAGTCTCAACATCAACAGTGAAGAGGCGACTCCGGCATGCTGGCTTCTAAATGTTTTTTTTATCATCAGGTGAATGATAACGGCAAGGAGAAGTAATCAACATTTTAAAATTAATAGATTTGGTAGATAGTTTTTCGTTATTTTGACCTTCCCACATAATTGGAAGAGGAAGTGTAAACTCTAACATATCCTATTAGCTAGAATGGATGGTTAAACAAAGGTTAGCCATGTGTTGGCAAAAATGTATTTCCAAGTCAAGAAAGCTTCCCGACAGCCAGCGGCACTTGCAGTACTGTCGTGATGTTATATTAGTTAATATGACGACTGTTGTTCATCGAATGATTAAACGTTTCTAATTGCGTGATTAACTGAATCAAGCAATTATTAACTCATTAACCTGGGGCGCCATGGGAAAACAATTTTTTATTGAGTTTCTATTTCCCAGATTAACTCAAAGAATATCAGAATATCGATTTTACAACAGCCGCTAATTAACCAGTTACCTCTACAATCTCGTTCTGAACGTCGTATAGTCCGTGAATCTGCACAGAACCGGGTCTCACCAATGAGTTCGTACCACACCAATCTTAGTTGAATATTTATTTACTAAAAAGCTAAAATGATGATAAAAGATACACATAGACAAAACATATTATAGGCTATTGATTAGAACTTAGTATAACGGGCCAATACACTATGTGTGTTAACCAAATGGGGATTTCAAAGAGAGAGAGAAAAAAGAAAGTACACGAGAGAAATATACATTTGGGTGAATTTGTCAGCTATGCTTATTCTAACCCTAGCCTTGCCCCAAACTGCCGCTCTTACGGGTCAGAATATAATGATGTAATTACGTGGGGAAGACCTTCGAGGATTCTCTGCGTGGACTGTTCAGGGGACAGTTCAGGCTGCTCGATGACGCACTTCTCCGGCGCACCTTTCTGGTCATCCTCACGATGTCAGTGTCCTTTTGGCTTAGGAGTCTGTTCCCTCACCCTTGCTCTGGAAGGGGTCTTCTGAGGACAGACAGCTCTGTAGCTCAGAGCTCACAGCGTAGGAATGAAACCTTTTAGACACCACGATTCTCTGGGATTGGATGCTAGGTGGTTCGACTTGAATTCACCCGCTTAGACACAGCTACTCATCCGTAGCTTGGGTAGAAAAATATTTATTTGTCTTCAAACTTGTGTTGCGTTCTAGGTTTGTTTACTTTTTAGACCTTGGCTGCAGCTTGGGTCATGTAGTCTTGTCTGTAAATTCTTTACTCACAGGTTTTATACCCTTGGGTCAGAAGTGGGCGTAACCGCCTTTAGGGCAATTCATCTTTACCAAAACATTCCCTTTGATTTGGACATTTTCCACACAACGTACAATGTATAAACATCAAACGTATACTAGGAACACTGTTGATGTTACAATGTTTTCGTAATAACGTCATCTATTAACCTTTAATAACAAAACAAAAATGACACACATTTTCATATTCCATCTATCGTCATGACCACCATTGTGGCTGACGGAAACCATTGTTCCAAAGTCCCTTTATTTCATGTTTAATGTTCTGAGGCTGGTTCTCCATAGTAACAGGACAAAGGAATTTGTCTGTGGCCTGAGATTTACCAGGGGCGTGAGGGGTCATAAAACCCCCACATCTTCAGACCCCTAGATCTCTCCTCCTCTGTTGGGGTTGAGAGATAATCTGTAGGGTCGTGGTCTCCTGTAACCTGACCTGATCAGGACAGTCATGATAGTACCTACTCGGACCCCTGGTTGAATACCTCTGCAGTATATGATACTGTATATAGTAGGCTGTGTACTTTAGTTTATATACAGTATATCAGTGGAGGCTGGTGACTTGAAAAAATGAGGTGGATGGGAGACCCACAGTATAGGCGCGACAAAGTGTGTTTAAGAAATCGTCAAAGTCTAATTATTTTAACCTAAATCATTTAATAAAGACATTTATAATACAGTGTTATGGGTAATGGGAATGAAACAGCTACTTACACAGTGTGGAAGGGATCACAGCAGTGATTGGATGAGGGTATGAGGCATGAGTTGAGGTATTCAGAGGCTTGACTTTAGTGCAGGACAGGGGATGAGGTGTTCATAAGATTCAGTGCAGGACAAGCTCATCATAGACGGATGGTGTTGTAGAAGAGCTCAACTCAACGCTTTCCACAATAAGTTGGGTGAATTTTGGCCCATTCCTCCTGACAGAGCTGGTGTAATTGAGTCAGGTTTCTAGGCCTCCTTGCTCGCACATGCTTTTTTAGTTCTGCCCACAAATGTTCTATAGGATTGAGGTCAGGGCTTTGTGATGGCCACTCCAATACCTTGACTTTGTTGTCCTTAAGCCATTTTGCCACAACTTTGGAAGTATGCTTGGGGTCATTGTCCATTTGGAAGACCCATTTGCGACCAAGCTTTAACTTCCTGACTGATGTCTTGAGATGTTGCTTCATTATATCCACATAATTTTCCATCCTCATGATGCCATCTATTTTGTGAAGTGCACCAGTCCCTCCTGCAGCAAAGCACCCCCACAACATGATGCTGCCACCCCTGTGCTTCACGGTTGCGATGGTGTTCTTCAGCTTGCAAGCATCCCCCTTTTTCCTCCAAACATAACGTTGGTAATTATGGCCAAACAGTTCTATTTTTGTTTCATCAGACCAGAAGACATTTCTCCAAAAAGTACGATCTTTGTCCCCATGTGCCGATTCAAATCGTAGTCTGGCTTTTCTATGGCAGTTTTTGAGCAGTGGCTTCTTCCTTGCTGAACGGCCTTTCAGGTTATGTCAATATAGGACCCTTTGTACTGTGGATATACATACTTTTGTACCTGTTTCCTCCAGCATCATTACAAGGTCCTTTGCTGTTGTTCTGGGATTGATTTGCACTTTTCGCACCGAAGTACATTCATCTCTAGGAGACAGAACAAGTCTCCTTCCTGAGCAGTATGACGGCTACATGGTCCCATGGTGTTTATACTTGTGTACTATTGTTTGTACAGATGAACGTGGTACCTTCAGGCGTTTGGAAATTGCTCCCAAGGATGAACAAGACTTGTTGAGGTCTACAATTTTCTTCTGAGGTCTTGGCTGATTTCTTTAGATTTTCCCATGATGTCAAGCAAAGAGGCACTGAGTTTGAAGGTAGGCCTTGAAATACATCCACAGGTACACCTCCAAGTACACCTCCAATGGACTCAAATTATGTCAATTCGCCTATCAGAAGCTTACTAAAGCCATGACATCATTTTCTGGAATTTTCCAAGCAGTTTACAGGCACAGTCAACTTAGTGTATGTAAACTTCTGATCCAGTGAATTATAAGTTAAATAATCTGTCTGTAAGCAATTGTTGGAAAATTGCTTGTGTCATGCACAAAGAAGATGTCATAACCGACTTCCCAAAACTATAGTTTGTTATCAAGACATTTGTGGAGTGGTTGAAAAACAAGTTTTAATGACTCCAAACTAAGTGTATGTACATTTCCGAATTCAACTGTAGTTAGACAAAAGAGCTAAAAATGAGTTAGTCCAAGAATGGAGTAAAATCACGTGATTGTATTTGTGTATGGGATTGCCTCTACATACAGTAATGAGAGAAAATTGACAGGTCTACTGACAGTGCTTCGAAAGGAAACGTTCATTGTGCCTGTGGATGAGCAGTCACATGAGATGTGGCTTCAGTTCATGTCAGGAGAGAGTTGACAATGGCAGTGGAGTGGACTGGTCATCACCTATTAATCATGGATCAGGAGGGGACTCAGCTGTAAATACAAATAGCAGCTACTGTACATTCCATTACATCAGCACCGTCATACAGTGCCTTGCGAAAGTATTCGGCCCCCTTGAACTTTGCGACCTTTTGCCACATTTCAGGCTTCAAGCATAAAGATATAAAACTGTATTTTTTTGTGAAGAATCAACAACAAGTGGGACACAATCACTGAAAAATTGGGCGTGCAAAATTATTCAGCCCCCTTAAGTAAATACTTTGTAGCGCCACCTTTTGCTGTGATTACAGCTGTAAGTCGCTTGGGGTATGTCTCTATCAGTTTTGCACATCGAGAGACTGACATTTTTTCCCATTCCTCCTTGCAAAACAGCTCGAGCTCAGTGAGGTTGGATGGAGAGCATTTGTGAACAGCAGTTTTCAGTTCTTTCCACAGATTCTCGATTGGATTCAGGTCTGGACTTTGACTTGGCCATTCTAACACCTGGATATGTTTATTTTTGAACCATTCCATTGTAGATGTTGCTTTATGTTTTGGATCATTGTCTTGTTGGAAGACAAATCTCCGTCCCAGTCTCAGGTCTTTTGCAGACTCCATCAGGTTTTCTTCCAGAATGGTCCTGTATTTGGCTCCATCCATCTTCCCATCAATTTTAACCATCTTCCATGTCCCTGCAGAAGAAAAGCAGGCCCAAACCATGATGCTGCCACCACCATGTTTGACAGTGGGGATGGTGTGTTCAGGGACAGGTTGCTTTTACGCCAAACATAACGTTTTGCATTGTTGCCAAAAAGTTCAATTTTGGTTTCATCTGACCAGAGCACCTTCTTCCACATGTTTGGTGTGTCTCCCAGGTGGCTTGTGGCAAACTTTAAACAATACTTTTTATGGATATCTTTAAGAAATGGCTTTCTTCTTGCCACTCTTCCATAAAGGCCAGATTTGTGCAATATGCGACTGATTGTTGTCCTATGAACAGAGTCTCCCACCTCAGCTGTAGATCTCTGCAGTTCATCCAGAGTGATCATGGGCCTCTTGGCTGCATCTCTGATCAGTCTTCTCCTTGTATGAGCTGAAAGTTTAGAGGGACGGCCAGGTCTTGGTAGATATGCAGTGGTCTGATACTCCTTCCATTTCAATATTATCGCTTGCACAGTGCTCCTTGGGATGTTTAAAGCTTGGGAAATCTTTTTGTATCCAAATCCGGCTTTAAACTTCTTCACAACAGTATCTCGGACCTGCCTGGTGTGTTCCTTGTTCTTCATGATGCTCTCTGCGCTTTTAACGGACCTCTGAGACTATCACAGTGCAGGTGCATTTATACGGAGACTTGATTACACACAGGTGGATTGTATATATCATCATTAGTCATTTAGGTCAACATTGGATCATTCAGAGATCCTCACTGAACTTCTGGAGAGAGTTTGCTGCACTGAAAGTAAAGGGGCTGAATAATTTTGTTTGAAATATCCAATAAATGTCGTTCCACTTCATGATTGTGTCCCACTTGTTGTTGATTCTTCACAAAAAAATACAGTTTTATATCTTTATGTTTGAAGCCTGAAATGTGGCAAAAGGTCGCAAAGTTCAAGGGGGCCGAATACTTTCGCAAGGCACTGCAGGTTAGGGCAACAAGTTTCTCCATGTAGTTAAACTCAGACATCTCAGAATTCACCAAGTCAAACAAAGACTGCGAAATCTCGCCCACTTGACACATCAAAGTATCCCAAGAAATGTTCCTGAATAAAGCCCTGATCATCCACATATCTGACGATAACTGATAACTGCGAGTCGACTGGTTGGGGTTGGGGCAATGTTTTCCCTCTAGTTTCCTTATTTGATAACCTAACCAGGAAAACTCTGGACCATATAGGGTATGAAGTGATTAATCAGTTTTATATGGGCTATGATGGGACCAGTTTTTCTAATCAGGTTACATGGCTTTAAAAAACTCCTGGAAAAAACTCCTGGCCCTAGGGAGGATGAAAACCCTGTCAGTCTGCAGCAACCGTATACTTGTTCATATTAATTATATTTAGACTAGACTAACAGCGGGGTTTCCTCTACCCAGACACAGAGACAACAACTGATAGAGAATAGAACTCACAGGGCTGAGCTTGCTTTTTGCATGTTTGCATCATGCTGGCCTATGCAACTGTTGTCCTTACAAAACATTTACTCACAGTCTATGACATCACTATTATGTTGATTAATTCCAGTTAATCATTTTTGATTGAAAAGGTGTAGGCAGCCTAGCCAAGTTTGAATATAAACCAAATTTGATCACATTCACATTTTCTCCTGACAAACAAATGGATTATGAATACATTATGTTACCATTTTTTTAAACCCTGACCAGATTAACAGGGTGCATAGGCTGTATGCAGCTGCTATTATTAGTAGCCTACAGCTGATCAGATTTTAAAAAATCGTCTCTTATTCAGCATATCAGATCTCTCATGTTTAGGTCTAGCCAAGGCTGCTGCAACATTTATGTAATGAGTTTTTGCATGTGTCTGTCCGGAGTGATTGATTATGTGTTGTCACCTTCGCTAAATAGATACCGGAGTAATGTGGAAAGCCTACTTCTGCGCGAGCAAAAAAATGTGCTGCGTCAACCTCATTTTAATCTCACTTTTAATGGATGATGCGATGGAAGCGATCAAATCATTCTGAAGTGATTTCAACATCCCAGAGAAGGCAGTAGAAACTCAGCAAGTAAAGCATCGTAACGTGCAATTAACTATGTAAGCTCCTTGTTGTTGCTCTTGTTGGCTGAATTTTCCCTCTCATCGTACCCCTAAGTGAAAGCCAACTCTTGCTGATAAGCTGCTTGTGACCCTGTTTCTTCTTACCTTCTCGTTGTGTTGTGCAGTTTGAATATGCAGACGTTTGTCCATTACATGATCGATGTGGCTTTTTCCAAGAAGCTTGACTCTGATGTGGGCAATGAAAGGGGTTCTTCAACAAAATATCCACTACATTGTTGTTAGCATTAGCTAGCCATTCTGATGGAGAAAACGGAACTCTGGTAGCTAGCTAATGTTAGCACTTGCTACTAAAGTTGCCAAGGCAAATTGAAATAAATTGCCCTAATTCTACACAAAAGTTCTAAAACCAGAAAACAATATATAATCTCCTTCTTCCGTCTCCTGTAGTTTGAATAAACTAATTCGAATTGAATAATATCCAAAGAATGCTGAACTATTACTCTCAATCTCTATCCATTATGTCACCAACTCACCAAGCTTCGCAACCCATAGAACCACCCTAATGCTCTGTGGCACAACCACAATACTCCACACTATGTTCGTTCTCTGATCCTAATCCTATGATTGGATGGACAACATGTTTTGATTGGTTGAAGGTCGTCCTCCGGAAGGGGTCATAATTACCATGTAGGCTATGGAAGTGGGTAAGGCCTACGAGCTTCTTAGGTTTTGTATTGAACTCAATGTAGCCAGAGGTTGGGAAATAGCTGTCCTCCGGCTACACCATGGTGATATCCTAGAATGTGTTGTTGAGACTACTGTAGACCTTCAATGCAAAACAGTGTGTTTTAATCAATTATTTGGTGACTTGAATATATTGAGTATAGTTTTATCTAAAAATAATACATTTTTAATGTTTCATTATATTACATTCTTCTGAAATTCACTGAGTAGGATGGTCCTCTCCTTCTAACTCTGAGGAACCTTCACTGCTGTATATAGTATGGATGAATCTCAAACCGAACACTTGGCCCCTAAGCCCTTTATCGAGTGGCAACTTGCTAGTGTGTTCGACAGTGGTCACTCGGGTCTGCAAGTGGCAGATTTACATTCTGTATATCTTGGCTATAGGCTGAATTTTCATAAACCAAGAGCCTGATGGGAGTTTTTATTTGGTTGAGGTATTAAGTCAGGTATTATTTGTGTATATCAGTCCAGTCAGTTATTGATTTGTGGGCCTTCGAATGTAAACATTCTCAGTAGCATGAATATGGAGTTAATGTGTGGGTATCCACATCAAAGCTACAGTAATCTCGTCCACCTGCCGTCTCTCTGTATGAACCGTCTGGTTTCACAGCGCCTCAGAACGGGACTTGAATGGAAGTCTATGGCAGGAGCGGACTAAACAACCTCTGGTTTCAATTGGCTGATCTCTCGGTTCATCACCATCTAGCATAACCCCCTGCATTGTGGACTTCAAAGTGCGAGCAGCGCAAGTGATTTAAACAAACATGTGAGTTTGGAAAATCTGCAAGTACACGTCTTAGAAATAGTTCTCACGTATAAACTTTATATGCCCGAACTCAGAATCAATGATAAAAAAAATGATACATTTTGATTGGAGATTTTTGCCTTCTAAAACAGCTGTAGCAGGCTCCCGCTCCCGCCTCGATTTTAACCTAACTCCTTTCAAGTCCAACTTTGAGGCAGAAGTGTTACCAGGCTCTATGTGCCTACAATTTGAGCCTGAGGGTGAGGTTAGATCAAAGCAGATGTATCTGCCTTATGCCCGCTATTTTTGCTTCATCTCAACATATCAAGAGTTTAAAGTGATAATGATAGATACGGGGCAGCACATGAAAGTATTGTTGAGAATAACACGATAGAAATTAATAAATTAATTGATCAAAAAACATCAGATGTCCTCTCACACATTTGAAAAAAATGTGCACCTTTATCTGTTGCTTCTGGTGAAAAGCAATGACATTTCAGCCCTTATGGCTTTCAGAGGCATGGGAGCACCGTGACCACGGCCATAGCAGCTCTTTGTTCTAACCCCTCAGGAAGGGCTTGTGTCTGAGTCTCCTCTCCGATTCTCTGGCGTTGGGGGTTGGGAGGTGATGCTGTAGCAGGGCTAGAGGACAGGGCCTGCCATAAAGTCAGCCATCTCTCTCTCCTCTTTTCCATCACTCCATCCCTCCTCCCATCACTCCATCCCTCTAAACAGCAGAGTGGGTATGAGTAGTACTGTAGGATCCCATTCCCTATTCTTCCAAGTTATGTTCAAATACCCATACTAACATACTATATACTACATATTTAATGAGTATATACTACATACTATATACTAATAGTTAATTATTCAGTGTACTGTAAGCAAACAGTGTCCTTTGAGTTGAGTGTACTAGCGCTTTGGCTGTCTACAGGAAGTTGATGCAGTTGCTATGCAACTTCTTGCTAGCTTGTTAGCATAACAAATTAATAGCTAGACATCTTACGACTTCATTAAAAATGTCCATTGAGAATGCACAACGACTATACCACATAGCTAAGCTAATAATGACGTGAATAATCAAGTCAATAAATGTTTTCCTCCATCTGTATTTAATGTTTCCTGATTTGTGTTCATTCCTACAGTATGTTTAACCCTACATGGATCAACTTGGCACGCGATGCGCTGTATGGGGCGCGAGATAACTATGTGATAGTTAATATACTGCCAAGTTTGATATATTAGTAGCCAACTAACGTTAGGTAGCTAGCCAACATACCGGTACATACAAGCAACTGCTGTAATGATATGCTATGTGGTTCGTAAAGGCCAGTCAACAATGTGTAACGTGACTTTAGAAAAAAATCTTTACTTTTTTATTACATTGCTCAACATTTTCTCAACATTTGTCCTAATAAGTTAAAGCAATACATATTTGCTATTTTTACTTAGATTTGTATCTGCTCTCATCAGACTTCGGCTGCATATTTTCTGCCATTTTCTTAAAATCTGAATATGTTGTGAAGCACCTCCCATTTTCAGAAGAATTGCATTATGGGTCCTAAAAGCTCAGAAATAGTGTCCACCGCTTGTATACTTCAAATTTTGGCGAATATAGTACGACATCCGGGAACTTTTGGCATACTAACTATATCCATACAATGACCAATAAGCATACTACATACTGAATTTACAACACAAATAGAATGGTTAGTGCGGTTAGTATGAGTTTTCGAATACAGCCCCAGTCTCCTGTCTTAGGCATTCTTACACAGTGCAGGCTCCCCCTATATTAAGCAACACTACTGATCAAGGGTTTAATTTACACCTGAAAAGGGTGTTGGTGTCACAATCAGACATGCCAGATTGTCACCTTAAAAAGGGGCTGCCATCCCTGGATCCAGAATCCTTTACCCATGGTTGCATTGATTTCCTCTAGTTTCTGCAGGTCAGTGGAAGGATATTGAATTGGAAATGTTAGGAAACAGGATACTATTATTTATTTTTTCACCTCCTCGCCACATTTCAACAGACAGCAGAGAAACTAATGAGAATAGCAGTTACTGTCAGGACACACTTAAAAGACTGCTCTGACTTTGGCTTTTCTAATAACATCGTCCTCCAATGCGAAAGGTTACATTCACTCCTGTGGTTTTACAGCCTATCGTTATGCATTTATGAAAGCCTCTCTTTTTTCCCCTCCTGTGCTCATGGGGTTACACTACAGTACCAGTATTTTTACAGAGAGAAAGAACATTGGGTCATATTTTGCTGGATAACTTGCAGAGATATTTTACCTCAGGGATATGGGTGAGGTATTAGTTTAATAGTGGGGTGAGGGAGGGTGTGGGTGTTTGTGTGTGTGTTTGTAATGTAAAGGGCAGAGGGGTATGTTAGGGGTGGGTATGGGGGTGCAGCGTACATGTTTTTGGGGGCATGAAAGTTTAATGACAGGCTTTCCCCTGTCATGTGTTTTGGTAGTATGGTATACATACAGTACCAGTCAAACGTTTGGACACACCTACTCATTGCAGGGTTTTTCTTTATTTTTACTATTTTCTACATTTTAGAATAATATTGAAGACATAAAAACTATGAAATAACACATATGGAATCATGTAGTAACCAAAAAAGTGTTAAACAAATCAAAATATATTTTATATTTGAGATTCGTCAAGGCAGCCACCCTTTGCCTTGATGACAGCTTTGCACAGCTTATTTCAACCAGCTTCATGAGGTAGTCACATGGAATGCATTTCAATTAACAGGTGTGCCTTGTTAAGTTAATTTGTGTAATTTCTTTCCTTAATGCGTTTGGACCAATCAGTTGTGTTGTGACATATACAGAAAATATCACTATATGGTAAAAGACCAAGTCCATATTATGGCAAGAACAGCTCAAATAAGCAAAGAGAAAGGACAGTCCATCATTACTTTAAGGCATGAAGGTCAGTCAATGCATAACATTTCAAGAACTTTGAAAGTTTCTTCAAGTGCAGTCGCAAAACTCATCAAGCGCTATGATGAAACTGGCTCTCATGAGGATTGCCACAGGAAAGGAAGACCCAGAGTTACCTCTGTTGCATAGACGTTCATTAGCGTTAACTACACCTCAGATTTCAGCCCAAATAAATGCTTCACAGAGTTCAAGTAACAGACACATGTCAACATCAACTGTTCAGAAGAGACTACGTGAATCAGGCCTTCATGGTCGAATTGCTGCAAAGAAAGCAATACTAAATGACAACAATAATAATAAGAGACTTGCTTGGGCCAAGAAACACAAGCAATGGACATTAGACCAGTGGAAATCTGTCCTTTGATCTGATGAGTCCAAATTTGAGATTTTTAGTTCCAACCGCCGTGTCTTTGTGAGATGCAGAGTAGGTGACTGGATGATCTCCTGTATGTGTGGTTCCCACAGTGAAGCATGGAGGAGGAGGTGTGATGGTGTGGTGGTGCTTTGCTGGTGACCCAAAACACACCTCCAGACTGTGTAAGGGCTATTTGAACAAGAAGAGTGATGGAGAGCTGCATCAGATGACCCGGCCTCCACAATCACCCGAACCTCAACCCAATTGAGATGGTTTGGGATTAGATGGACCACAGAGTGAAGAAAAAGCAGTCTACAAGGGCTCAGCATATGTGGGAACTCCTTCAAGACTGTTGGAAAAGCATTCCTCACGAAGCTGGTTGAGAGAATGCCAAGTGTGTGCAAAGCTGTCATCAAGGCAAAGGGTGGCTACTTTGAAGAATCTAAAATCTAAAATATATTTTTATATGTTTAACACTTTTTTGGTTACTACATGATTCCATACGTGTTATTTCATAGTTTTGATGTCTTCGCTATTATTCTTCAATGGTCAAAAAAAGTAAAAATAAAGAAAAACCCTTGAGTGAGAAGGTGTGTCCAAACTTTTGACTGGTATTGTACATGATTGAGATAAATGGCTGCAATAACAGCTTGAATATTTTAAATGCATTAACCTCTAGTGACACCCCATCCCGTGAATGGGACCGTTGTCATCATCTGACACTAATTAGCATAACGCAACAGACATAAATCTTCCTAGAAAATATTCCTATTCATGAAAATCACAAGTGAAATCAATTGGAACACAGCTTAGCCTTTTGTTAATCACCCTGTCATCTCAGATTTTCAAAATATGCTTTACAGCCAACGCTAGACAAGCATTTGTGTAAGTTTATCGTAGCCTAGCATAGCATCATGCCTTGCTAGCAGCAGGCAACCTTGTCACGGAAATCAGAAAAGCAATCAAATTAAATCGTTTACCTTTGATGAACTTCTGATGTTTTCACTCACAAGACTCCCAGGTAGACAGTCAAAGTACATTTTTTCCCAAAAGATTATTTTTGTAGGCGAAATAGCTCCGTTTGTTCTTCACGTTTGGCTGGGAAATCGCCCGGAAATTGCGTTCACCACAACGCCGAAAAATATTCCAAATTAGCTCCATAATATCGACAGAAACATGGCAAACGTTGTTTAGAATCAATCCTCAAGGTGTTTTTCTAATATCTATTCGATAATATATCCGTTGGGACAATTCGTTTTTCACTAGGACCGATTGGAATAATGGCTACCTCTGTATTTTAGGTGAGAATCTCTCTCGGAGCCACCATGTGACCACTTACGTAATGTGGCCGCCTATGGCTATTCTTCAACAGAAATGCGTAAAACTACGTCACAATGCTGTAGACACCTTGGGGAATACGTAGAAAGCATAAGCTCGTTGATGGTACATTCACAGCTGAATTAGGGAGTCATTGGAACGCAGCTCTTTCAAAACCTGGGGCACTTCCGGATTGGATTTTTCTCAGGCTTTCGCCTGCAACATCAGTTCTGTTATACTCACAGACAATATCTTTACAGTTTTGGAAACGTTAGAGTGTTTTCTATCGAAAGCTGTCAATTATATGCATATTCTAGCATCTTTTCCTGACAAAATATCCCGTTTAAAACGGGAACGTTTTTTTTCCAAAAATGAAAATACTGCCCCCTAACACCAAGATTAATGACTTAGATAAATAATTGTTTGTATACTTGAAAGTTGTGTACTGAATCCATTTCCAATAAGTATTTAAAAATACTTTTGAAACCTACTTTGGGCCAAGACCTGATATGAGTGTGTTGTTATTTTCTGGGATAAAACTGGCACATTCTCCTCCCATAGGTTACTGGATTAACCAGTAAAGCGTTTTATGAAATAATTACAACACCTAGAGAATTGCTTGTTCAGTGCTAAACAAACTAAAATAGCTTTTTTATTATTATTGCTGTTAGGCCCAGTTCAGTTGAATTTTTTTGATAAAAGTTTCAGAAATTAAAGTGAGTTTGATTAAATTTTGAACAAAATATTCTCTACTGAATGTTTGAAATATGCATTGTTGAGTCTGAGAATCATTGTCAGCAGTCTAGGAATGTCACATTAATATTTTATTCAACACTGTGAGTCACACATAGAGGTCAACATGACATAATTAATATGGAACAGAAATTACATAAATGTTTTTGGGGTGGGCTCAATTTTCATTGTAATAAGCTATGACATTAAAATACGAATGCCTTTATATATTTTGAAATAATCTTCTTAGAAGCTATAATATACCAGTGTAATATGCAGTTTGTCAAATGTGTACTATAGAAAATATAAGTAAAAGCACTATAAATCTGTATTATCACATCTAGCTGAGACTATATGCTCCCCATGACTACATGCATCATCACTAGGTTAGAACAGGTGCCATAGGAATCCAGCTGTGACACGGCTCCAGTACTGCAGATTGTTGTTACAAGTACCCTTGAGAAGTACATATCCTTCCACTCTATTCTCTGTAAACCCCATTAGTGATGATAATTCAACTCTTACTGCTTTCATTGGCTTTTACAGCATGTTGAGAAAGGCTGGGTATAGTAGCGTAGCAACAGTAACTATGGGAATAGGACACCATGGAGAGGTCAATGAGATGGCCTTAAAGGTGCAATATGCAGAAATTGCTCCGCCATTTCCTGGTTGCTAAAATCCTAACAGTTCGCCTAATTTCAGTTTATGTGACAAAATAAGAGTAGAGAATCATTGTACCATCTAAACCGCTGTGAAATATCTTTTCAATAACAACAAATATTATATTTTCAGCTGTTTGAAGCTGGTGTACAAAACCAAAGTAATAGATGCAAAAACAAAACTTAAGAAGGGAAGCATAGAAATCCGCACGTAGAACAGATCTAACACTTAGGCTTGCTTTCAATCAGAATGACAGATCTATAACTCACATTTCTATGTGAATTTGGTCAGGTCTCCTAAAAAGTGACATATTGCAGTTTTAACTTGCCCTCTTTGTGCCAGTACTCATACACCATGCTGAAAAAAACAGCATAGACCAGCATACATTTCAAACTGGTCTATGCTGATCCATGCTGGTTTATGCTGGTCCATGCTGGTGTATGCTGGTCAGTGCTGGTCTGATGCTGGTCAAGCTAGTCTGACCAGCATAGTCTAACTTGTTCTGCTGTCTGACCAGCATGGTCTAGCTGGTTATGCTGGCTGACCAGCATGGTCTAGCTGGTTATGCTGGCTGACCAGCATGGTCTAGCTGGTTATGCTGGCTGACCCTGCATGGTCTAGCTGGTCTAGCTGGTTATGCTATCATACCAGCCTTCATTGTGTTTTTGCTAGGGATCAGCATCTGCTGTGTTTTGGCCACTGGTGACCAGCATACACTAAAACAAAACCAGCACCAAGTCACATTATGCTGGCTTGTAAAGTTATGTTTAAATCCTATGGGAATCAAGCCAGAGTGGATTCCCACAATCTGCATTCAGAATGACTGCCAGGGTTAAAAAGAGTAATGAGACTACTTAAACTATCGCCACTGCAACGGCCATTTCAGTAACGGGTACAATTCGATTAGTATAGAAAAGTGTATGTTATTTATCTTTGTGTAGCATGAAAGGTTTTGGACTCAAAATGTGTTGAATAGCACAAGATTATCTATAATTTTTCTCTCTGCCCCATAACATGTTGTTATGATAATGTTATCTGGTTTAGGGATGGCTGACGTGACCACAAATTCACTGACATTACCCTGCACATATTGTGTAGATCTATGCAGGATTTATGGATTTTTTTTTTCTCGAGTTTTGATATAATTGTTTTATATTTTACTAATGATTTTGAAACCCTGCTCAGATGAAACTTCTATCCTGGATGTAACAGATGATCAGTCCCTAGCTCCCATCCTCACCAGAGGTACTCCTGGCTGGCTGAGTTAGCCAATGCAAACAACACTATTTAGGATGTTTAGTTTATTTGGTATACTGACTCGCTTTTTAAAGAAATCCTGAACACACTGCAAAGCAATTGTGGTCACACAAGGGACCCTGTTTCTAGTATCTGTAGCTATGCAGGGCTTACAAAAAAAATTGAGGCATAACTACTAGATATTTACAAAATTGTGTTTATTTCACCTTTCATGCTACACAAACATAAATAGCATACGCATTTCTAAACTAATCCAATCTGTTAGTTGGACTTATTGCACCAGTTACTGAAATGATTGTTACAGTTTAGATGGTTTAGGTAGTCTCATTCATGTATCCTTCTAACCCTGGCAGTCATTGTGAAGGCAGATTGTGGGTGAATACAAGTTAAAACATTTTGATATCCCCAGTCAGGCTGGATTCCAATAGGAATTATGAATGACTTTGCAAGCCAGCATAATGTGACTTGATGCTGGTTTTGCGGATGACCAGCATATGCTGGTATGTTGGTGACCAGCTTGAGTCCAAAAAAAACAAAGGCTGGTCACCAGCGAAAACACAATGAAGGCTGGTCTCCAGCAAAAACACAACGAAGACTGGTCTCCATCAAAAACACAACGAAGACTAGTCTCCAGCAAAAACACATCGAAGACTGGTCTCCAGCAAAAACACAACGAAGACTAGTCTCCATCAAAAACACAACGAAGACTGCTCTCCATCAAAAACACAACAAAGACTGGTCTCCATCAAAAACACAACAAAGACTGGTCTCCATCAAAAACACAACGAAGACTGGTCTCCAGCAAAAACACAATGAAGCCTGGTCTCCAGCGAAACACAATGAAGCCTGGTCTCCAGCAAAAACACAATGAAGCCTGGTCTCCAGCGAAACACAATGAAGCCTGGTCTCCAGCGAAACACAATGAAGCCTGGTCTCCAGCGAAAACACAATGAAGCCTGGTCTCCAGCAAAAACACAATGAAGCCTGGTCTCCAGCAAAAACACAATGAAGGCTCCAGCAAAACACAAGAAGCCTGGTCTCCAGCAAAAACACAATGAAGCCTGGTCTCCAGCGAAACACAATGAAGCCTGGTCTCCAGCAAAAACACAATGAAGCCTGGTCTCCAGCAAAAACACAATGAAGCCTGGTCTCCAGCGAAACACAATGAAGCCTGGTCTCCAGCGAAAACACAATGAAGCCTGGTCTCCAGCAAAAACACAACGAAGACTGCTCTCCATCAAAAACACAACGAAGACTGGTCTCCATCAAAAACACAACGAAGACTGCTCTCCATCAAAAACACAACGAAGACTGGTCTCCATCAAAAACACAACGAAGACTGGTCTCCATCAAAAACACAACGAAGGCTGGTCTCCAGAAAAAAACACAACGAAGGCTGGTCTCCAGCAAAAACTCAACAAAGGCTGGTCTCCAGCAAAAACACAACGAAAGCTGGTCTCCATCAAAAACACAACGAAGGCTGGTCTCCAGTAAAAACACAACGAAGGCGGGTCTCCAGCAAAAACACAACGAAGACTGGTCTCCATCAAAAACACAACGAAGACTGGTCTCCATCAAAAACACAACGAAAACTGGTCTCCATCAAAAACACAACGAAGACTGGTCTCCAGCAAAAACACAAGGAAGGCTGGTCTCCATCAAAAACACAACAAAGACTGGTCTCCAGCAAAAACACAAGGAAGGCTGGTCTCCAGCAAAAACACAAGGAAGGCTGGTCTCCAGCAAAAACACAGCGAAGGCTGGTCTCCAGCAAAAACACAATGAAGCCTGGTCTCCAGCAAAAACACAATGAAGCCTGGTCTCCAGCAAAAAACACAATGAAGCCTGGTCTCCAGCAAAAAAACACAATGAAGCCTGGTCTCCAGCGAAACACAATGAAGCCTGGTCTCCAGCAAAAACACAATGAAGCCTGGTCTCCAGCGAAACACAATGAAGCCTGGTCTCCAGCGAAACACAATGAAGCCTGGTCTCCAGCGAAAACACAATGAAGCCTGGTCTCCAGCAAAAACACAACGAAGACTAGTCTCCAGCAAAAACACAACGAAGACTGGTCTCCAGCAAAAACACAACGAAGACTAGTCTCCATCAAAAACACAACGAAGACTGCTCTCCATAAAAAACACAACAAAGACTGGTCTCCATCAAAAACACAACGAAGACTGGTCTCCAGCAAAAACACAATGAAGCCTGGTCTCCAGTGAAACACAATGAAGCCTGGTCTCCAGCAAAAACACAATGAAGCCTGGTCTCCAGCGAAACACAATGAAGCCTGGTCTCCAGCGAAACACAATGAAGCCTGGTCTCCAGCAAAAACACAATGAAGCCTGGTCTCCAGCAAAAACACAATGAAGCCTGGTCTCCAGCAAAAACACAAGAAGCCTGGTCTCCAGCAAAAACACAATGAAGCCTGGTCTCCAGCGAAACACAATGAAGCCTGGTCTCCAGCAAAAACACAATGAAGCCTGGTCTCCAGCAAAAACACAATGAAGCCTGGTCTCCAGCGAAACACAATGAAGCCTGGTCTCCAGCGAAAACACAATGAAGCCTGGTCTCCAGCAAAAACACAACGAAGACTGCTCTCCATCAAAAACACAACGAAGACTGGTCTCCATCAAAAACACAACGAAGACTGCTCTCCATCAAAAACACAACGAAGACTGGTCTCCATCAAAAACACAACGAAGACTGGTCTCCATCAAAAACACAACGAAGGCTGATCTCCAGAAAAAAACACAACGAAGGCTGGTCTCCAGCAAAAACTCAACAAAGGCTGGTCTCCAGCAAAAACACAACGAAGGCGGGTCTCCAGCAAAAACACAACGAAGACTGGTCTCCATCAAAAACACAACGAAGACTGGTCTCCATCAAAAACACAACGAAAACTGGTCTCCATCAAAAACACAACGAAGACTGGTCTCCAGCAAAAACACAAGGAAGGCTGGTCTCCATCAAAAACACAACAAAGACTGGTCTCCAGCAAAAACACAAGGAAGGCTGGTCTCCAGCAAAAACACAAGGAAGGCTGGTCTCCAGCAAAAACACAGCGAAGGCTGGTCTCCAGCAAAAACACAATGAAGCCTGGTCTCCAGCAAAAACACAATGAAGCCTGGTCTCCAGCAAAAAACACAATGAAGCCTGGTCTCCAGCGAAACACAATGAAGCCTGGTCTCCAGCAAAAACACAATGAAGCCTGGTCTCCAGCGAAACACAATGAAGCCTGGTCTCCAGCGAAACACAATGAAGCCTGGTCTCCAGCGAAAACACAATGAAGCCTGGTCTCCAGTGAAAACACAATGAAGCCTGGTCTCCAGCGAAAACACAATGAAGCCTGGTCTCCAGCGAAAACACAATGAAGCCTGGTCTCCAGTGAAAACACAATGAAGCCTGGTCTCCAGCAAAAACACAATGAAGCCTGGTCTCCAGCAAAACACGATGAAGGCTGGTCTCCAGCGAAACACAATGAAGGCTGGTCATCCGCAAAAACACAACAAAGGGTGGTCTCCAGCGAAAACAAAATGAAGGCAAGACCATGCCGGTCTATAATGTTTTTTTCAGCAGTGATTATTTGAATCTGAAAACATGCATAACTGCAGTATGGCAAACGGCAAAAACATGTTCTGCTCTATTGGAGCAATATTTAGTTTGACTGATGCAATGTGCTGATATGCTGATACCTAATGTAAGGCTATTTGATTAAATAGACTCTGATGTGAATAGGATAACCTATTCATTACTGTAACGGCTGTCTTGGGAAGAAGGTGAGGACCAAAGCGTAGCGTGGTAAGTGTTCATCTTATTTAATGAAAAAACTGAACACTGAATAACAAAGAAACAACCGAAACAGTTCTGTCTGGTGCAGACACACAAAGACTGAAAATAACCACCCACAAAACACAATGGAAAACAGGCTACCTAAATATGGTTCTCAATCAGGGACAACGATTGACAGCTGCCTCTGATTGAGAACCATACCAGGCCAAACACAGAAATAGAAAATCATAGATAAACTAACATAGACAACCCACCCAACTCACACCCTGACCATACTAAAACAAAAGACAAAACAAAGGAACTAAGGTCAGAACGTGACAATTACAGTATGTAGAGATGGTTGTTTGAGATGCAATATTACTAAGTGAAAATATGAATGTAGATTGGATTTGAGCATTCAATTAAATAATAAATGTTGGTTTTGTGATACACTTGTTATAATGTTGAAATCAACGTTGCAATGCACATATCTCTTTGCACTGAAGTGATGAAACACTGAAAAGAGAAGGTTGGCACACTGTTTATTGTTCCCACATCGACACCTGCGGGCATTTACAATTTTTCACACCAGCTATATGTCACAGGAAACAATAGTGGTCATACACTGTGCAATAACAACCATTAGGGCTGAAGAAGACAGCCATAAGACTGTTAAATGGTTAATCAAATAGCTACCTGGACTACCTGTATTGACGGTGGCTACCGTTTTACCGGAATCCTAACCAATTGTGCTATTGTGTGTGTTTTTTTGTCGTTATTTGTAACTTATTTTCTACATAATGTTTCTCTTATGACCGAAAAGAGCTTCTAGATATCAGGACAGTGATTATTCACCTCGTACTGGACAAAGATTTCTTCTTTAACGAGTCGGACACAAAGGATTTACTTCAGCCACCTGACAAGGCCCAAATCCCCATTATTCGCATGAGAAAGAGACGGAGCTACGATCATGAATATCCTACCAACGGGACATTAAAAACTGTAATAACTTATGTTTCACCGAGTCGTGGCTGAACGACATGGACAACATACAGCTGGTGGGATTTACGCTGCATTGGCATGATAAAACAGCTGCCCCTGGTAGTCTGTATATATTTGTAAACAGCTGTTGCACAAAATCTAATATTAAGGAAGTCTCAATGTTTTGCTCGCCTGAGGTAGAGTATCTCATGATAAGCTGTGGACCACACTATATACCAAGAGAGTTTTCATCTATATTTTTCATAGCTGTCTATTTACCACCACAGAACGATGCTGGCACTAAGAACGCACCCAATGAGCTGTATAAGGCCATAAGCAAACAGGAAACCGCTCATCCAGAGTCGGAGCTCCTAGTGGCCGGGGACTTTAATGCAGGGAAACTTAAATCTGTTTCACCTAATTTCGACCAGTATGTTAAATGTGCAATCACATGAAAAAAAACTCTAGACCATCTTTACTCAACACACAGAGACGTGTACAAAACTCTTCCTCGCCCTCCTTTTGGCAAATCTGACCATAATTCTATCCTCCTGATTCCTGCTTACAAGCACCAGTGACTCGGTCAATGAAGAAGTGGTCAGATGATGCTGATGCTAAGATACAGGACTGTTTCACTAGCACAAACTGGAATATGTTCCAGAATTTTTCCGATGTTATTGAGGAGCACACCAGATCAGTCCCTGGCTTCATCAATAAGTGCATCGATGACGTCGTCCCCGCAGTGACCATACGTACATACCCCAACCAGAAGCCATCGATTACAGGCAACATCCGCACTGAGCTAAAGGGTAGAGCTGCCGCTTTCAAGAAACCGGACTCTAACCCGGACGCTTATAAGGGCTATGCCCTCCGACGAACCATCAAACAGGCAATGTGTCAATACAGGACTAAGATTGAATCCTTACTACATCGGCTCTGGTGCTCATCGGATGTGGCAGGGTTTGCAAACTGTTACAGACTACAATGGGAAGCATAGCCTAACGGCTGCCCAGTGACACGAGTCTACCAGACAAGCTAAATTACTTCTATGCTCGCTTCGAGGCAAGCAACCCTGAAGCATGCATGAGAGCATCAGCTGTTCCGACGACTGTGTGATCACGTTTTCCGTAGCTGATGTGAGAAAGAGCTATCAACAGGTCAACACTTGTAAGACCGCAGGGCCAGACGAATTACAAAGATGTATACTCTGAGCATTCTCTGACCAACTGGCAAGTGTCTTCACTGACATTTTCAACCTGTCCCTGACTGAGTCTGTAATACTAACATGTTTCAAGCAGACCACCAAAGTCCCTGTGCCCAAGAACGCTAAGGTACCCTGCCTAAATGACTTCCGACCCGTAGTGCTCACGTATGTAGCTATGGAGTGCTTTGAAAGGCTGGTCATGGCTCACATCAACACCATTATCCCAGAAATCCTAGACCCACTCCAATTTGCATACCACCCCAACAGATGCACTGATGTTGCACTCTCTATTGCACTTCACACTGCCCTTTCCCACCTGGACAAAAGAAACACCTATGTGAGAATGTTATTATTGAAGGAATTTGATTCCTCTGTTTTAATTCCCAATTAAAATTAAACACTCTGTCAATTCATAAGAATTTGTATGACCCTTATTTTATAGAAATAGACAGAGCCCGGTCTTAAAGTCAAATAGCAGCCTTTATTCACGAGAGTACTGCCACGATACAGGTTACCACAGGTTATAAACTGAAAATGACATCATTAGTTCAAACACCAACCCGTGTCATCTCCATTCCAGTACAAAGGCTGTATCTCAAGCCTTCCCACATCCGTCTCCCTACCAATTTAATATAATTTACGAGTCAAGGTTTTCTCGTGTAGATAAGCATTCTAGCCAGTCTGATTCATTTGTACCAAGGAACAGACAGTCATTGTTCTAACTCTTGACCACATTCACACACATTATATTCAGTACCGGGATCAAGAAAGAAAATTCATACATATACAGTAACATAATAGTATTCTGATTAGTACATCCTGATTGAAATGTATACATAATTAGTCATTATAGATAAAAAAAAATCCCTTAACAGTTATTCATTGACTACAGTTCAGCGTTCAACTCCATAGTGCCCACAAAGCTCCTCACTAAGCTAAGGACCCTGGGAATAAACACCTCCCTCTGCAACAGGATCCTGGACTTCCTGAGGGGCATCCCCCAAGTGGTACGGGTAGGTAACAACACATCTGGCCCGCTAATCCTCAACACGGGGGCCCCTCAGGGGTGCGTGCTCAGTCCCCTCCTGTACTCCCTGTTCACCCATGACTGCATGTCCAGGCACAACTCCAACACCATCGTTAAGTTTTCCGATGACACAACAGTGGTAGGCCTGATCCCCGACAATGAGGAGACAGCCTATATGAAGGAGGTCAGAGACCTGGCCGTGTGGTGCCAGGATAACAACCTCTCCCTCAACGTGATCAAGACAAAGGAGATGATTGTGGACTACAGGAAAAGGAGGACAGAGCACGTCCCCATTCTCATTGACGGGACTGTGGAGCAGGTTGAGAGCTTTAAGTTCCTTCGTGTCCACATCACCAACAAACTATCATGATCCAAACACACCAAGGCATTAGTGAAGAGGGCAAAACAAAGCCTATTCCCCTTCAGGAGACTGAAAAGATTTGGCATGGGTCCTCAGATCCTCAAAAAGTTCTACAGATGCACCATTGGTTGCATCACTGCCTGGTATGCCAACTGCTCGGCCTCCGACCGCAAGGCACTACAGAGGGTAGTTCGTACGGCCCAGTACATCACTGAGGCCTAGCTTCCTGCCATCCAGGACCTCTATACCAGGCGGTGTCAGAGGAAGACCCTAAAAAGACTTCAGCCACCTTAATCATAGACTGTTCTCTCTGTCACCATGTTTCGGTCCAAAGGGCTTCTTAAACAACTTCTACCCCTTAGCCATAAGACTCCTGAACAGCTAATCAAATGACTACCTGGACTATTTGCATTTCCTAATATTGAGTGGCACAGGGAGCTTTCCACAGGGATGCTGGTCCATGTTGACTCCAATGCTTCACACAGTTGTGTCAAGTTGGTTGGATGTCTTTTGGGTGGTGGACCATTCTTGATACACACAATAAATTGTTGAGCGTGAAAACCCCAGCTGTGTTGCAGTTCCTGACACAAACCTGTGCGCCTGGCACCTACTGTACTACCATACCCCGTTCAAAGGCACTTAAATATTTTGTGTTGCCCATTCACCCTCTGAATGGCACACAGATAATCCATGTCTCAATTGTCTCAAGGCTTAAAACTCTTTCTTTAACCTATCTCCTCCCCTTCATTTACACTGATTGATTTACACTGTTTAAGACTGATCAAATGAATTGCATTGCATTTCTGTTCTAGTCTTTGTATCAAGACTGCCCAAATGTGCCTAATTTGTTTATTAATAACTTTTCATGATCAAAAATGTGCATTCTCCTCAAACAATGGCATGGTATTCTTTCACTGTAATAGCTACTGTACATTTGACAGTGCAGTTAGATTAACAAGCATTTAAGCTTTCTGACAATATCAGATATGTCTATGTCCTGAGAAATGTTCTTGTTACTGACAACCTCATGCTAATTGCATTAGCCTACGTTAGCTCAACCGTCCTGTGGAAGGGACACCAATAACAAGCGCCATCAATAAGGGATCATAGCTTTCACCTGGATTCACCTGGCCAGTCTATGTCTTGGAAAGAGCAGGTGTTCTTAATGTTTTGTGCACTCAGTGTATATAGTTGTTATGAAGCAAGTGACAAATAACGTTTGATTTGATTTTGAAGAGCTACAGCCTCTCACTTCTCCTACCTTTTCCTCTTTCTACCATCTCTCCTCTCCCTCCCCCACTTCCCCTCATCTCTCCTTTCCTCCGCTCCTCTCCTTATCTCCCTCCCCTCTTCTCTCTACCCCCCTCCATCTCCCCTTCTTTCTCTCCCTCCCTTCCTCACTCCCCCTCTCTCTGTATGTGTGTTTTATGGAGGGCTGAAGTCTCCACAACGCCAGCTCTCCAGGGACCCTTAATTGTCAAGTGTGTACAGTTACTAATCAGCACCTGAGCGACTGCCTTTTGAAATGATGAATTGACTAAACTAATATCAGATAATCCTTCACATTACTGAGCCACGCTGACACCACCAATTGATATTTGAAATACAGACTGCATCCTGTCAGTCATTTCAATACGTACCCAAACTTGCGAAAGAGGTGGCATGGTTAATAAACAGCTGACAGTGCTCTATGGAAGATTAAAAGTATTACAGTGTATGTACTCATTTAGATGCACACACACACGCCCCAGTCACGCACACATAAGGTATGGACCAGCATGCACAGACACACAAACACTAATGGATTCATTTGAAAGGCCAGGGTTAAGTCTGCTGGCCGTGTGCTCTTAAAAGTTCATACTTCTAAGAGGTTTACATTTTTTTTAATCCTATTTCTGTTTTGATGCAAACCTTTCCCCTCCAAAGCTGTATAATGTGTTCCGTCAACACTGTTCTCTCCTGGAGATTATGGTTGGGAGGCCGCTGTGGAAGTGTAAAGTACAGCTTGTTGTTGGCTGTAATATGAAAAATCTAACCGATCAGCTCGACATCACTGAACCAAAAGCACAGAAGAAAGTTACAAAAACAACCAAGACAGAAAAGAGCTGAAGCTCAGGTGTCTGTCTGTCTACATGTCTGTCTAATATTGTGTTTGCAGTCAGTCAAAGTTAAATTACCTGAAAAGTTTGCAGAGCGAATGGCTTAACTAAACAGGGAAAGTTCAGCTTTCTAATTAATCTAGTGCAGGTGTCTAATTACCAGAATTTCCTTACCATTACATCATCTTTACAGTATGATTAAGGAGCAGGCTTCCAGGTCTGAGAGAATGGAGCAGAATATCAGCTCTTTGATTAACTCTACAGCCAAACTGTAGAGATACCGAACTTAACATATTAATCAGGCCAGCTTTTTTTCCTGTCATTCTCAGATTAAACCCCTCTAATTAGGAAGTGGTAGAGGAGAGATTGAGGTATATAAATTATTATCCTGAACTGGAGGGAAAACAGAGAGAGGCTTCGCAGTGGATAGAAGAGAGGAAGAGGGAAAGGGGGTCTGTTGTCAGAAAATCAGAAAATGTCAGTCAGCGATGCAGGAAAGAGCTTCCTGGTAGACAACCATGTGGTGGGAGCCCAGTTCCCCTCTTCCCTGAATGCAGTTTTCATCACATGGTTGCTTTTTATACTATTTAGCTTTTCCCTTCGGTCTCAAGTTCCATATGGTGCTGACATAGCGCTTCTCTCTCTTCTCCCTCGCACACAAAGCCCTCTGGTGCTCAGAGTACTGGAGCTGGGAGCAGGTCTGGGTGCATTCAGGGGGTCACGTGCACACGCTTGCCAGCCTCACTGCACACACCATGGCATCACATGCATACGACTGGGCCAAGAGAGTGCATAAAAGATGCAATTTAGGTTTGTCTTGGCACCCAATGGTAGAGTGAAGCTGGAGAGTATGGGCTGGCTCTTATTCATTCCGAGCTGGGATTTAAATCTCATTTTGTTTTGGCCCTGAGGGACTGACTGGGTGAGATCACTGGAATTCAAAAAGGTCAGAGATAATTAAAATGCTTATTGTTCATTGGCCTAACAGCAAATTCAAGATACACAACTATGCTATGTTTTATTAAGCCAAATACATCAAATTTGGTTTACACATTCTGCATGTCCAGTCATACTTGAGACAGATTTTATCTACAGCGTACTAAATGCTGTACACACCAGTCCTTGTCCGTACACACAGGTCTTTGTCTGTACACACAGGTCCTTGTCTGTACACACAGGTCCTTGTTTGTGTACACAGGTCCTTGTCTGTACACACAGGTCTTTGTCTGTACACACAGGTCCTTGTCTGTACACACAGGTCCTTGTTTGTACACAGGTCTTTGTCTGTACACACAGGTCTTTGTCTGTACACACAGGTCTTTGTCTGTACACACAGGTCTTTGTCTGTACACACAGGTCCTTGTCTGTACACACACAAATACTAGAGGATGATATGATGATATCACAAATGTGATCAAACCGATATAGAGGGTAGAATAGATATACAATTCCACCCGTCTTCTTGATGTTTTGCTCGATATATAGAGAGTTATTTTATTAGACATCAAGCAAAGTACCCTGAAAACAAAAACAAATGGAGCTGTCAAGACAGTGGGGAGGAGACAGGGGAGGAGAGGGGAGAGGAGGGGGAAGGAAGGAAGGAAGGATGTGCTGGCCATCCATTTTTAGTAAGAGCTCAGGGTAGGGGCAGGGCCGCAATGCTGGGGTCTAGGTTCTCCCCCCAGATGAAGGCAGAAAATAGCCCCCTCCAAAAAGACCTAGGCCCAGTGGGAAGAGTCTAATATGGAGAGGGAGGGGCACATCGGATGAGGTTAGGGCCTGTGGAGCAGGCAGTTTCCCTTTAGTAGTGGTGAGAGGCCTTGGCACGAGATTTAGCAGTGTAAAGTGTTCAGTAGCAAACAGTTGATGTACAGTAAAAGAGCTGTTCTTATTGGTTTTGATGCGAACAAGAAAAGTGATCTTGTTCAATGTTAAATTGATTACTGTATAGACGTACTGCTGGTTTGTTCTTATTTGTGTAGGTGGCTGGAACGTATATATGAAGCATGCAACACGCCCAGAGAAAACGTCCAGCTGAAAACGTCCATTGTTTCAAAATACTCCTATGGAATCAATTCCAGTTACTGTAATGTGGAATCGCAAAAAAATATAGAAATGACAAGCTTTAAGGTTTATGTATTTATTCATGTCTTTGTAGCTTTACCTTATACATCATTTGTTGTCCTCTTAACTGTTAACACTGCAGTTCTGGAGAGTACAGGTACAGTATATTACAGCCAGGCAGGCAGCAGGTATGCTAACACTCCCTCTCTGAGATTACTGAATGAATATGGATAAGGGAATACATCCAAAAGGGAGATGGTGTACAATGTATATGGCAAATCCACCTTCGCCAAGGTCTCCATGGGGCTCTGGGGTTAGTGTCGTGGTCAACCCTGCTCGCCCACCCTACTCCCACACAGGGTGGGGATGGTTGACATGCCCGGGTGGCCTATAAGACTCTTTTATCCATTGCTAGCAAAGTCATCTGCCAGCTCAGTCCACTCCTCCCCCACACAAAGCTGCACAGGGATATAACTTATTCTCGTACATCCTCACTTCTCTGCCATGGCCTCTCTCTCTCTATCTTCTAAGCCTCCTCCTTCCCTTTTTTTCTCTCTGTCTCTCCCCATCTTTCTCATTATCTCGCTCCTTCTCTCTATTTCACTCCCTTTCTGGAATCAAAGCGCCTTTGTATCAAAGTCTGTGTATGTCTTGGTTTGT
Organism: Oncorhynchus clarkii lewisi; assembly: GCF_045791955.1. Lineage (NCBI taxonomy): Eukaryota > Metazoa > Chordata > Actinopteri > Salmoniformes > Salmonidae > Oncorhynchus > Oncorhynchus clarkii. The sequence goes on along the minus strand of NC_092150.1, from coordinate 17,455,774 downwards.
GGTCGTCTGAGGTGAGAGGAGCAGCTAGCTCCCAGACGAGATAGGGGTGGGTTTTTCGTCTTCCCCTTTAATGCAGATAGTGGGGGAAGGATATCACGTGTATAATGCCTGTTTGGGTTGGCTCGTTAATAAAGTTGGTTGTCTCTTGATGTAGTCAATTTTGTCGTTTGTCGAATAAATAAGTTAATTACTTGAGAATAACCACTGCATGAAGGTAACTAATTAGCAATCCAAGATCATCACAAGGTACAATTAGAGATATCCAGAGAATGGGATAGAGAGGAAGATTGTAAAAAAATAATAATAATTAAGAGAGTGAGATAAAGAGTAAAGAGAAAAAGAGAGGGTGTTAAAGAGAACAAGCAGGTTCAGAAGGAGAGCTGGAGACTGGGGTGAGAAGGGAGGAGAGATGAGGTGGAGGAGGGGAGAGGGAGAATAGGTGTGAGTAGGTAGAAGGGGTGAGAAGGGAGGAGGGATGAGGTGGAGGAAGGGAGAGGGAGAATAGGTGTGAGTAGGTAGAAGGGGTGAGAAGGGAGGAGGGATGAGGTGTAGGAAGGGTGAGAAGGGAGAAGGGATGAGGTGGAGGAGGGGTGAGAAGGGAGGAGGGTGAGAAGGGAGGAGGGATGAGGTGGAGGAGGGGTGAGAAGGGAGGAGGGATGAGGTGGAGGAGGGGTGAGAAGGGAGGAGGGGTGAGGGGGAGGAGGGGTGAGAAGGGAGGAGGGATGAGGTGGAGGAGGGGTGAGAAGGGAGGAGGGATGAGGTGGAGGAGGGGTGAGAAGGGAGGAGGGATGAGGTGGAGGAGGGGTGATAAGGGAGGAGGGATGAGGTGGAGGAGGGGTGAGAAGGGAGGAGGGATGAGGTGGAGGAGGGGTGAGAAGGGAGGAGGGGTGAGGGGGAGGAGGGGTGAGAAGGGAGGAGGGATGAGGTGGAGGAGGGGTGAGAAGGGAGGAGGGATGAGGTGGAGGAGGGGTGAGAAGGGAGGAAGGATGAGGTGGAGGAGGGGTGAGAAGGGAGGAGGGGTGAGGGGGAGGAGGGGTGAGAAGGGAGGAGGGATGAGGTGGAGGAGGGGTGAGAAGGGAGAAGGGATGAGGTGGAGTAGGGGAGAGGGGGAATAGGTGTGAGTAGGTAGAAGGGGTGAGGGGGAGGAGGAGTGAGAAGGGAGGATGGGTGAGGGGGAGGAGGGGTGAGGGGGAGGAGGTAGTGAGGGGGAGGAGGGAGGAGCAGGGAGGATGGGTGAGAAGGGAGGAGAGTTGAGTAGGGAGGAGGGGTGAGGGGGATGGGGAGGAGGGTGAGAAGGGAGGGGGTTGAGGGAGAGAAGGGGTGAGAAGGGAGGAGGAGTGAGAAGGGAGGGGGGATGGGTGGAGGAGGGGTGAGGAGTGAGAAGGGAGGGGGGATGGGTGGAGGAGGGGTGAGAAGGGAGGGGGAATGGGGTGAGGAGTGAGAAGGGAGGGGGGATGGGGGGAGGGGTGAGAAGGGAGGGGGGGTGAGGGTGTGCCCAGCATTACTTTTATGAATCAGTGTCAGTCGACCGATGAGAAAATAATTAAGTAACAGGCTGGAGCAGTGTGTTAAATGCAGCCAAATGTAGGGCCTGATATTGTACAGAAAAATGGAGCCAGGATATATAATAGAAGCACCAGTAAATAGAATGGAAGAAAATCCATATCATAACTGATGCCAGAATGCCCCTCCAATGGCATTATGAAGGCAGACAATATATATAGCACTGCAATATTGTAAATGTTTATATAGAGTACGTATAGACGTTGCACAGCAGTTCCAGGATTTATGAGCGGCACCTTAATATGTTGAAGGCAGTGAGTAATATTACACGTTTGTTATCATATTGAGTGTACATTTGATGAGACATATATGGTGTAGATAAAATATTTTAAGCAATTCCTTGTTATACTATTTAACTCCCTGCATGCAATTTGAGGTGCGGGGGATGAGGAGGGGAGTTTTGTCTGGGCTCTAAAACACAAGCACCCCAGAGGTTTTATATGGTGCACTCAGGCAGGCTGGAAGCAGTGGCTGACTAGTAATTGTATGTTCAAGGCTTCCAGCCAAGCCATGCAGCCACAGTGCTGAATTCCCCAGCAGCACATTACAGCCATTTTATCCAGTTGATAAATAAAATCAGTGGAGAGCTGAGGAGAGACGTATATCAGCTCCTGTCTCTACTACCAGCACAGAAACCATGTCTGATCACTCTACTCATTTCCCATCTTTGAACTGCAAAACTGAAATAATGCTATAGGGTCTGCTCCAACTGTGGGATTTGTGACCTCTGTCTGACCTTCGCCTCTGTGGTAAAATTCTTTATAGAGATGATCATGGTGCAACAATTAACCCACCCTCCCACAGTAGCTGGAGTGCTTGTTTGAGGGAAGGCTTTGGGAGCCGCTCGGCATGTTTGTGTGTAAAGGGTTTGTGTGTGTGGTGTTTGTGTGTAAAGGGATTGTGTGTGTGTGTGTGTGTGTGTGTGTGTGTGTGTGTGTGTGTGTGTGTGTGTGTGTGTGTGTGTGTGTGTGTGTGTGGTGTTTGTGTGTAAAGGGTTTGTGTGTGTGTGTGTGTGGTGTTTGTGTGTAAAGGGTTTGTGTGTGTGTGTGTGTGTGTGTGTGTGTGTGTGTGTGTGTGTGTGTGTGTGTGTGTGGTGTTTGTGTGTAAAGGGTTTGTGTGTGTGTGTGTGGTGTTTGTGTGTAAAGGGTTTGTGTGTGTGTGTGTGTGTGTGTGTGTGTGTGTGTGTGTGTGTGTGTGTGTGTGTGTGTGTGTGTGTGTGTGTGTGTGTGTGTGTGTGTGTGTGTGTGTGTGTGTGTGTGTGTGTGTGTGTGTGTATGGTGTTTGTGTCTTTGGAGCATGAGTGTGCCTGTGCATCCATGCACCTGTGTGTGTGTGGTGGCGTATGGGTGTACATGCGCCTGTGTGTGTGTGGTGGCGTATGGGTGTACATGCACCTGTGTGTGTGGTAGCGTATGGGTGTACATGCACCTGTGTGTGTGGTAGCGTATGGGTGTACATGCACCTGTGTGTGTGGTAGCGTATGGGTGTACATGCACCTGTGTGTGTGGTAGCGTATGGGTGTACATGCACCTGTGTGTGTGTGGTAGCGTATGGGTGTACATGCACCTGTGTGTGTGGTAGCGTATGGGTGTACATGCGCCTGTGTGTGTGTGGTAGCGTATGGGTGTACATGCACCTGTGTGTGTGGTAGCGTATGGGTGTACATGCGCCTGTGTGTGTGGTAGCGTATGGGTGTACATGCGCCTGTGTGTTTTCATGCTCCCGCCTCTGTGTGTGTGGTAGCGTATGGGTGTACATGCGCCTGTGTGTGTGTGGTAGCGTATGGGTGTACATGCGCCTGTGTGTGTGGTAGCGTATGGGTGTACATGTGCCTGTGTGTGTGGTAGCGTATGGGTGTACATGCGCCTGTGTGTGTGGTAGCGTATGGGTGTACATGCGCCTGTGTGTGTGGTAGCGTATGGGTGTACATGCGCCTGTGTGTGTGGTAGCGTATGGGTGTACATGCGCCTGTGTGTGTGGTAGCGTATGGGTGTACATGCACCTGTTTGTGTGGTAGCGTATGGGTGTACATGCGCCTGTGTGTGTGGTAGCGTATGGGTGTACATGCGCCTGTGTGTGTGGTAGCGTATGGGTGTACATGCACCTGTGTGTGTGGTAGCGTATGGGTGTACATGCGCCTGTGTGTTTTCATGCTCCCGCCTCTGTGTGTGTTGGTGTAAATGGTTTAGCTGTGTTAAAGTGGTTGGGGGACTGTGTGTTTTAGTTTGCTCAGTAAAAGGAGCCAGTGTTAAAGCACTGAGGCCAAATCCTCCCAGAGGACTGTTTGGACCCTGCAAGCACTGCTCCTCGTCATTTACACTGATGGTTTATATAGACCACTGGCTGCCACACTACAGTACCAACGAGCAGCCTTGACATTAACATGATGAAACTTTGACGCAAACCCAAGCTTGCTGGTCCCGTTATAGTCTAAAAAGGAAAAATAAGTGTCATATTTGAATGTAATTTTCGACAGGGATTGTGTTTCAGTTATACAATGGAGAACAATCGGTTTGGGTAGTATTGTGTTAATGTATTATTATGTATCATTCTTTCTGTTTCCATGTATCAGATTCTCAATTGTGTGCAATTGAGTATATTGTCATTATTGCCAATAGCATATGTTTTTTACATGGTTTGGTTAATGCCTCAAAGACAACGGCAGATAATTTGCCACTAATTTAAAGTAGAGCATTGACAAACAAACAAATAACATACAAAACTTTTGATAGACAGAAACTCCACAGAACTGGGTTAAGGTAGCAAACAGTACACGGTGGCAGGAGTTCTCTCAGATGTTGTTCCAGCACTGTGACACAATATGTTGTCGCCCACCCATCCCTCCCTCACTATGCGACAAACACAACACAGAGGACATAAAAGAGTCATTATTCTGGAGTTCATTCAACACAGCAACGGTGCCAAGCCTGGGCCCAGACCCTCCACTCTCCTCTGGTACCCACTGCCCCTAAACACCCCGGCGGGGTGGCAGGCAGGCAGGCATAGAGGAACACAGGTCCAACCCAGAGAGACCTAGCCTCCACCATGGCATCCAGCCCAGCCTGCCTGCCTGCCTCATTAATGCAAACACAGCTCTAGATTCAAATATGTAATACTTTGGATTAAATACCACTGGCTAAGGACTACAATCTCTGAGGGTTAATTCATTAATTATATTCGGTCTGTTTTTTTATGGTTGAACACATGCTGACACTGTTATTGTGTGGCATCCTTGCTGAACAACTACAATGGGTGTGGAAGAAATGGTGTTCGGTATTCCAACCGCAAATGTTGTGATTCTCTACGGCTTGACGGGAAAGTGTGATAAAATACAGTGGAGCCTATCTTAACCCCACTCCCCTATCTCTTATCTGCTTCCCCAAATGAGAAAACCTGGATGGTTTCTCAGGGCCCACTTTCTGGCTGGATGGGCTCTCATTTGTTTTAATATATTTATCCATTCATTATTGTTCCTTTTTATTGGGCGGCTAATAATGTGAATAATTTGTCCTTATCTGTGTGGCTGACAGGCGAATTTACACTCCAACTCAGCAGGTAGATAGAGGAATGACTCCACTCCAACACTCCCTCCTCCTCTCTTCTCCCTCCTCTCCCTCCTCTCCTCCTCTCCAAACTCCAATGAAACATGACTGACAGGCCGCTGTATAAGTAGTTGTCATAGCAACCAACCCATTACTCTGACAATAGCTTTCTCTGTAACACATACTCTCTCTCCACTCTTCTTTCTTTCTTTCTTTCTTTCTTTCTTTCTTTCTTTCTTTCTTTCTTTCTTTCTCTATCTCTCTCTCGCTCTCTCGCTCTCTCTCTCTCTCTCTCTCTCTCTCTCTCTCTCTTTATTTCTCTCTCATTCTCTCTCCCTCTCCCTCTCTCTCTCCCTCTCTCTCTCTCTCTCTCTCTCTCTTTATTTCTCTCTCTCTCTCTCTCCCTCTCCCTCTCCTCTCTTTCATCCATCCTGGCTTATTGAAGGGCTGCAGGTTCTTATGCAAGCCGACACATCGGCCCGGGCACTTTTACAATCCCCCTCGTGAGGGCTTTCTCCTGGAGCCTGCAGCAGTGCCAAAACCCTGAAACTCATCCAATTGCTATTCACTGGAAGTGTTCTTATGCATTTCACTGTCAAACCCCCAAGCAGCTAGAGCCCCAGGAATGTAATCAGCCGACACACTGTAATAAGTCTCCAACACGGTAGACCTGACTGCAGAATTGCTCATGTATGCAAGATGGGAACCTTAAAACTTTCACAGCTACAGAAAATCAAAGTAAAAAATACTGTATCTGACTGTAGCATGATTCATGTTTGCTAGTTTTATACATTTATAAGTGATTGTAATGCGATGTCAGTGTCGTAAATAAATCATTGGATTATAATTACGAGATTAAAAGATACTTTGCAGATAAAGCATTTTTTATTTGATTTCAAATTTATATGAAAATACACCTATTGCTAAAAATTCTCAGATGGCCCCAGGAACCTTCAGGATATAGAACCAGGCAGAACATTCACCATTCATTCTTCATTCTTCCATGCTTTCATTTCCAAAGGATTTATTCCAAACAAACCGCTGCTTCTCAACTCAGGCCAGATTGAACACGATGGGTGTATCTTTCAGGACAGAGTTCTTGGTAGTTAGGAGGAGCTGTTGCTATAACAGTCACAGGCAGATTCATGTGCTGCGTCTAAATGACCTTAACAATAGTAAACTAATTGTGATTCTATGTGATGCAAATTTCTATATTTTTCAAACAAAATGTATCTCCTACCAATTAGGCAGAGGTGTGTTCATATAGTGCGAGTATAAAGTGCTTTTAGACAGTATTCATACATGTTGACATATTCCACATTGTATTGTGTTACAGATGTGTGGAGTACAGAGATGAGGTAGTCATAAAGAAATCATGTTAGACACTATTATTGCACATAGAGTGAGTCCATGCAACTTATTATGTGGCTTGTTAAGCAAGTGTTTGACCCTGAACTGATGTAGGCTTGCCATAACAAAGGGGTTGAATACTTACTGACTCAAGACATTTCAGCTTTTCATTTTTTAAAATTCATTTGTAAAAGAAATCGACAAACATAATTCCAGTTTGGCATTATGGGATACTGTGTGTATGCCAGTGACAAACACATCTCAAGTTAATAATTGTTTAATTCAGGCTATAACACAACAACATGTGGAAAAAGTCAAGGGGTGTGAAAACTTTCTGAAGGCACTATATGAGCTGTGTTGGTGTAGTGTCACTATATGAGCTGTGTTGGTGTAGTGTCACTATATGAGCTGTGTTGGTGTAGTGTCACTATATGAGCTGTGTTGGTGTTGTGTCACTGAATGAGCTGTGTTTGTGAAGTGTCACTATATGAGCTGTGTTGGTGTTGTGTCACTGAATGAGCTGTGTTTGTGAAGTGTCACTATATGAGCTGTGTTGGTGTAGTATTAGGCTAAAGTACATGGATTGCAGGTAATTCTGGTCTCAGCTGTGTTCATGGTCATGTGGACGACCAGTTCAGTTGTTAAAAACAACAGCCATAACAGTTATTTGTGGAGTGGCAGTAATCAGTAGCTGTGTTCACTCTGTGAGAGACAGCACTAATCCACAAAGCTGCATTAACAGCCAGTCGATACTGTTAAAAAAGTCCTGAGCAGTGGGACATGCATCTTACTGGACTGGCTGAGGAGATCTTTTGAATAGCAACAATAGAACTCCCTCTTATTCAATGATTTAAGAACAGTATCTCAGAGGGGGTCATCATCGATCTGGGCTCCCCCTAAAGGGGTGACTAATTTATACGTGTGTGACAGCTTGAGGGTGCACTGGTATGTGTGTGTGTTTGTGTGCTGTTTTGGTGTTTATGTTGCGTGTGGGTGTGTTGTGTGTTGTGTGCGTACATGTGAGTTCGTAGTCTACTGTAGATCCACTAAATGATCCTCGCTGTGTGTTGTAGCTAGATGAGTATCAAGTCCCAAGGTGCTGTTTTACTCCAGAGTAGCACAATAATGGCTTGAGAAATAGGTCTCTAAGATGATGTATTTTCATGCATTGTTAGCTTGTTTTCAAAGCACACTCACTTAGGAGAGGAGCATGCTCTCTATTTCTCAGCAGGAGCTGAAGAACTTGTGTTACACTGCCCTCTAGATACAGCAGCACTGGAGACATCTGTATCCCATCACATGACTTACGCCTGTCTTTCAACCTCCACATCAGGCCAATCCAGTGGCATTTCTGATGGAATACAGTGAAAAGCTAACAGCCCAGAATGGGACTCCAATTTGGCCTTTTGTTGCCGTCTGTAACCAACCAATGTTACACACGCATCTGATCTGATATATGGGTCTATTCCTGATGTGCTCCTAGTCCCAAAAATATTATTCCATTCAGCTCTAGGTAATTTGCCATTGAGCAGTCTATCAGCGATGGGACAGTTTCAATGTCGTATTTTGAGGCGTGCCACAGGAGTTCTGTTCATGACTTGAATGGCATAGTACGGAACATATGAAATTCATATAGGTCAGCTGCATACATTAATCCTGCCTTGTCACATTCCCATCATCCATAGAGGGGACAATGCTGTAGGAGTTATGTTCCTGGAAGGGCGCCATGGAGGAGAGGGCAAAGGCGTATGTCTGTGTGTGTACATGCACACTTGTGCATGTGCACGAGTCTGAAGGAGTGGGTGCAAAGAATTGAATCCCCCTCAAACCCACCCCACCTCCACATTCATATTCCGCCCAAACAACAGGAAGAAGCGTCTTGGCCTTTTATTTTCCAGTTCAGGGCTTTCTCTTTTGAAGATAAATGCTCTCCAATCCACCATGACAGGTGTCACATTGGATCGCTTCCATTTTGATACATACCCTCTGATCCTGCCACTAACAATAAAGAGTGTCACGAGGGCCGCTCCTCCCTTGACAGTGCCATGACACTGGTGATTATTTTAAAGGTGCATCATTGGTCATGCTGAGTCAGGGTGCTGGCCGGCGCTCTGTCTGTGGCAGGGTGGCAGCGACCGGTGCGGCTGCATGGGACTAGGCTGGATGCTGGAGGAGGAATATGGATATCAGTAGGTCCTGCCTGGGTCAGGTCACGCCACAGCACAATAACAGACAGTCTCTCTCTCTCACGGTCTCTCACGGTCTCTCATAGCCGCAGAGGTCACCCTGACATACCACATTACCACAGACTGGGAATGATGTTGAACTCCAAAGCCCAGAGCCTGGCCCTGGATTCCTCTTCTGCTTGTGTTTGCCTTTGTTACATAGGTGCACTCAAAGTTATAGAAAATCTGTAAAGGGGAGGTTGGTAGTAGTGTTTCTGCCAGTGGGATTTAGTGAGCAAAGCATTAATCATATGAGCAGAACAACAGTAAACATAGCATGTCAGGTCAAGGTAAAGAGAAAGTCCCCCTGCATTTAACAGGACTCAATAGTACAGCGTACCATATTGAAAAGTCAGCATTATTCACCTTCTCTGTGCCGGAGAGACGTGCCATTGTTCATTGAAGAGCTCTGGAATATTATTTCTGTGGTGATACACTGAAAACACTGGATCAGCAGCAATTAAACATATAGTCTGAGGCAGAGGGAGAGAGGGAGATTGACAAATAACAAATAGCCTGTATTCAGTAAAATTGAAGGTCAGCAGTATAGGAGGCAGAAGCAGACATATCCATATAGTGGACTGCCTGGAGCTCCTGGTGTATCTGAAGGACCATACACAGCTGTTTCATCAGCCTGCTGCTTCTTCCCATTCCCCCAAGGTAGGGGCATGGCCGCGCTCTGATAGAACCCAAGGCCTTCCCAGGGCTCAAATATGTGAGCAAACCCAATTATCGTTGAAATTAAAATGAGCAGACTTGGCACAGGAACAATACACTGTGACTCAACTCACAGAGCTAAATGGAGCAGACAAATACATTGCCCTATGTTCATATACCGGCCACTGAGCACAGTGAGCAGAGCCTACATTGGTATACAGATGTAGGTTCTTAAATAGATCACTCTTTTGCTGACAGTTTTCCTGCATAGCAGCAGGAAAGGCAAACTTTTAGTATTTGAGTTTTAAAAAGGCTTCAACAGTTTGTAATTTCCACTTTGAAACTTGATTTTCCCTAACGAAAAATAAATCAACCCCTACAAAAATGGCCATTAATTATAATCCACATAATATTTCACATTTCCTGTTGCTGCAGGATTATTTTCCTGCTGTATCAAACTGGCTCAAATTAAGATCCTACATCGGTATAGCTAAGGCAATATGACATTATGGTTGCAATACTCATTTAGACTGGTCACATTGAGAGGTCAGTTTTATTTAACCTTTAATTTGCTTTTCTCTTTGTTTCAGAAGACAGGAAGCTGTTTGTGGGGATGCTGAACAAACAACAGACTGAGGAGGATGTGTACCGCCTCTTTGAGCCCTACGGAGTCATCGAGGAGTGCACCGTCCTAAGAGGTCCTGACGGAAACAGCAAAGGTAGGAATCAATTATATACTGTACCTCAGATATTATCTAGGTCACTGTCTATTCGACAGTTAGTTTCAGCTGAGAAATCACAGATTCATAATGGGCATTATTTATTTTAGTAGTAAAAAAACACTCAAAGTAAACAGGTTTCTTTATAGGAGCCATCATGGCTTGTATTATGCTCAGAATGGTCTTCCAGGTTATGTAGGCCTGTAAGGGAAACATTCCCATAGATGAACAATAAGAAGGCCTAACTGATGCACTGTATTGTAGCAGGGTCGTTCCACCAATTCATTGCCTTTTGAGAAGTATTTCACTTCATATTAACATTCTGTCACAAAGAGCACATGTTCATCTACATAAAAAAACATGTTTTCCCATCTCAAGAGGTTGAATAAAAAAATAAGTCCCTAATTAGTGGCAAATAAAGTTACAGGGTTGACCGTAACAGGGTTGACGTAACAGGGTTGACGATTTCATCTTAATTCAGCCATAAATCCCCTTGCCGCAGGGGTAATGGACATATGTTGTGTGTAACAGAAAGTGGTAATTAAATGCAAGCTTCACAAAAAATGTGAAATTGTTAAAACATGTCTAGCCTGCCAATCTATGGGTAACAGGGTTGACCGTAACAGGGTTGACCGTAACAGGGTTGACGTGTTATGCTCGGCCCACTCAGTTTTACATCACAAAACACAAAAGAAAATTGCCAAAAATAGTAGAATCATGTTTCTACTATTAGATGTTCAATGTTCCTTTTTTATTTTTTTTATAAGGAATAGTTTCACAATAATAAGACGAGAGTTAAGTTCACATAACAGGGTTGACTTTAAAATTACATGACATAAATAATCATCCTCAGAATTGACTTTGTCAAAACAACAAAATAACTAGAGCTTTACATGGGACTAGGCTGGATGCTGATGGTGAAAACTTTGAGAAATGTTGGAGTTAAGATCTTCCTAGAAGTTTACAGAGGGTTTACAGAGGGTTTACAGAGGGGACATGTTAACATCTTCCTAGAAGTTTACAGAGGGTGCAGGAGGGGACATGTTAACATCTTCCTAGAAGTTTACAGAGGGTTTACAGAGGGTGCAGGAGGGGACATGTTAACATCTTCCTAGAAGTTTACAGAGGGTTTACAGAGGGTGCACGAGGGGACATGTTAACATCTTCCTAGAAGTTTACAGAGAGTGCACGAGGGGACATGTTAAAATCTTCCTAGAAGTTTACAGAGGGTGCACGAGGGGACATGTTAACATCTTCCTAGAAGTTTACAGAGGGTGCACGAGGGGACATGTTAACATCTTCCTAGAAGTTTACAGAGGGTTTACAGAGGGTGCACGAGGGGACATGTTAACATCTTCCTAGAAGTTTACCGAGGGTTTACAGAGGTTGCACGAGGGGACATGTTAACATCTTCCTAGAAGTTTACAGAGGGTGCACGAAGGGACATGTTAACATCTTCCTAGAAGTTTACAGAGGGTGCACGAGGGGACATGTTAAAATCTTCCTAGAAGTTTACAGAGGGTGCACGAAGGGACATGTTAACATCTTCCTAGAAGTTTACAGAGGGTGCACGAGGGGACATGTTAAAATCTTCCTAGAAGTTTACAGAGGGTGCACGAGGGGACATGTTAACATCTTCCTAGAAGTTTACAGAGGGTGCACGAGGGGACATGTTAACATCTTGCTAGAAGTTTACAGAGGGTTTACAGAGGGTTTACACAGGGTTTACAGATGGTGCACGAGGGGACATGTTAAAAGGCAGAATTTTGTCACTTTAGCAAGTCTTTATTCATAAGAAAATCGCAATTCTCCATGAGGTCTATAAGGGCATCTCATTTAATATAACATGCTTTTAAAATTCTATATTATTGAACAATTACTACTTAAAACATCAAAGGGATGGAATAGGCACTATTTTCATTGAACGACCCAGGCCCCATGGTCTATCAACCAAGGCAACTGGCACACAGTCTAGTAGAAAGCAATACCTTCTGACATGCAGTAAATAGCAGTGGGAGCCCTGCTTTTTCATGTCTCTGAAACATAGTCCCATGCCAGTGCTTATGAAAATTGTTGTGGAATGTTGTGGAGGTTGAGGTCCTGGCATTCTGACTCGACAGTCGTACAAAAGTAAAGAGGGAATGGCGGATGTCATAACAATTGCGTTGTTCTTTGCGAGACACTGGGGCAAGTACATTCTTTTAAAAAATAACCCTTTGAAGTACCCTTGTTGGTTCCAGGTAGAACCCTTTTGGTTCCAATTAGAACCGTTTTGGGTTCCATGAGGAACCCATTCCACAGAGGGTTCTACATGGAACCCAAAATGGTTCTACCTGGAACCTAAAAGTGTTTTACCTAGAACCAAAAAGGGTTCTCCTATGGGGACAGCCGAAGAACCCTTTTGGAAACCTTTTTTAAGAGTGTAGGAGAGGTAAGATTTAGTCCCCGCTATACTCTGTTTGGGTAATGTGAATGAACATCAGTGTCATATAAGTCAGATAATGCAATCCTTTACAAAAACAAAGATTTACAGATATTTATGGATACCTGTCTGTCAACTAACCATTAACTGTCAACTAAGTTACATACATATTTATTTATACAGTATATTATCAGGCTCAATTATTTTGTCCAGAGGTAAACAGGAGAAGAGCGTTTGATAAGACCACACTTAAAGATGCAGTAATTCTCTAGGTTTACCCCCTGGGTTCCTTCGCTGCAGGTCCTGATCCAACCGGCATTAGTCCCTTCAACATGTTTAGCTTCTTTCCAGGAACTGTAGACTAATGCATAATGACGACTTAAGACAATATGTATTTCACTGGGTCTGTATTTAATATGCACAGACAGGCATGTGGTGCTAAATAGCATGCTTTTCTGCTTCATCAGTGCAATCTGTACAAGAGCCTGCAGCTTGAGCAGCCTGGGGAGGAGCAGCCTGCTGTGCAATGGGAGTCTCTCTGTGCCTCCGTGAAATGTTTTGACGCGCTTCTCTTCACAGTGTTTAATAAAGGCACCCTGCTTTTTATTCACTTCCTGTGTGTATGTGTGTGTGTGCGTGCGTGTTTGTGCGTGCCGGCACCCTGCCTCTTTCTCCCTCCCTGTGTGTGTGTGTGTGTGTGTGTGTGTGTGTGTGTGTGTGTGTGTGTGTGTGTGTGTGTGTGTGTGTGTGTGTGTGTGTGTGTGTGTGTGTGTGTGTGTGTGTGTGTCTGTGTGTGTTTTTCAGGCTGTGCCTTTGTAAAGTTCTCCACACACGCGGAGGCCCAGTCTGCAATCAGTGCCCTCCATGGCAGCCAGACCATGCCAGTAAGTACACCTCCTGCCTTCCTTCCACACAACCACATACAACATTCACGACACGAACAAACAACAATGGCAACTTTACATTAGATTCTACTGATCAACCTCCAGTTTTTATTGACCGACACAACGTGCAACTGTCCTCATAAATATTCCAGCTTCAACAAGCAAACAGCAAACCTACTGTCACGCTCATCATAATGATTGGACCAAGGTGCAGCGTGGTAGGCGTACATTATCCTTTAATAAATGAACACCGAACAAAAACAACAAACTACCAAACTAAACGTGACGCTACTGGTGTGCACACAGGCAACTATCTGTAGACAATATCCCACAAAGCACAATGAGGAAATGGCTGCCTAAATATGATCCCCAATCAGAGACAACGATAAACAGCTGTCTCTGATTGGGAACCATACCAGGCCAACATAAACCATGAATCACCTAGATGACCCACCCTAGTCACTATCACGCCCCAACTATCAGAGAATAAACAGCTCTCTATGGTCAGGGCGTGAGACCTTCTTTAGAATGAAAGGGATTGGTAGTTTTTGCGTGTCTAATTATAGAAAAATGATTGAACATTCATTTTCATCTCATGGAATGATAATGGGTTGAGCTATCGGTGAAAAATGTTTTGCCATGTTTCCGTTAGACCCTTTAACTAAGCTGTGTCTCAATATATTTCATTTGTGATTGTCATGAATAGGAATATTTTCTAGGAAGATTTATTTCCGTTGCGTTATGCTAATTAGTGTCAGGCGATGATTACGCTCCCGGATCCGGGTTTGAGAGTCACAATGAACAAATACAGTAATCCTAGCAGTCTGTAGTGCTGCTAGGTGTGGTTATTATTTGTTGGTGGCCGGTGGTTAGGGAAGCCCCTCTAAACCATTGATGCATAGAAACAAAGGGCACTTACTGTGCACTCTAAAGCTGCATTATAGTTATTCTGCGCGCTACGTATTATTCAGTGGGCTGAAGTACACTCAGCCTATACACTCTCTTTGTTGGAGAAACTCCAGGCATGGAGGAGCAGGAGCCTGAACTCTCCCTCTTTCATCATTGCGGCATTAGACCACGTGGTTTTATTATTTACTGTATGGGGGCACAACACGTGGATAAAGACAGCGCCGCGCTAGCTGACTTGGTCATTCCTTTTGGTGCAAACCTTGAGGTCATAAGTGCAAATGACTCGGGGACGTGAGGATAGGCTGGAGATAGGTTGGAGATCATCTGGAGATAGGCTGGAGATAATCTGGAGATAGGTTGGAGATAATCTGGAGATAGGCTGGAGATAGGCTGGACCTCGTGTGCTCTCTGATCTGTGGTATTGGACAGCCACATTGTTTTTCCTTCTCCTCTACTGTATATCTCTGCCTCTCTCCCCTCACTCTTCTCTCTTTCCCGGCCTCCCGGGATAATAGGCAATAGACTTGTTTACTCCACGTTTCACTACATCGGCTGCTGAATGATTAATTTGTGTATGAGCAGCGGGAGGGGCGTGCGGGTGGGAGATAGGAAGAACAGAGGAAGGGATGAAGGAGAGATGGAAAAGCGAGTGAGGAGGAAAATGGACAGGATTTATCCCCTCCTGGTCGGCTAAATTGATTATAGAAATCTTCTCAGCATCTCATCTCCTGTGTCAGAGGTTTGGATGGGCGTGTGTTGGCCCGGGTCGCTCCGTCTCGCCAGGATTACACAGACAGACAGACAGACAGACAGTGCACCATTAGGCCTTGAGCTGGGCTTGGGATACTCAGAGGACAGTCCTGAATTATCCTACCTGACTACATCTGCATGAACAGCACTGCATTGAGAATGGAACTTCCGGCGCCGACAGAGATGGCCGCCTCGCTTCGCGTTCCTAGGAAACTATGCAGTTTTTTGTTTTTTTACGTGTTATTTCTTACATTAGTACCCCAGGTCATCTTAGGTTTCATTACATACAGTCGAGAAGAACTACTGAATATAAGATCAGCATCAACTCACCATCAGTACGACCAAGAATATGTTTTTCGCGACGCGGATCCTGTGTTCTGCCTTACAAACAGGACAACGGAGTGGATCCTATGCAGCGACCCAAAAAAACGACTCCGAAAGAGAGGGAAACGAGGCGGTCTTCTGGTCAGACTCCGGAGACGGGCACAGCGCGCACCACTCCCTAGCATTCTTCTTGCCAATGTCCAGTCTCTTGACAACAAGGTTGATGAAATCCGAGCAAGGGTAGCATTCCAGAGGGACATCAGAGACTGTAACGTTCTTTGCTTCACGGAAACGTGGCTTACTGGAGAGACGCAATCCGAAGCGGTGCAGCCAACAGGTTTCTCCACGCATCGCGCAGACAGGAAAAAACATCTTTCTGGTAAAAAGAGGGGCGGGGGCGTATGCCTTATGACTAACGTGACATGGTGCGATGAAAGAAACATACAGGAACTCAAATCCTTCTGTTCACCTGATTTAGAATTCCTCACAATCAAATGTAGACCGCATTATCTACCAAGAGAATTCTCTTCGATTATAATCACAGCCGTATATATCCCCCCCCAAGCAGACACATCGATGGCTCTGAACGAACTTTATTTAACTCTCTGCAAACTGGAAACAATTTATCCGGAGGCTGCATTCATTGTAGCTGGGGATTTTAACAAGGCTAATCTGAAAACAAGACTCCCCAAATTTTATCAGCATATCGATTGCGCAACCAGGGGAGGAAAGACCTTGGACCATTGTTACTCTAACTTCCGCGACGCATATAAGGCCCTGCCCCGCCCCCCTTTCGGAAAAGCCGACCACGACTCCATTTTGTTGATCCCTGCCTACAGACAGAAACTAAAACAAGAGGCTCCCACGCTGAGGTCTGTCCAACGCTGGTCCGACCAAGCTGACTCCACACTCCAAGACTGCTTCCATCACGTGGACTGGGAGATGTTTCGTATTGCGTCAGATAACAACATTGACGAATACGCTGATTCGGTGTGCGAGTTCATTAGAACGTGCGTTGAAGATGTCGTTCCCATAGCAACGATTAAAACATTCCCTAACCAGAAACCGTGGATTGATGGCAGCATTCGTGTGAAACTGAAAGCGCGAACCACTGCTTTTAATCAGGGCAAGGTGTCTGGTAACATGACCGAATACAAACAGTGCAGCTATTCCCTCCGCAAGGCTATCAAACAAGCTAAGCGCCAGTACAGAGACAAAGTAGAATCTCAATTCAACGGCTCAGACACAAGAGGCATGTGGCAGGGTCTACAGTCAATCACGGACTACAGGAAGAAACCCAGCCCAGTCACGGACCAGGATGTCTTGCTCCCAGGCAGACTAAATAACTTTTTTGCCCGCTTTGAGGACAATACAGTGCCACTGACACGGCCTGCAACGAAAACATGCGGTCTCTCCTTCACTGCAGCCGAGGTGAGTAAGACATTTAAACGTGTTAACCCTCGCAAGGCTGCAGGCCCAGATGGCATCCCCAGCCGCGCCCTCAGAGCATGCGCAGACCAGCTGGCCGGTGTGTTTACGGACATATTCAATCAATCCCTATACCAGTCTGCTGTTCCCACATGCTTCAAGAGGGCCACCATTGTTCCTGTTCCCAAGAAAGCTAAGGTAACTGAGCTAAATGACTACCGCCCCGTAGCACTCACATCCGTCATCATGAAGTGCTTTGAGAGACTAGTCAAGGACCATATCACCTCCACCCTACCTGACACCCTAGACCCACTCCAATTTGCTTACCGCCCAAATAGGTCCACAGACGATGCAATCTCAACCACACTGCACACTGCCCTAACCCATCTGGACAAGAGGAATACCTATGTGAGAATGCTGTTCATCGACTACAGCTCGGCATTCAACACCATAGTACCCTCCAAGCTCGTCATCAAGCTCGAGACCCTGGGTCTCGACCCCGCCCTGTGCAACTGGGTACTGGACTTCCTGACGGGCCGCCCCCAGGTGGTGAGGGTAGGCAACAACATCTCCTCCCCGCTGATCCTCAACACTGGGGCCCCACAAGGTTGCGTTCTGAGCCCTCTCCTGTACTCCCTGTTCACCCACGACTGCGTGGCCACGCACGCCTCCAACTCAATCATCAAGTTTGCGGACGACACAACAGTGGTAGGCTTGATTACCAACAACGATGAGACGGCCTACAGGGAGGAGGTGAGGGCCCTCGGAGTGTGGTGTCAGGAAAACAACCTCACACTCAACGTCAACAAAACTAAGGAGATGATTGTGGACTTCAGGAAACAGCAGAGGGAACACCCCCCTATCCACATCGATGGAACAGTAGTGGAGAGGGTAGCAAGTTTTAAGTTCCTCGGCATACACATCACAGACAAACTGAATTGGTCCACTCACACAGACAGCATCGTGAAGAAGGCGCAGCAGCGCCTCTTCAACCTCAGGAGGCTGAAGAAATTCGGCTTGTCACCAAAAGCACTCACAAACTTCTACAGATGCACAATCGAGAGCATCCTGGCGGGCTGTATCACCGCCTGGTATGGCAACTGCACCGCCCTCAACCGTAAGGCTCTCCAGAGGGTAGTGAGGTCTGCACAACGCATCACCGGGGGCAAACTACCTGCCCTCCAGGACACCTACACCACCCGATGTCACAGGAAGGCCATAAAGATCATCAAGGACATCAACCACCCGAGCCACTGCCTGTTCACCCCGCTATCATCCAGAAGGCGAGGTCAGTACAGGTGCATCAAAGCTGGGACCGAGAGACTGAAAAACAGCTTCTATCTCAAGGCCATCAGACTGTTAAACAGCCACCACTAACACTGAGTGGCTGCTGCCAACACACTGACACTGACTCAACTCCAGCCACTTTAATAATGGGAATTGATGGGAAATGATGTAAATATATCACTAGCCACTTTAAACAATGCTACCTTATATAAATGTTACTTACCCTACATTATTCATCTCATACGCATACGTTTATACTGTACTCTATATCATCGACGGTATCCTTATGTAATACATGTATCACTAGCCACTTTATACTATACTATGCCACTTTGTTTACATACTCATCTCATTTGTACATACTGTACCCGATACCATCTACTGTATCTTGCCTATGCTGCTCTGTACCATCACTCATTCATATATCCTTATGTACATATTCTTTATCCCCTTACACTGTGTACAAGACAGTAGTTTTGGAATTGTTAGTTAGATTACTTGTTATTACTGCATTGTCGGAACTAGAAGCACAAGCATTTCGCTACACTCGCATTAACATCTGCTAACCATGTGTATGTGACAAATAAAATTTGATTTGATTTGATTTGAACAGCATCGTTACAGGACTTCTAACAGTACATCTATACAGTGTCTTCCAGGCGGTAATTATGAACTATTCCATGCAATGAATGACCCTGTTCTCTCTTTTCAAAATACTCCACATCTAGGGTCTATTTAAATTAATTTTAAATGTTATAACAAATGAATACCAACTATGTCAAACACAAAATAATAGGTGTGCAGCATATACAAGCTATTCCAAAGGCAGAAGTGATCAGTCTAGGAAAGGAGATGGCTATGAATAATTTCTACCCGAGAGCCTAGCTGAATGTAAACACTATAACGAACAGCAGCAGTTTCTTAACAGATAAGCAGCAGATCCCCCAAGCATTGCAGAACACGCACACGCAAGCACACAACCATGCACACACACACACACACACACACACACACACACACACACACACACACACATGCTTGTGCACTGACAGGTCCACACGGGCAAATGTACACACACGCACACTCTCTCTCTCCTCTCTGTCACATCCTCATACAGCCATCAGCCAGGGTCAAAGGCTCACTGACTGATCTTATTTTCCAGCTCGGAGGACTTGAGCTGAATACATTTGCGTTTTTCATGTTGGGGGGTGTAAGTGTGTGTCTATGTATATGTGTGTGAGAGGGATCTGAGTGAGTACATGTGTGTGGATATGACGTTCAGAGATTGTGTGATTGCATGTGGTCTCTTGTGAATGTGTGTGTGTATGTTAATGAGCGTGTGTATGTGTGTGTTACTGTTTGAGCATATGAATGTGAGAGGGAATGTGTCTATAGGTGGATGTCTCTATCCCTAAGTGTGTATCTGTGTGCATGAGTGTATTAGTCTATCCATCTATATGTATGTGTTTGTAAGTGTGTGTAAATGTATGAAAGTGTGTGTGAGTGTGTCAGAAGCAGGAGTGGAATGGGGTTGTGGGAGGTGATGACAGGTCAGATGTGAGACCCTGACAGGCTCTCCCTTCCATTCCACGCACGCATGCCCCTGCCCCGGGGCTCAGAAGACCTCACATGGCTCAAGACGTCGCACAATTAAACATTTAAATGCTGGAGCTATAAAGCAAATTGCTGGGATTCAGGATGAAGGTGTCTGGGGGAATGTCCCGGGACATAATAACAGGTTCAGGACCAGAGAACCCGGTTATTCTCCATTTGAGCTTAGGAAAGGATTGGTTAGACAACTATAGACTGTGATGGACACACTGTGGCTATCTGACAGTGGAGGCTTCTGATGGGGAGGACGGCTCATAATAATGGCCCGGACCGGAGCAAATGGAATGGCATCAAACACCTGGACACCATGTGTTTGATGTATTTGATACCATTCCCCTCATTCCGCTCCAGTCAATTCCATGACTCTGTTCTCCCAATTACGATGCCACCAACCTCCTGTGCTATCTGCCAGACAGGGAGATACGCTGAGAGGAGATAGTCAAAGCCCGCAGCTGAGTGTGATCTCGCTTTCATTAGTTTATTCACACCATAGAATAAGAGCCAGTGTCAGGGTAATAAAATGACTAGTTTAATGTTAGTAAGTTACTTCACATGGATGAGATATCTATGTTCCTCACATTAAACAATTGCTTAATATTTATTTTTCCTAGTGTCACTTCCCAAGCAATTGACATTCTAATCAGAGCCTAATGGATTACACTAATTTGTTATTTTACTAACCAAGCAATAAACACACAGTGTGCCTTAATTCCTTCTCAGTGGTTACTTAGTGCAGAGTAATGGGATTCAGGCTATCATAATGATCATTTAAACATGAAACAGAACAATAGAACGTTTAATAATGAACTCACTAAACTACTTCCTGTCAATAGCGGCTGTGTATTCCTGTTTGAGACAGTTGAGTAGGAACTAGGAACCTTTGTTCTAGTTACTAAGCCATCGTGTGACTAAACCAAAGAGACAGGGACACCGCTACAGGACTCGCCATGTGACACTTGAGTCCGTTACAGGTTGCAGCTGCTTATGTAAGATGACGACATGCACAGGATAATTCAACCTTATTACCTTATTCTGAAGTTTTGCACAGAGACGGAGGTGCAACGTTAAAGCAACTTTGCAGCTTTATGTGGACCATTCACACGAGGAGTGTGCTGTGTGTGCAGCCTGGAAAGGAACCAATTGGACCCTGGCTGCAAAGGGAGCACTCATAAAGACAGACGACTTTTCATTGAATCTCAGTCCTTTTTCTCCTCTAAGAACAGCTGCCTGTGTTATTCCCACAGTTTTACTCCCTTTTCCCGAACCCGCTCTAGATGCTCTGAGCCGGTGGGGGTTCAGCCTCACACTTGGAAGCTTAACATTTAATGAGACTTTTACTTCATAGTTTATCCACCTCACTGCTTTGTACTGTGGCGAGAGAGAGATTCTGCACCGTGATATCTTGACAGGCCCAATGAAAAAGATTGGGTAGATAAACAAACATGGGAATGGACATGGAAGTAGCAGGCCACTCTAACATGACATCTAAAGAGAAGGGCTTTTGTGATGACTGAAATAAAGACCTCTCCACAGAGAGGAGAGACAGGGGGTTAGTGAAGCATCACCAGGACATGTTTAACCTCTTCACCTTTCGTATTAGAGGCTGAGAGTGTGGCGCAGTGGCACGATGGCTGCTAATAAACCCACTGTAAGTCTCCCAGGGACTCTGAAGCTCCTGGAGTTCATGTAGCAGTCTAAAGGTGCCGAGGCTCTGCCGGAGCTATGGGTTCATACAGAATCCACCCTGATCAATACAACATATTTGGGAGAGCCAACAGCAGGGCAGAGACACAGACTGATAGGATAGAAGAGTACAGAAAAGGAGACAGACTAGGATCTGCATTGACATTGCACTCACACACTCAATCCACAATTAACCACACTTCCATAAGTGAGCACACTCCAGACGGCAGGACAGGAAGAAAGCTGGGGCTGCAGCATCCTCCCTCTGCCTAGCTCTCAGACAACTTAATACTATCAGATTATATATTCCAACTCTCCCCAAGAACCTGGGAGCCTCCTCAGCAGGAGAAGAAGCAAACCAGCTCGGCCTTTTAATAGCTTTTTTAGTGCTGTGGAGTAAAATCTTCACTGTTTACCACTGCTGCACATTCCTGTATTCCAGTGCTGCATCCCTGCTCCCAGACTCGCATATAGTTATACCCCATAATAATGTTAATGGGACAGATAGTAAAACCGGGACAGACACAAAACAAGGCCCTTCTACCGGTATGACTGGGATGTGTAACCTTGTACTGACTCTCACGACAGAGTATGGACTGTGGGTCTGGAGAGGAGATGAGATGAGGGGGAGGATGAGTGTGTGTCCTCTATTACAGTGTTGTTTTACCCTCACCCTACTATCTAGGAGTGCTTGCTCTTCATTGTTTAGTCATACAGTGCACTTAATGAGCAGGGGCCTAATGTGGTGCCGGTGGCGAGGAGAGGAGAGGCAGGCAACTTTGTGAGGCTGTGCACTTATGGCTAGCCAGCCGTCAGGGGAGAGGGGATGCTGAAAGAGACAGGGCTGAATGTAGAGAGAGAGGGGGAAGAGAAGAAAAACATCTATATTCATCTTCCACTCCACTGACGATCTTTTAGCATCTCTGGCAACCTGCAAATCTCGCCTACATAAGCAGAGCCCAGCCTCGAGCCAGATTGTTGAGCGTGAAAATTAAATGTGATTGACACATTCTCAACCCCCTCAATAGTGAATTCAGAGAGAGAGAGAGAGAGAGAGCGATTTTTTTTAAGTACCTTTATTGGCCCAATTGTTCCATCATTAAAAGCACAAACACTACTTCATTTTAACAATCCTAGAAAGTTAGAACCAAGCCTCTTTCCCTGTCCACTGTACATAGAACCCCCATGACACCCCACACCCCTACAAAGTTCCCCAGACGGTTCATCAACCACCTATCAAATCAAATCAGACTTTATTTGCCACATGAGCCGAATACAACAAGTGTAGACTTTACCGTGAAATGCTTACTGACAAGCCACTAACCAACAGTGCAGTTCAAGAAGAAGAAAATATTTAAGAAGAAGAAGAAGAATAACGAGGCCATTGTCGTGTCTTTGGCTATGCCGGATTAAGTGTTAAGACATGCTATTCTATACAATAATTTATCTGTAATTAATATTACCTGATTAAGCTAATCATCTAGATAATTAACTAGAAAGTCGGGGCACCACGAAATAATGTTTACAGAGTTGTTATCTTCCGAATAAGCTCTTAAAGACCTGGTTATCTTTTACCTCAATAGCAGTCAATATTTAATCGTCACCTGATTCAGTCTCATCTGAAAGTTGTACATTCTTGGTTATCTTCATGAACCCTGGCTAACAAGTTGAATCAGCAATATAAAACTGGGTTTAATTATTTATTTACTAAATACCTAACTAATCACACAGAATTGCATACACAGAATGAATCATACATTGATTACAAATGATTTCATAAAGGAAAATGACCCTAGCGGACGGAACAGATATATGGGCTGGTTACACAAAGAGAGGGGTTTGGGTTTGAGTGAAAGAGTGGGAAGACTGAGGAACAAAGGGAGAAACTATGCTGTCGTAAATACAGTATCTTATGCATTCTAAATTACCGGCCATTTGAAAAAGGAGAATGCAATAAATATTTACTCTGAGCTGCGCTTCGGTAGATGGGGTGGTCCTCTGAAGAATATCTGTTGGTAGAACGGATACTTGGTAGTACCGTCGTCGTGTGGTAGAACAAATACTCTGTCCGTCCTCTCCTAGCCCACGTCTACAGTTGCTGCGCTAATGCGACGGCTAGGAGGTATCACTTCTTTAGTGAATAAGAGTTAAAAGTTCATACCAAGTTGCCATACTTTAAGCTCATGCTATAGTCTGGCTGGTATATTCGAAATTCATCCTTCTCACATTGAAATTTGATGCTAATTTTGTTAGGTTCTCTAAGGTTGGCTTAGTTCTGTAGGTGGTCTTTGTCCTTTCAATGTGGTGACCTCAAGTCCACACGTCCTTGGAACAGCTTATTATCTGAGCCCTTTTAACGTAGGACTGTCGCCCTAACGTCCTCGGAACAGAAAGTTACATTTTCGTCAAGGGGTTTATATAGTGGTGAAAGAAGGGCGTGTTTCATAGTTTATAACCCTATGTCTGTTCACTTGGGCGGGGCCTCTGAGTGAGCAGACTGGTGTTCTCCTGACAAACCGTTCTCTCATTAAGAAGCTAAAAAATTACATTTAATCTTTTCACAAATAGTTTCATATTTAAACATTTAAATTGCACAACAATTCCATGTGAATCAGATAACAAGAATGTGTAGATTTTCCAAGATACAGTTTATGTCGTCCTCTCATCAGTAATCATGTCTCAGACGTCAACTGAACTGACATCATATTCATTAAGTATCAACGCATATTTTCAGCTGGTTGGATTACCGAAATATGGTTCTGTTCCCATCTTTTGATGTCACCAAACTCTCTCTCAATGTTAACCAAGGGATTTTCAATAGTCACATTGGTAGAGTAGAGAAAGGAAAAAGGGGAAAGGTATTTATTGGGGTCATAAACTTCCCCCACTCAGGCCAACGTCATGACACTATATACAGGAGGCAACGGTACAGGCTAGTTGAGATAATCTGTACTTGTAGGTGGGGGGGGGGGGGTTCAATGTAAATTGTCCGGTGCCGAATTTTATGAATTGTTTAATGCAGTCTTATGGCTTGGGGTAGAAGCTGTTGAGGAGCCTTTTGGTCCTTGACTTGACGCTCCTGTACCGCTTGCCGTGCGGTAGCAGAGAAAACAACTTGGGTGACCGGAGTCTCTGACAAT